>NC_090921.1:498351365-498654395 GCF_040938575.1 Ambystoma mexicanum | reverse complement strand
CAGTCTATTGCCTCTTGGGAGAAGTGGACGGCCAACTTGAGGTTATTGCACAGGATCTCATGGTCAACTAAGTCAAATGCTGCTGAGAGATCAAAGAGCAGCAGTAGTGCTGTCTTGCCCTCATCTCTCAACTCATCTATTTGTGTCTTGAAGTCGACCAGAGCAGTTTCGGTTCCATTTTGAGGTCTGAAACCTGACTGCCGGATTCCTAAAAGGTGGTTATGTTCTAAATATGTTTGGATTTGTAAGTATGCCATTTTGTCAAGGATTCTGAGCAGGAATGGCACTGTGGTAATAGGGCGGTAGTTTGTAGGAATGGAAGGGTCTAGGTTTTGTTTTTTGAGGAGTGGGAGGACCCAGGACTGTTTCAGATTGTTGGGTATTGTGCCTGAGGTGAAGGATGCATTTATTAATTTAGTGATAAAAGATGAAAGTTTGCAAGCTGCATCTTTTATGAGTTGTGCTGGACATAAATTGCCATGGCAGTTCGACGGTTTGACAGTGAGGATAATTTTCTCAACCTCTTTGATAGAAACTTCGCAGAAGTTGAAATGTGGAGTGGACTCATGTGGAGGGGTCAAGATGGAATGTGTCACTGTCACATTACTGTTGCTAGGTTTAGAGGTAGTGAGAAGTGTGTCCTTTTTGTGGTTAATCTTAGTTTGCAAGGTAGTAATTTTATTAGCCAAGGCATTTTTTGGTGTTTGGATAGGAGATTCTACCTCTTTCAGAATTGCAAAGAGCTCTTTAGTATTAGACTTAGCTTGCGTAATTCGGAGGTTGTATGAAGTTTGTTTGGCAGAGATAATTTCTTTTTTGTAGAGGGCCAATTGCTTACTTAGGTTGTTCTTATGAGTCTCTGATGGATCAAGTCTCCATATTTTTTCACAACAACGTTTCTCATGTCTAATTGCTTTTAATTGTGGAGAGAACCAGGTATTCACGCGTTTGCAGGGTTTACTCTTTCTCATCTTTAGGGGTGCTATGGCATCTAGGGATGATAACATCACTTTGATATACGAGTCTACCATGGTGAATGGGTCTATGTGATCTGGGATAGAATTAAGAGTAGGTAAGATCAGCGGGATGAGGTTTTCAGAGGTAATGTTTCTTTTGTTTCTAGTTGGGACTGCTGGGGCTACACTGTCGGTGTGCAGAGGATGTGACGCCTCTAGTGAGACATAATCAGATGATGGTCAGACCAAGGCTGGGGCATTATGGATAGGACCGTGATTGGGCAATTGTGCTCGGCAATCCAGTCAAGAGTTCTATCTTTCGTATGGGTAGGACATGTAATCTTTTGGGTGAATCCTAATTCCTCTAAGGAATTGTTGATTTGAGTGGCCTTAGAGTCTAGAGGGTCATTGAGTCCCAAGTTAAAATCTCCTAATACAAGTCTCTGGGAAGAGCCTTTCAGGTTGTTAGATAAGATGTTAGTTAGTTCCTCTTCGAAGAGTCCTAGAGGGCCTGGAGGTCGGTAAATAAGGTGGATAGTTACAGACTGTGTGTTGGTTATAATTAGCTTGGCTGTAAGGGCTTCACAAAAGTCTGTACTATGAGGTGGAGCGAGTTTCAATGTGACTTTAGTTTTGTATATTACGGCAAGACCACCTCAAGAGGTGGTACGATCTAGTCTAAGGAGGGTATAGTCATCTGGGATGGCTAGCATAATTGCTGGACCACCTGCAGGGGGGAGCCATGATTCTGTAATGTCTAGGAAGTCTATGTTTTCATTTTGTAGTAAGTCTGCGATCTCTGTTGTGTGGGCGAACATAGAGCGTGCATTTATAAGTGCACCTTTTATCGTCGGCTGAACTGATTGGGGCAGTACCAGGTGAATGCATTTCGGGGTCATGGTAGTCTCTCGGAATCTACTATTGAGTTGAAGGTGGTGTCGGTTAGTTTTGCAAGGACCGGTAGTGGCATTATTAGGCACTTTTGTGACTAATAATGCCAGTATGTAGTAGCTATGTCTGTCTGAGGCTTGGTGGGAGTTTGTGAAGCGGGTCCTACTGGCTCACTTGGAGAGGCAACTGATGGTAATTCTCTACCACTGCTTGAGGTGTCACTTGAGGGTTCAGTGTTCTGAGTATTGGACCTGGCTGTTATTTCTGTTCCATCAGATCTAAAGGGTCTATTCTGCTGATAAAACTCCTGCCATGTGTATACTATATCACGTGCGTAATCTATTGTATCCCGTCTGAAGTTTTTGATTTTCCTTTGCTCAATCTCTTTGCAATAAGAATCTGTTGGTATCTTCTAGTATTTTATTTAAGTCTTCCTGAGGTAGAAGTGTAGTGAGTTGATCCTTAAGGTCAATGATCTATGTGTCTATTTTTGACAAAGTTTTGGCAAGTTCTTCTATCGGGAGTAAAAGTCAAGAGAACATTTACCTAAAATGTATTCCCACTTTTTTACAAACTCACTATTTTATTTGAAGAGGGTAGGTCTGGTGTATATCTTTAAGTCACATGGTATTTGCTGTGCTTGATAATTTTGTGCAAGTATGGATGCGTGCCATTTCTGGGATATTTCTTCTTTAATTAGTCTTTCAAGATTATTGATGAGTTTGTCTGGATTTCTGTGATAGAACTGGTTCTTTCACTATCTTTAATTTGTGTGAGAATGTGGGTGGCTTCCTCTTCACTGAATGCTGATGTTGTTGCATGTTTATTAGTCAATAGATTGATCTTCGTACATGACATAATTCAGAAGGTGTTTTATGGTAAGGGTGTGGACTAACTATAGTGCCACTCCAAAAGCTCGGATAAGAAAATCCAAACTATAGTACTGTAGTGTGCACACCTACTATTTGGTAAAATGTAGGGTTATATTAGTTTGTTCTGGGTGCTGTGGCGAAAAATGCAGCTCTGGCACAAGAAACTGCTGCTATGATTAAAAACCAAAACAGTGTCCTTATGTGACAGACTTGCCATTTACCCAGAAGAGTACATCATCAGCCCTCCCTGGTCAGAGCCATCTCCTCTACTCCCCCACACCCATCACAAGAGTGCATTTGCCCACTCTGGTCAAACCGGTCATCAGCTACCCTTCTCCACTCCCATCACTAAGGTACACTGGCTCACTCTGGGAAGACCTCCTCTCCCATTCCCACTTCCCACACCCCGCCCCCACACTCATCATAAGAGTACATAGAGAACCCCTGGTTACACCTGTCATGTTACTGTCACTTTCAAACCCTCCAGCCCCCAAATACAGCTTCAACCCTGGACCAGAGCTGTTGTCTCCTTCCTCCCCTCCAGTTTGTATCAGAGCTGTCATCTCACTCCTCTCCTCCATCCTGGGTCAGTGATGTTGTCTCCTTCCTCCCCTCCCTCCGGTACCATAACCTTGTCTTCCCCCTCCCCTCCCTCCTGGTTCAGAGCAGTACCCCTGTCCATATCGGGTCAGGTAGAGCTTTTGTCTACCTCCTTCAAGTTTTGAGCTGTCATCACCTCCTCCTCTCCTTCCTGGATCAGAGCTGTCATCTCCCTCCCACCCTCCAGCTCAAATCCTCCTCTGCTCCCCTCACCCAGGTCATAGCTGTCATCTCCCTCCTCCCCCCTCCTGGTTCAGAGCTTTTTTTCCCTCCCCTCACTCCTGGGCAGAATGGCTTCTCCCTTATGCCCTCCCTCCTAGGCTAGAGTTGTTGTCCCAATTCCCTCTTTGGTCAGAGTTGTCGTCTCACCCCTTCCCACCATCTCAAGTTAGAGCTGCCATCTCCCTACTCCCCTCGCCGCGGGGTTAGAGCTGTCTTCTCCCTCCTCCCGTCTCTCCTAGGTCATCCTGTTGTTCCCCCTACTCCTGGGTCAGAGTTGCTGTCTCCCTCCTGTCATCTCCTCCCGGGTCAGAGCTGTCATCTCCTTCCTCCCCAAACTCCTGGTTCACAGCTGTAATTTCCTCACCTCCCTCCAAGGCCACAGCTGCCATCTCCCTCTCCCTGTCATGTCAGAGCTGTGGTCTCCCTACTCTCTTCCCTCCAAGGTGGTCAGTGCTGCGGTCTCCTCTTCCTCCCTCTTTTCCCCTCTTCCCCTCCCTCCCGAGTCACATCTGTGGTCTCCCTCTGTGAGGAATTCGATCATCCACACGGGGAGAGTTTGCTCGCATGGGTGTTTTTATTTTTTTACTAAATGAAAATGAATGATGAAAGATCAATCTCCGAAAAATGTGTGAGGCGATTCCACACACATTTCATCTGCTTCCCCTATGAAACGCATAGTCACGTGGTCTCCGGGAAGACACAGCCTACAGGCAACATCTTCCCCTGTAATATTCAGCTGGAATGTGACAGCCACGGGTACACCAAAGCATCTCAAGAAGGGGGAAGGCTCACCTTCCTCCAGCCATGGGCAGCAGAATTTAAATATCAAATGCTCCATGGACCTGCTTTCCTGTTGTGTTAATTCAGCTGGTGACAATGCATACTAATGAGAGAATTAATGCAAGGCTGAAGGGGGTTGATTGCTGAACAAGACAACACCAAAGTGGGGCTAATACCCCTTCGGTATGCAATGTGTCAGCTGGAAGCTCATTCCCACCTCTCTGTATGAAAGTCAGTGAATGGCCTGTCTGGGTCAAGCAGTTACTGCATGTGTCCCTGCAGAGCAGACCCCTTTCAGAGGGACAAAGGATGTGATTTGGGGGAGACAGGAAGTTTGCTCCCATCATAAATTTCAAGGGAGATCTGTGCTTTAATCAAGAGTCACAGAGGGCTCAGTTAACCAGAGATACACATTGATCTACAACAGACAAGGCGATGCGTGGGACTTAGGTATATGTTGTCACCCCTTATCTGTCCTGTTGCAGAGCACTCTGGTCCTGACCTTATGCATAACAGAAGATTGTTGGTGGGGACCCAGGATTGGTTCATTAAGGTGGGTTTAGCCTGCAGCAATCACTGGGGTCCATTTGGCTTTAAGAGAGGGCTGATCCCTTCACTTGGCAGGTCATCCAAAGACTTTGAAAGGAGTAAGAAGGAAGGTACACTCTACCTTGCATCTTCTGCCAGTGAAAGAAGGCCAGGTGTTCCAAAAGGAAGCAAGATCCATCCCCCAAACATCTCCCAGGGAAAAGAGGGAGATACCAGGCTTAGAGGACCCATCCTGCAGCTCCAGAACTAGCACCGAGACAGCACACAGCATTCCCTGCTAGGTTCTTGAAGCAAGCTTCCCAGGTGGGTAGTGCCAGAGAGTCTCTGGACAAAGGACAAGGCTATTGCCTACAAACACTCTCCTGAGCTTTGGGCTGTCCTCCTTGAAAGGATGACACAAGCCCTATGAAAAAGCTAGGAGGAGTGCCACTACAAGCATCAACCAGTATCCATCTTCTAAGCACATTTTCAAGACAGTCAAGTCCTCGGACCGCATCCGGCTGCACCGCTGACTGGTCTCACGCCGCAGTCACCAGAGCCGTCCGAGACACCTCGACCAGGATAGCAGATCTGCCAACCGGCACAGACAACGATTCTTGGCCGAGCCACCACGCCGGCCAGCCTGCAGGCATCCATCCAGTCTCACTTGCCAAACTGCCTGCCGCCTGATACTTGCAGCTGTCTCCTGCCACTAACTCTGCTTTAAGGGCTGCAAAGCACCCTGGAATGGCCTCAAGGCTGTCTAGCACCAAGAACTTCTTCAGCAACAGGTACATTGTGGTTCTGCCCCCCTGGTCCTTCTCCAAAGGCACCTAGAGACAGTTACTACCCTTTGCCCTCTTGGTGCTGTAACCGAATAACCTTGAACAGTAAGACTGATTACTTTACCAACTGCCCTCTTGCCAGTATCCAGCGTGCATCTTTTCCTTTGTGAAACTGTCTGTCCTCTGTGTTCCTTTTTTAGTGTGGGTCATGTTTGTAGTGTGCTAGAACTGTCTGTTGTAGTAATAATGAAGTATATATTTGTATGCAACCTTCACTGGACAGTCCCATTTGTCATTGGGTAATAATTGTATTTTTGGTGTTTTACAACTAACCAACGATCCACAACTTTGCAGAGATAAACCTGCCGTTCCGTCCATGTTACCAAAATTGGACAAGGAAGTTTTATAATTCACTTGTATTCCAATCTGTTCAGATCCCTTCTGGTGAACTAGTGTTGTCGGGTTGATTGATGGTTTAGAAACCGATATTCATCTCTGGACCACTGGTGCCCGAAGTTGATTTGTCACACCCTCCTTCCTTCCCTCTGGGGTCAGAGCTGTTAAACTCCCCACCCTCTCAAATCTGGGCTGTTGTCTCCTTCCTCTCCACCCTCCCCTCTGGGTCATAACTATTGTCTCCCTCCTTGCCCTCTCATGTCAGATCTGTTGTCCCCTCCTCATGTCAGATCTTCTGTCTCCCTCTTCCCCTCCTGGGACAGAACCGCTGTCTCCCTCCTCACCCCTATACCAGGTCGCTGAGGAAACCAAGCCCATTCAACCTCCAACCTCAGCAAGACATGGGCCCATGGTGGACTGAATGGGTTGAAGACTTTGACGAAAAATTGCCAGTGTTAAAAGACATTTTCACGAACCTAGCTGGAAATTAAATAAAGAGCATCAAGACATTGCAAGCAGGAGAAAGGACGACCTATGACAAACGTATTGCTCCCTTAAATAAAAAGCTGGTGACACAACCAAACAGGGTCTATAAAAGTTATGTTTAATTAGTGCCACCAGACCATAGATGAGTTCATTACTGAACTCCATCAGAAGCTATTCCACTGCTAAATTTCAGCTTTCTCGGATGACGAAGCAAACCAGCTTCACGTAGTCGAAGGCTGTGTGTCGTCCGCATTGAGGAAGCAACTTTTGAGGAAACCATTCACAATTGGTGAAGTTATTAAAATGGCGAGAGTTCATGAGAGAGTAGAAATCCAAGCCTCTGCTATGGAAACACAGAAGAAGAGAAGCGAAAAGGACGACTCGGTAGTGGCATTCAGGAGTATTAAGGTCACAGGAAGAGGACCACAAGATAGCCCAGCCCTGTCAAGATGACCACCAAGGGAAGGATACAAACAGACACAGACAGGTCTCTGTCCTCAGAGGCTCTGCTACCGGTGTGGCCAGATCTTCCCGCACTCAGGGGCATTCCCTGCACTGAGACAGCACTGTACGAGGTGCGGCAGAGAAGGACATTTTCAAACGGTTTGTCGGGGAGGGAGACCCTTCCCAACAGGGCGGCAACCACAAATGATGGCCACAATCTGGCAGCCATCATTCAGAGCAAGCCGGCAACAACTGCAGTGGAAACAGCCGCAGTTCGATCCACAACCGCCAAAGAGGATGGTTAGAGCCATGGAACAGAGTCCAGACTATGGAGAGCTCACGGGTGACGATCGACCACCACAAGCTGAATACTACTTGGACCAATATGAATACACACGTGACCCATACGCCAACTATGACGAGTACCTGCAGGAACCAGTCCCTGAGTACATAGATGAGTTTGTTAACTTAATGCACGAGGAGCAAGATGGCAGCCAGACCCCCAAAGTCAGGGTCCAGATGGTTGAAGTGACGCACTGCTTCCTGATAGACACTGGAGCCACTGTTAACATCATGGTGGAACAGGAGTTCCTACAAACCAGAAGCAAAAGTGATCTAGAACCATCTAGGGTGAAATCTTCCAATGGGGTGCCAGCACAACACTACAATCCCTAGGACAATTCGGAAGGACGCTTTCATACAAGGGGAGGAAGACCGACACTATCATCCATGTGCTCAGAAGCCCGGTCAGTGGCAAACGTTTGCTCAGTTACCGGACATCGAAAGAACTTGGCCTGATAAACTTCCACTTCCAAGACAACAATGTAGTCCGGTGCAGTGGGGCTCGATGAGGACACCAGAACATCTACCACAAGTGGTGTGCTGGTAGAGAAGGAAAGATCAAGAATACATTTTCTGTACTGTTCTGGGGGTTGGGGACACTAAAAGACAAAGTGATCAAGGTACACATCAATGATAATGTTAAACCAGTCCCGCAACACTCAAGAAGGGTAGGCTTCCACCTGCACCTCTAGTCATCGTACCAAAGGAAGGAAACAAAACTAGACTGTGTCGACATGAGGGTGGCCAACACAACCATAGAGAGAGACAGAGAGAGAGAGAGAGCGAGGGAGAGAGAGAGAGAGAGACCCAGGTCTGAAAATAGAGAACATGATTGTACGGTTAAACGGGGCAATGACATTTTCCAAACCGCACCTCAATCAGGGGTACCACCAGGTGGAATTACAATCTGAGTCCAGAGTAATCACCACATTCGCCACACACGATGGCCTGTTTCATTTTAAGCGTTTACACTTTGGAAACTTCTCAGGCGTGGAGATTTTTCAGGAGACTATCAGACAGCTGCTGATCCATGTTAAATCCATGTTCAACTACTCCGACGTGTGCAATATCCTGAGGGATGCTGGACTCACCCTGAACTATGAAAAATGTAATATCAGCAAGGACAAGCTACGCTTCTACAGACACATATTTTCTGGCCAGGGAATGCAACCCGACCCAGAGAAGGTGCGCACCATCAGTGAGTTGTGGGAACCCACCCAGGTGGCTGAGGTCCGGTCGCTTCTAGGGATGGCCAGGTTCTGCGCTCGGTACCTCCCAAGATATGCCATCACCACCGAACCACTGAGGAAACAATTGCGTAAAGAAGGGCCATTCCACTGGTCACAAGACTGTCAGAGGCCATTCAAGAACATAAAGGCGGAGCTCGCGAGTGCAACGCACCTCGCCTATTTCAATACACTATGGCACACTGAAATTGTGGTCGACGCCAGCCCAGTGGGACTAGGCGGCCATCTGGCGCAACGTGAGATGCCAGAAGCACCAGCGAGCTTTGTCATAGCCTATGCCAGCAGATCCTTATCCCAGACGGAAAGTGCAAACTTTCAAGCAGAGAAGGAGAGTTTGGCAGTGGTGTGGGCTTGTGAGCATTTCCCTCACATCGTTGTAGAGAAGAGATTCACTCTTGTGACCGACCACCAAGCCCTCCTCTCACTTATTGGTAATCCAAGGACCGGATGCCAAATAGGATCGAGAGATGGGGCATTCACCTGTGATCATACACAGACCTGATGCCAGATTTCAGAAACTTTGCACCGGTGCAAGTGCAAAGTTGCACGGCATTAGCACTAGGGCAAAGTTTGCCCTATTTTTAAATACACTGGACAAATTTGAAAACTATTGCACCATGACAAGTGAAGTTTGACATATTAAAAGCACCAGGGCAAAAATTGCCCTAGTGCAAAAAAGATACATTTTTGATGTATTTTTGATTCAGGGCAAAGTTTGCCCTAGTGCTAATACCGTTCCGTATTAGCACTAGTTCCAACTTTGCCCTGGTGCAAAAATGCAGTAGAAATGTATCTTTTTTTGCACTAGGCCAACGTTTGCCCTGATGATTTTAATATGCCAAACTGCCCTTGTCGTGGTGCAGTAATTTTCTAGTGTGTGCCACTGTTTTTAAAAATAGGGCAAATTTTGCCCTAGTGCTAATACCGTGCAACTTTGCCCTTGTATTGGCGCAAAGTTTCTGTAATCTGGACCCTGGCGGGGAAAGCAACCCTGCAGAGTACATTTCGCAACACCCGACAATGAAGAGCCATGCCACTGAGGGAAGGAGACGCTGAATACCTGTGCTACGTCTCTGTGGAGGAACTGGCACAAGCGCCACACGCTAACCCATCCATCAGCTGGGCCACAGCGCTAACCCTCGTCAATAGGTACTGGGACTACAGAAGACTACTTCCCAGACACAACGGTGCAAACGGACACGAGATTGCGTTTGCGAAAGTCAACACCTAACTCACTGTGTCAGAACAGGGGATACTGTTGAGAGCATGCTGCCTTGTCATTCCATCATCCCTGCGAAGGGGGCTGGTGACGCTTGCGCATGAAGGACAGTGGGGTTGGAGGCAACCAAGAAACTGCTCAGACAGACAGTGTGGTCCCCGCTCATGGACGGCCTGGTAGAAGAGGAGGTCAAGAGTTGTTTTCCATGCCAGTTCACGGCCAGAAGCGACCCACCACTCCCGATACAGCCAACACGAATTCCTGACAAGCTATGGTAGGGTGTTGCAATGGACTTCTATGGGGGATCACCTATTAGGGATTGTGGATGAATCCTCGAGGTTTCCATTCATAAAGAGGACACCATCCATGGCATCAACCCAAGTAGTAGACGTCATCAGCAAAGTTTTTAGTGAATGAGGAATCCCTACCACCGTGAAGACGGACAATGGGCTGCCATTCAACAGCCAAGATTTCAACAGATTTGCGAAGAAACTAGGGTTTACAAACCAGAGGATAACTCCACTGTGGCCCCAGGCAAATGGCATGGTGGAGCGTTTCATATCATCTATAAAAAAAGACCCTCCAGAAAGCTACAATTGATGATATGCCAATCCAGCATGCCCTGTACCTTATACTGCTGCTCCATAGGAACACACTGCACTCTAACAGGAGTACCACTGGGCGATCTGATGAGAGCTTACCATGCCAGGACACAAATTCCCCGGGGAGAAAAGATGCCTAGGCATCAGTCAGAAGAGAGAGACATCCTAGAGACAGAGGTGAGAGAGATAACCAAAGTAAGGACCGACTTGGCCTTGAAGGCGAGGATGAAAGAATTTGAAGAAGTAGATGAAGTACATGTGAAACAGCGAACGCTAAGGAAGACAGACGTCAGGTACGAAAGCGTACCACTAAAAGTGACTGACGTAAAAAGGCACAATGATCACGGCCAATAACTCACAAAAGGAAGTTCCCAGGAGCGCATCCTTCTTCAAGCACCTCATGCATGACGAGGACCCAGTCGTGAGCAGTACCCGAGCCCAGGAACAGAGGATGCAGGCGATGGAAGGTGGAGAAGGACCAGAAGGGCCCCCAGAACAGGCAGATCAGAGAAAAGGAGTCAAGCCAGGCGATCGCCCCCGACGGGCCATCAAAAGACTGAACCGGCTCATTGAAAAAGTGTGACATGGACGTAAGGAGATGCGTGAGGGGGAGATGTGAGGAATAATTGTTCCGTGCCCTTTAAGAGGCAACTTGTGAGGCGAGGAAGAGGAGGAGTCCCAGGGAGGAAGGGGCAGTGTTAATAAAATATATGTTTGAAGCAGGAAGATCCCGTGAATCCTGTACCTTCCTTTCAAGCTATGCAGAACATTTAACACCTCCCCTCCCTCCTGGGTCATAGTGGTGTTGTCGTCCCCACTCATGTCATGTCTGTGGTCTCCCATCCCTCCAAGGTCAGAGCTGTGCTCCCCCTTCTCCCCCTTCCCTCATGGGTCAGAGCCTTCATCTCCCTCATCACCTCCCTATCGTGTTGAACTGGTTATCTCACTCATCCCCTCCCTATTGGGTCAAACTGGTTGTCTGCCTCACCCCCTTGCGCTCGGGCCAGAGCTGTCGTCTCCTTCCTTCCCTCCCGGGTCTGAGATCCCTCTCCACCCACCCTCTATGTCAGTGCTGCTGTCTCTTTCGTCCCCTCCCTCCTGGGTCAGAGCTATTTTCAACTTCCTTACCTCACTCCCTGGTCAGAGCTGTCATCCTCCCCGCTCATGTCAGAACTGTTATCTCCATCCTTACCTCCCTCACAGATCAGAGCTGTCGTCTCCTTCCTCCCCTCCCTCCTCGGTCAGAGCTGCTGTTGCTGTCTTCTGCCGCCCCCCCCCCAGCCCCTTTCTGGGTAGAGCTATCATCGTCCTCCTCCACTTCCTGGTCAGAGCTATGAACTCCCCCCCCCACAAGAGCTGTTGTTTCCCTCCTTATCTACCTCACAGGTTAGAGCTGTCATCTCCCTCCCAGGTCAAAGCTGCCATCTCCCTACTCCCCTCCTACATGGGTCAGAGCTGGCGTCTCCCTACTCACCTCCTACATGGGTCAGAGCTGGCGTCTCCCTGCTCCCATCCTACACGGGTCAGAGCCGGCGTCTCCCTACTCCCCTCCATCCCAGGTTAGAGCTGCCATCTCCCTACTCCCCTCCTACACGGGTGAGAGCTGGCGTCTCCCTACTCCCATCCTACACGGGTCATCCCTACTCCCCTCCTACACGGGTGAGAGCTGGCGTCTCCCTCATCCCCTCGCGCTCGGGTCAGAGCTGTCGTCTCCTCCTCCCCCCTTCTGGGAAGCGCATCTTCGTACCTCTTCCGCTTCCTCTGGCCCTGCTTTCTCTGCCATGATAGATGAACTGCTGAGATAATGTTATAAATCTCCCCCATCCACAGGGACCCGGTGTATAACTCTGCTGCAAATCCGATTGATCAAGCCCGGACGCTGCGAGGCTTACATTTTTTACTCCTGATCTCTTGCAGAATCACTGGAAATTGAGTTCCGTGCTGGTAATGGAGGGCGCGTGCTGGCCTTGCACTGCCGGCCTTCACCTCAGGTAGGGAGGCATGGTTTGGCGTAGTACGTCTGGTCTGTGCAGAAATCGGCCGCTTAACCCTGTGAAAGTCAAGCATGGGCCAAGACAGGAAGACTCATTTGTCAAGCCGGTTCAAAACTGCACCAATTTGTCATAAAAGTCAGAGACTGCAGAGGGGCCAAAGTGGGCAAAGGAAGACGCAACGCGAAGTAGGTTTAGAAAGCAATTAAACTGTATTTATTAATAATGTAATGTTATCATAATCCAATGATCAAACATTGATTACTGACTGTGATAACTGTTCAGTTAGTTCAAATAATTGCAGGTAGCAGCACCATAAGCCTAGAACCCACGAGAACTTCAAAAAGTGTGCAAAGGTGCAAGCGGTATGCCTTGCCGCACACCCCCACCACACCCTGCCCCGTTCCCCTACCAGACCAGTCCTCGACAAGCATAGGGTGTAGATTGTAGCCTGCGCCACTGTGCACCCCTAAATTCCTGGACCCCAGCATGCCTAGCGGATTATTTGGCATCTGCCTGTGAGCGCCCCATTGGCCACTTCACCTGCCTGGTGCAAATTTAACTGCAACAGGAAATTATCCAAACATCACCACAGTGTCACTACTCCTGCTGGTTGTGTGCACACTGCACATCTTTCCGCATGACACACACTGCCAGATTCCTTGCTATGGGAATAGTAGATTTTGCAAACACAATCCATTGCCCTACTAATATGTCCCTGCATGCCGCTGGCAGGTGAACCTACCCTGTGAGCTTTTGTGGTTGCCCACCAAGTGTTAAATCGCGCAGATGCCCGCAATTCCTGTGGTCAACTAGGCAATTCTCTCACTGGTTGTCAGCCAACATGCTGGAGGTCCGTGTTGTCTTCCCTTGGGTTCACTGCACACCTTGAGTCCTGTGTAACCAAGCAACAAGCAAGCATTGTGGACAAGAGCCGAGCCACCCCACCAATGCTTCATGCAATATGGTCAAGTCATTGGCCCCCATGTAACCAATGCACAATTTGTGCAGGGGAAGCTCCTATCTACATCGATTTAGGATTTCACTGACTGCTAGCATCACTGATGTGGGTACATTCTTCCAGTGCCTTAGCAGGACAAAATGGCATCGCCAGCGGGACCTCTGATGGCGTGGTCTCTTGTCCCCCAATGATGCATAGCTCATCTCAATGGCTGTCACAGGAGCACACCGCCAAAGAACGGCCAATCCTTTCAGAATAGAACGAAGCATTTCGGTATGGAGCGATCAATTTCTCTTTGTGGGAGTCACAAAACACATTCATGGTCCATATCAGTGGTGGCAGGTTGGGGTATGATTGCCAACTGTATTCACCCTGAGCACATCCTCGGTCTCACCTAACTCACTGTGAGGAATTCGACCATCTGCACAGGTAGAATGCACTCGCCTGGGCTTTTTGATTTTAAAAAGAATGAATGATGGGTGATCAACATCTGGAAAATATGTGGGGACATTCCCGCACATATTTTCCACGTTCACAGCACAGCAGAAAAATAGTAATGTACTCTGGGAGAACACAGCTTTGCAGCGCCGCCCTCCCATGTCATGTGTAGCTGACACCTGCCAGCTGTGGGTACATCAAAAGCCTCTGGCCGTGGGCTGCCTGGTTAGCATTTCAAGGCCCCATGGATTTGCATCTCCATTGTTACACCTTCCTGGTGGCTGCGAATACTGAGGAATGTTAATTAGCAGGCCTCAGGGAGGCCTGGGTGCAGGAAGTGGCAATGGAGATCAGAGACCAACACCTCTTTGTAATGCAATGTGTCAACTTGGTACTAACACCCCTCTTTGCTATGAAAGAGCAGTGAATATCCTGTCTGGAACCACTCCTTTCAAAGCAGGTAATCATGTGAATTGTAGGAGAAGGAAAAACTGCCTTCAACCCCCTACTTCAAAGGAGGCCCATGTTGTGATCAAGCGCTGCATAGGTATCAGTTAATTAGGGAGATATTTTGATATACAGCAGACAGGAAGATGGGTGGGACTTAGAAATATATGTTGTCACCCTTACCCTGTCTGTTGCCAAGCACTCTGATACTGATCTGAAGCATCACTGAAGATTGTTAATGGGGACACATGATTGGTTCACTTAGGTGGGCGTAGCCTGCACCAATCACTGGGGCCTGTTTGGCTTTAAAAGAGGGATGAGCCCCTCACTGAGTAGATCATCTGAAGATTTCCCAAGGAGTAACAAGAAGCGCTCATTTGGGCCTGAGCTGAAAGTACTGTCTACCTTACATCTTCTGCCATTGAAGCAAGATCCCTCTCCTAAACATCTCCCAGGGAACATATGGAGATACCGGAATCAGAGGACCCGTCCAGCAGCTCCAGAACCGGTACCCAGCCAGCACACAGTGTGCTCTGCTAGGCTCTGACAGCAAGCTTCCTTGGTGGGAAGAGCCGGAGAGTATCTGAATGAAGGATTAGGCCGTTACCGGCAATCACTCTCTTGAGCTTGGGACCCGCCGTCTTTAAAGGAGACGAGCCCTGCGAAGAAGCTAAGAGGAGTGCCACAGAAGCATCATCCAGTGTCCATCTTTTTAAGGACAATTTCGATCCTCATTCCGGATCTGCCAACCAGCACAGAGACGACGATTCTAGGCCCCAAGCCACCGTGACGGTCAGCTTGCAGATGTTCGTCCAGCCTTGGTTGCCTAACTGCCTGCGGCCCGGTTCCCCCACCTGTCTCCCGCCACTAGCTCTGTCTCACAGGCTGCGAAGCACCCTGAAACCACCTCGACGCTATCCAGAACCAAGAACTTCTTCAGCACCAGGTGCATTGTGGTTCTGCCCCCATGTCATTCTCTGAAGGCCCCTAGAGACAGTTACAACCCTTTGCCCCTTTGAATCCTGAACTAGAAGACTGATTACTTTACCAACTACCCTCCTGTCAGTATCCAGAGTGCATCCCTTTCCTTCGTGAAACTGTCTGTCCTCTGTGTTCCTTTACATTGTGGGTTGTCTGTAGTGTGCTATAACTGTCTATTATTACTACAACAAAGTAGATATGTTTATACAACCTTGACTGGACAGTCCCTTTTATCATTGGGTAATAGTTGTATTTTCACTGTGTCGCAACTAACCAATGATCCGCGACCTTGCGGAGATAAGCCTGATGTTCCATCCATGTTACCAAAATTGGAAAAGGAGGTCTTATAATTTACTTGTATTCCAATCTGTTTGGATCCCTTCTGGTGTACTAGAGGTGTGCGGTTGATTGATGGTTTAGAAACCGATATTCATCCCTGGACCACTAGTGCCCCAGAAGTTCATTTGTCACACTGCTCTGATATTCCCAGCAGAACTTAACAATGTTAAGACCATGGGAAGCGGCCTTGATAGGTTCTTAGCCCACTACCCTTACAGCTCAGCAGCATCCCACTTAAACTGAGAACAGGGTGAGGCTTAACGTTCGTTGTCACTCAATAAAGGGCCAAACAAAAGGATTGTGAGACAAGAATTTAATACCATATCACACTAAGCAATAGATTTGACCCTGGACCTCCTTTGTGTAAATGTGTGCTCCCATTTCCCATCTAACCCACCTTTTATTTAAGACATTTGATGACCACCTGTCACAGCTGCACACACCCCTTGTGCACTAACTGGGCTACTGAGGAAGGAAAGTCCAGTGTCATTGAAGGCCTTTTGCCGTCTCGAGCAATGCAGCCCTTGATACCATAGCACAGCTTAGTGCGTTGGCTTGTGTGAGCCGCCACCCTAAATCTTCATGATACTACACCAGGATCAAGGCTGCCAAGTGCAGATGAAGCTTGATACCAAGCCCTTGTTGCTCAGCCAAATAACAGGGGGCAAAAAACATAACCTTAATATTGGCAGGAAAGTAGGGTCCTGCCACCCTCAGCAATAGCCATAACCATGCGACTTGAGTTATCAGCCAAAAACGACAACATGGTGATGATGAAGGCTCTACATTTGGTTCCAGAGATGCATATTCGCTTTGTCTGGGCAGCCCTGCTCCCGCACGTTTGACCATTTCCCTCATAATCCGCCATTCCTTTTTTGCTGTCAGCTACCAATGCGCAGTGTTTAGTGTGCGATGAGAAGAAACAACACAATCCGCCATCTTAGAGAGAGAACTTGCAAACAAACCTTCACTTGTCATGCACCCACTCTCTGGTACTCGATCCCGGTGTCGGCTCAGAATGTGCCCATAATTAACCAATTTCACAAATCTCTCCAAACATGGCTCTTCAACAACACCAGACCAAGGACTAATTCCCAAGGACGCTCATACTGACGCACAGACCTCACAGTACAGCGCTACTGTTAAAAGATGGCAGGCTGTGACTGGCCAAGTGTGTTGGCTGTTCAGCTGTGATCTCTGTGCAGCTCTGTGTGGCTCTCAAGTAACGGATCATTGGATCCTGCCTTCATTCCTCTGGAGAGCCGCCTCCTGGTTGATTTCACTTTAAAAACACACAGATTCTCACCTCACCTGGTACGTGCACCTGGCTAATTGTCTGGCCAAGTGTGTTGGTTATTCGGCTGTTCGGGCTTTGAGGCGCTGAGGAGAGGGGTAAGAGACCTTTGAGCCTCTGTTCATACTGAGCATTTTATTAGTTTAAACATACGCTGCACTCTTACCTTGCGCCGGCCACCACATAATTATCTCTTTGACACCAACAATGCCAGCTCCTAAAAAGACAAGAAGCACATCAAATATTTATAATTTAAGGAGCAGTGCTCTCCTGGACGATCTAGGTGCTCCCGAATGTGATGATGTAGGCTGTGGCGGCGCAGATCAGCCATGCCAAACCGAGACCCACACTCAGGCTAATTCCTGGTCCAGGTCACCTGCGGCCAAAACTGTTTCTCTAACCATCACACACCAGTAATAGAGTGCCCGGATTGACATGCCGACTCATGCAGGCTCTCTGCAAGAATTCTGGGCTAAAGGACTGGAGTACACGGTCACAACAAAAAATGTATGAAGGTTTTCGAAACAAACGTTGGAGCACCAGAGACGCTGACTCTGATGAAATCCAGGAAGCACCTACATCTCTGATCGCCAGTCAATTAAGGCTAGAAACTGAAGCTGTCCAAGAAAGAAGGTGTGACACGGCCCAATTAATTACGCGGTCTTTTCTAGAGGCGAGATCCATCATTGCCCCCTTTGTCAGCTTTCAATCAAACAATGCATGTAACACCCACACACAATTGTCTGGCCGCCTCTGATGTGGATCATATCCAATTCAGTAACCAAGCAGATGCTACTCTGACAGCTGTAGATTTTGCTTTGACCTCACTTGTCACTGTTTTCGAGCTTCTGAAAACAGAAGTGCAATCCCACTCCAGCACCCTATTAGCACTCACCAAAGAAATGGGGAATTGTGAATCAGAAGGGGTGAGTGATAAGGAGGCAATTAACACTTGGCTAATAACAGAAATGGGAGCAACAAAAGATCTGATTTCGATTCAAGATCTAAAAATAGACAAACTACAAGAAATCATAACAGACTCGTTTTTGAGAGTGAAACACCTAATAGAAGGCAAACATAGAACACGAACAGCAAAAAGGAGAAGTGTCAAGCTATGATACCAGATAACGAGCTGCCTGTAGATGTAAAAGAGACCTCTCCAAGTGATACGGTCCTCTCTGAGTCTGTAGTGTAAGAATTCATGAGACTTACTAACATCATCGAGATCCTAGATGAGAAGGAAGACGACAAGGCATTAGCAACGGATATAACAGCCAGTGAGGTCCCTATGTCGTCTCCGATTACATCATCAGACCAGTGCACACATTCTGAAACGAACAAACTGAAGAAATGTGCAGTGATGGATGCATCTCAGCGTCAAGAGACAGTCTGCAATCCAAAAAATAAAAAAGTCACAAAATAAAGACCTCTGTCAAAACAGCTTCTGTGCGTTCTCTCAGGCTTCCATAAACTGCCCAGTCGAAGAGTCAGTCCAAAAGGGTGAGAAAGCGAAAGCTGAAAGATCCAACCACACCAAATATTTCTCATCAGCCGAAGTCCACAGTAATAAACAAACCTTCCCCAAAGCCTCTCGGCATTAAAAGCACGACAGAAAAGATCTCTACAGGTTCCCAAACAACTTCACCAGCGTTATGTTCTGTCCTCAAAACTATATTTGACAAATGTAAAAAGGACCAGTCAGCAGCTGAAACAGCTGTAAATGTCACCAAGTCAGACTCTGCAACACTTGATCCCATTGCTGCTGACAAACGACCTCTTGCTTCCGGTCCTTCTGCTGTGCCTGATACAATATTGTTATCAAAGACTAATCCCTCTAGCAGTGGCCTGACAGTAGCCAGACTGTCAATTCAAGTTCTTCAATCCGACATTTCCCAATTAAATCAGCAAGAACGGCCAACATCATTGGTACTATATGATCAGAGGGACAAGGAGCCCCAGGACAGTAAAAAAACCTCAAACTCCTTCCCATCGCTTCAACCATTTGCGATTCCAAGACTGTGGCTCCAACAATTTAAAAGGAGACATCATTCCAGAACATTGAATAGGTCTGGAATTCTTGCAATCACGAAGAAAATTCCAGAACGTTACCTCTTTTATTCCAACGACATTGAATGTGTCACATTTCCCAGTCATGGCTGGACTCACAGAGTGGAAATGGGTCTGAAATCGAGAACAGGTGCAGAATGTTAAAGATCTTGCCATTGACGTTTCTACCACCCCCCACCCCTCCATGAGAGCCAAATTGGTCCACAAAGGACCACTTTTAAAAAAAGAGATGACATTCCTGCTTCAATGGTGCAACTCACAGCCCCTTTGAGAAAAGAAAATGATTTCAAACAGAATATCTCGGAAAAAAGATGAAAACCCAATGAATCCTAAATCAGCAATGTGGACTCTTTTCCCCAAAATCATGAGTCTTATTTATGAGAAAATGCAGGACAACCCAGATTCTCTCTAGCCATATCTGAACTACGAATCTTAGGGTGGAATATGCGGGATCCAAGTTTTTCCAAACAGATTGTATGAAAAACGACATTTTTCCCAACCATTACTTCATTATTTTTCAAGAAACATTGCTTCTGAACAAAGTGAAATTAGATGGTTTTGTTACTATACAACAATTGGCCTTAGCAGGACTATTAGGGGGACCACCGGGAGCTTTAATCATATCTGCTCAAATTTCATTATGTGTTTCACTCGAAATTATTTCCAGTGAATGCCCTGGCCTGCTGGCTGCCAAATTAGGATTAGGGAATGCAAACCGCACCGTTATTATGATAATCATTAACCTATACTGGAACCTTGCGTCTTCAACCCTGGTAGATTTTTTCCAACATCTAGCAGATGTACTATTTAAGATAAATGATCTATCCAGCAATGTAGACATCCTTATATTGTGAGATCTTAACACTCAATGTATTCCCCTGTGTGACAAGACCACAGGACTAAAATGTAAAGGTTTAACAAATAATGGTCAAAATGGGTTCAATTCCTTACTGAATGGAATTTGATAATTGCTAACTGGAATGAGAAGGGTGACCTCCCCCCAACTGCAACATGGTCGAGAGGCAAGAGTGCAACTATCTTAGATTATCTAAACATGTCAGATGCTCGGTTTGACTGCTGTGAGTCTCTCTGTATTCTAAATAGGGCAACAATCATTTGTAACAGACTGTCACCTGTCATAGACATAAAACAACACCAAAAAAGAATGACATATGTGGAACATCTAGAGATAAATAATTGTAAAAATAGAGTTCATACTTTGAAACAAAATGGAAAGTCTTTAAATCATAAAATGTACAAAAGTGTTATACAGATCGATGTTGAGACAATTAACAAAATGTGTAGAACCGAACATTTTAGAAAGGTTCTCTGGGAAACAGAAATTTCACCTTCATCTCAGTTATGTAAACCAAAAAAACACTCTCATAGGTTTGATGAAGAAACCTGGGCCAGGAAGAAAGAGCTGAGAAAAAATATCAATACATTGAAACACTCTAGTCATTCACCAGTAGAACAAGTACAAGCTATCAAAGACCTTAAAAATAGCCATAGGAACTCGTCAAGGCCTCACAGACACTTGCAAATTGGGAGTGAGGCAAGGGTGTATGTTGCTGCCTTTCTCTTTAATCTTTATTTAGCGGACCTCAATGCAGCCCTTGCTTGTCAATTATTAGCAATCCTAGAAAATTGGGCCCCAATCATTACAGTGTATCGCATATGCAGACAACGTTATCCTTTTGGACTTCACATAAAAAGGTCTGCAGCGCCTACTGAATGCCTTTGGGTCGTGTGCAGAACTAAATAACCTGTAGGCGAATCCTGAGAAATCCCAAATTTTGATATTCAAGAACCATGGTGTCAGAAAAGCAAACTACAAATGATTAATACATAACCAGACACTCCCGATAGTAAAAGATCTTATCTATCAGAGTATCAATTTAGAGTCCACGCAGTCAAAAGGTGCTTGAGAATTAGTTCTGAATATCAAAGAGATAAAATTTGGCACCCAAATGAAAAAATATACTCCTCATACTGTACGTTCTACATAATTCCACTGTTAGAGTTTTACAAGGCTAAAGTAGTCCCCTTCCTTCTCTATGGGTAGGATATCATTCCTAACTCTCAGTCAATCAATTGGGAGCACATAGAATGAAAAATGTGAAAAAGTGTTTACATGCGATAGTCCTACAGGTGTAAAACATGCACGTACAGATTGGATAACAATTATAGCCCAGATGAGAAACTATAACATTTTTAAATCACTCTCAAAATTCTACAAACCAAAACACTTTCTACCTAAATATCTGACATCATTTCCAGATCCTAAAATAAGGATGGAGTTAATCTTGTAAAAGTGGCAGAAGTTATGTCTGTACGTATGTAACATCACGGCTGAAATTAATCTGATTTATGTGGTGGTGTGATAAGTCAATCCTTACACCTTGTCCTTATGTCATACAAAGGCACAAGCGAGCTTTGCCTGACACGTCCAAGACACTTTGTGGACTGTAGTTACTGGTTGAATACAGAATAATTCTGGGAATGCCTAACATCTGGTCATGAAAAGGTTATTATCGATTGAAGTAGTCAAAATTCTAAAGCAATTTGGTTTTCTCGAATAGAAACTGAAAATATATTCGCCTCATCCATTCAGTGAATCCCTTCCATGACTAGATTCCAATTATACTGTTCTAACTGCCTGCTTTGTGATTCATTTTAATGATGCTGATATTGTGACGTATTATAAGTACATTTTCCTAATGTATAACTTTTTTCTATTTCCTTTTGATTTTATTTTCATATGACAAATGTTTTCTATAGTTTTACAAAGGTAGCGGGCGCCCCTCTCTCGCAAGAACAGACATGATAACCTGTTCAGTGGTTATTAACCACTTGAGAGTTCGCAGCCACTGCTTTTACTCACTGTGCCTTTCACAGATGGGAAATATCCATTTGCATATCAGTCTTTGTCCTGCCCAGGGGCAGTCCAGCACCGAAATACAATGGCAATTCCAATCTGAACGAGAGTACCACCAGCAACCCCATACACGTGTTTCACCCTTGTTGGGGATCATCAGTGAGGTGAAGCTGATGCCTCTCTAAGCACAGTGAGAGGGAGACCACGTCTGGTTGCCCCCAGGAGACCTAGGGTTACCAATCCCAGGTTCCTTAACAATGTTTTCTATTATTCTGTTTTATTGAGTCAGCATTTTGTAAATAAGTGATTGTTTTGTAATTTTTGCTTTCTTTTTTTTCTACTGTATGTTAAATCGCAATCTCAGCAAAAATGCACAATAAACAAAAACAATATGGCAGTCCAAATGCCAGCTACCCACACACGAGCTAGGTCCGTGCTTTAAACAATACAAATAAAATCTTACCAAACACATAGTGAAAGAAAATATTTTGTCTTGCAAAGAAGATTGCATTCTTGAACCGCACCCGTGCTGGCAATGCCGTGCTGTTTATACCGCTCCAAGCAGTTTGGTAGCGCCAGCCAATTGTTTTTGTATGTTCTCCTTATACTCTTGTCCCTGCGTGTGCATCCAACCCTTCATTGTATGCTTGTGTTAAAAATCTGGCTAATACCAACAGAAGGGGTGTCAACTTTTCAATTTATCGGGGTGAAGGGGTGTCTCAGGCTTGTGGTGCACCATTTAACACAGGTGACATGGGAAGTGACCCCACAGAAAGTGACATCACAGGCACATTAACTAGGCCTTGCTTTCCACCAAAACCTCCAAGTGATGGCTAGAAGGTTTTATATGGCTCATAACTTGGGAGGATAGCTCAGCAGCAACATGCTCGCCTTGGAAGCAAGACGATACGGAGCAACACAGGTTCGATCGCCGGGTCCGCGCTTAGAAAGCTCTGGGTATTAAGCGTGTTATAAATAACCTATCATATGATATATATAATACAAATTACACATTAGTGGAAGGCCCAAGATCGGTTTGACACTGACTGGTGTCGTTCCGTAATGGGGGTTATGAGCAATAACATTATAGCGTGAAGGATACTAAGAGCAAATATAGCAGTAATCATTATTTCAAAGTCTTGCTTCCATCTCGTATCTAATGCAAAAGGGGCCGCCTAATGGAAGAAGTCACACTGTACATTATATTTGATTTCAGCGCCCCCAGAATGAAATGTCTCATAGATCTACCCTTACTTCTCACCTATGCTAAAGACGGAAAACACATGGATCGGATCGTTTGAATATATAGGGTGGCTTCACGCACCTTCTGCAGCAATCTGTGTGCAAGCTGCATGTATGTGCCAGCAATTCATACGCGCCTCCTGAGGCACACACAATGAGTAACAATGAGTCGACTTATTCCCTCCTGTCTCTGCTGGGGCAGACCAGCAGCAAGCAGAGCTGCTAGTGGGCTTAATTCCCAGGAGAGGTGTTGCCCAGTCTCCAAGCAGGCAAAAGTGGGAGCTGCAGTCAGCTCCCACATGTCCAGAGAAGTGGGAGTGAGGGAAGAAAAACGAAAGCAATATGTGGAAGGTAGCAAGCCTCAGGATTAGGCAAGCATCAACATGACAAAAAGAAATGTCTTCCTCTTCACCACCCCTCACAAACCATGCAGCAGGCAGAGAGGCGAGGGCCACGGCCCGTTTGCTGATGGCGGATACTAAGAGTGCTGGTGGACTCCTGTCACAGCCATTCCCCTCGCCACCTAAACAGTGTAGCACTTATTATGTTTCACTTGGATGTTAGGAGGGCACCATAGGTGGTGGTGCCATTTATTTTATTTTTATTTATTTATTACATGTATTATACGCCCAGACCCGAAGGTATCACGCCGTAGTTACAGACAGTGGGTAAGTTCAATCTTTATATAATAACTGAAGAACAAAATAGAACAATGTTACATACACTGTTTATACAAGTGGAGAGTGGAGGTCTAGTCAGGATAGGTTTGTGATTTTAGCTCAGTTTATATTGGTTGAATAACCATGTTTTCAATTATTTTTTTAATTGTGGGTAGGAAGTTTCATTCTTGATGTTGGTGGGTAAGGAGTTCCAGTGTCTAGGAGCAAGGACTTTGAAGCTGCTACTCCTCCCCCCCCCCCCCCCCCCGCCGCTTTCTCTCTTTTTTATATGAGCAATGATCAAGCTATGGGACATTCCAGCAGGTGATGCACACTATGTAAATGATACATGTTATTATTAATCAGGGGGGACACACACTGTATGTAGTCTATTAAGCCATATATGGGTGGTTTTATTTGTGGAGTTCACACTTCAAAAAATCACTTCAAAGAGATCAAACCTTTGGTAGCCAAAGAAAATAATATCCATTTAGGAAGATGGATTTGTCCAGGATTACAAACATTGGCCGACAAGGGTAGTCTAGCTGAGAGCCACAGTTTGCATACGTATGTGCTAAATACTGCACATTCTCCTGCTGTAACGTAAGTAGTCCTGGCAAAGGAAGGATGTTTGGCACATTTTGGCTTTTTAGATCCCATTATTCTGAATGTGTGCTCAGTATTTGTCGTTTTATGCGGCCAGTCTAAAACACAGGAGTACACGAACCAGAATGCAATCCAGTGGGAGACTGAGGGAAAGCACTCACAATTCATCTCTAGTGGTCCAGCTTGGGACGTCTTTAAGATGCATATGTGACAACATCAGCTGCTCTTGGTCAATATATCAGACAAGGGGCCTCATTACGGGTCCGGCGCTAACCCTGCCAATGCTAGCGTTGGGTTGCCACTGGGCCTGTAAAAGATTACCGGCACCTGACTTCCCGGTGCCACCGGGCTATTCCAAGTCCGGCGGCCGGGAAGTCTGGTGCCAGTAATTTCGTTAATCCCCATTCCCATAGAGTCCCAAAGGACTCTATGGCAGTGAGAACACGGAAGCATCGGCCCTGTTGTTAACGGGGCCGGTACTTCCGTAATGGCTTCTCCTGCCGTGACTACTGTGCCCGGCAGGGTCAGACCTGTCGGACACAGCGACTCCGGCAGGCAAAACCGTAGTTTGCCGTTCCGGAACCAACAGTGCCGGTAACCGGAACCGTAGTTTCCGAACCGGCAAACTTAGAATGAGGCCCAATGTGTCCTATTTATATGAATAATGTGAATACGAATTGCATCCCCGCAGAATGCCGAACATACAGCCAGTTACTTCAACTGCTGGATTTCATTGTTATAACATGTTTTTACTTTGTAACTTAGGGGTTTGGTGGTAGTGGCATTTAGAAATACTACACCACCAAATTCCACATTTGTACCAAAGCTTTTCTGGCTGCCTTTGTGTGGCAGAAGATTCCTCCACATAAAAGTGTCATTAGCATGTATCGCCCATGTGCTGTTACCGCTTGAGCCAATGCAGCATGTCCCCAACTCCATAGTGGGAAATAACAGAAAGGTCTGTATGACTCTAAGGGGCCGATTCATGGAACAAACGGAACAAACGTGCGCCGAAAATCTTCGCGCAAGCATGGAAGTCCCTGCGCGTGTTCACCGCGGGATGTGCGCCAAACCCGTGCATGGCGCACAAGTCACTGCAACATCGCGAAAGGCGTGCGCGACGCGCACAATGAAAGCGCACAACCTCAGCGCACACACCAGAAAGTGGGCGGGACATGGGGCGTAACGCGCGGAATGGGGAACAACACGTGAAAATAAGGGCGTAACTGGGGATGTACTGCAGGGAAGCAGACGGAACGCCCACACGCACTCGAACCACACGTATTCATGGAATCGAATAGGGCAAAGCCACGCACAGCCAAAGACACGCACAAGCTGAAACACGGCCGCCACACGAAGGCAGGCGGTAGAGTCCCAGCGCATCAAAAAAGTGGCGCGCGGGAAGTTAAATACGCGATTGAGCGGGGTACGTGGATTTCAGGGGTGCGCGAGAAAATCTACACGCGATTGGCCTGGGTACGTGGATTTCAGGGGTGCGCGAAAAATGCTACACGCGATTGGCCTGGGTACGTGTATTACAGGGGTGCGCGAGAAAATCTACACGCGATTGGCCTGAGTACGTGGATTTCAGGGGTGCGCGAGAAAATCCACACGCGATTGGCTGGGTGGCTGGGTACGTGGATTTCAGGGGTGCGCGAGAAATGCTACACGCGATTGGCCTGGGTACGTGTATTCCGGGGGTGCGCGAGAAATTCTACACGCGATTGGCCTGGGTACGTGTATTACAGGGGTGCGCGAGAAATCCTACACGCGATTGGGCCTGTGCGAGTGGGGCAGTATATTACGTGGGTGTGCTGGAAGTTGAAGAGGTGAATTGCCAGTGTGGGTCGTCCCAGGTCTCCCCTCTACCCCCGTCCACGACCTCTGCAGGCAGCCCACACCACAGGGGACTACCCTGCACCCCTGGTCATGTCCCGCAGGCAGCCCATCCACCATGGGCATGCCCCCCAGCCAAGCCACATGTCCCCTTGCACCCCCACCTCCCAGCAGGCCCCCACTCATGTCCCCTTGCACCCCCACCCCCCAGCAGGCCCCCACTCATGTCCCCCTGCACCCCCACCCCCCAGCACTGTGGGGCACCTGCCAGCAGGCCCCCAACCATGTCCCACTCATGTCCCCTTGCACCCCCACCCCCCAGCAGGCCCCCACTCATGTCCCCTTGCACCCCCACCCCCCAGCACTGTGGGGCACCTGCCAGCAGGCCCCCAACCATGTCCCCTTGCACCCCCACCCCCCAGCAGGCCCCCACTCATGTCCCCCTGCACCCCCACCACCCAGTCACCAGGGGCAGCCTCCACAAGGCCCCCAACCATGTCTCCCACCACCCCCACCCCCCAACAGGCCCCCACTCATGTCCCCTTGCACCCCCACCCCCCAGCACTGTGGGGCACCTGCCAGCAGGCCCCCAACCATGTCCCACTCATGTCCCCTTGCACCCCCACCCCCCAGCAGGCCCTCACTCATGTCCCCCTGCACCCCCACCCCCCAGCAGGCCCCCACTCATGTCCCCCTGCACCCCCACCCCCCAGCACTGTGGGGCACCTGCCAGCAGGCCCCCAACCATGTCCCCTTGCACCCCCACCCCCCAGCAGGCCCCCACTCATGTCCCCCTGCACCCCCACCCCCCAGTCACCAGGGGCAGCCTCCACAAGGCCCCCAACCATGTCTCCCACCACCCCCACCCCCCAGCAGGCCCCCACTCATGTCCCCTTGCACCCCCACCCCCCAGCACTGTGGGGCACCTGCCAGCAGGCCCCCAACCATGTCCCCTTGCACCCCCACCCCCCAGCAGGCCCCCACTCATGTCCCCTTGCACCCCCACCCCCCTGCAGGCCCCCACTCATGTCCCCCTGCCCCCAGGTCCTGACGAAACGCAATCATGGCAGTAATGGGCAGCATACCCAGCACAAACACCCAGCCAAGGATTGCATCCACCCACATAGTAGATGCAATTACATGATACAACCCCAATGGCAAGTATGTAAATGAACACATGTCCGTCACACACACATACACAATGGGTGCAAGTGAATGTCAAAACCCATATCATGACATGCATGAAACCAATGAGAAAATACCACAAATGTAAGTAATAAATATATGTATTAAAGATGAAAATGAAGTAAAGAAATAAAACACACAACAATGGGGATGACAAAACAAATGGTCCATGTCCGAGAACTAATAGAAAAAATCAAAAAACAAAGGAATCCAAAAACTAATGTAGTCCAAAGCAAAATAATGGGGGAAAAAATAAGGAAAAACCATTGCCTCATGGTGAACACAAATATAAATCCAACAAATGTTTTCCAAACATCAAACTATGTACAAGAATATCCCAGGGTCCATGAGCCCAACACCATAAATGAAACCTACTACTACTAACTAATAATAAAAATATATACAGAAAAGTGGCCATTGTCTGAGCGGTCCAAAAAAAACTTAAAAAATAAAGGAAACCTAACACTAACTAACTAAAGAACTATATACAATGGCAGCGGGCAAGTCCTGCGGCTCACTCTGTGATGTTGCCGGCCAGGGCATCATCGAACTGCATGTCGATGTCCCGGAGGCGGGACTCTGTCCTGGCCCCGAGGTCTCGCAGGGACAACCCCGTGTCCACCTCAAACTCCCTGCGAGCTTCCTCGAGGCACTCAGCCCGCCTCAACGCCCGACGCATGGAGAACTCCGCCCTGACCATGGTGAGCCGCTCCTCTTCCGCCCGCTGCCGCTCCGCACCTATCCGCTGGACCAACTGCTCCCACACGGAAGACACTGCCATCCCAGGGTTCTCCTGCCCTCCGGCCGATGCCTGCCCCTCTGATCTTGATGGCCCCGAGCCATGATGCCTCCCACGTCGAGCCTGCTGCTGCCTCCGACGCCACTGCCTCTGCCAGCACGACGGCATCCAGGCTGATGGAATCCACCGATGCCGTCGTGCACGTGCCCTGCCAGATGATGCCGGCACACCCTCCGTCTGCAGGGGGACAGTTGCTGGTGTGTCCACCCCTGCTGGACCTTCGACTCCCGACTGTGGCAGGGATGGGGTCCCCACCGAGCTGGCTGCGTTGGTCGGGGCAGGTCCACAGGGGGCCCTGGTAGCATCTGGGCCGGAAGACGGCATGGAGCACGACTGGCGCATAGCCTCCACAGAGGAGGAGAGGGTCGCCAGAAGGCCACACACATGTAGGAAACCCCCGACCATGGCGGCTCCCAAATGGTTCACGTACGCACGGTGCTCTTCGTGATGATGTGCATGCTTCTCCCGGGAAGCATGCACCTCATCACGAATGCCAGCCGTGCGCAACGCGACACCAATCAGGACCCTCTCCACACGGCCAGGGGTCCCCTCGTCCGCAGGTAGAGGAGTGTCAGATGACATGGACATCTCCCCTACCTGCGGACGGGCCTGGGATGGGGCATCCCTGCTGGTGCATGGTGGTGCAGTCACAGTGTCAGGGACAGTGACATGCACAGGCACCTCCACGGCGACCTGTGCTGCCTCCTGCCCCTGGCCCTGGACTGCACCACTTGCACCAGCGGGGATGCCCCCACCAGGCCCCATGTGTGGCTCAGTAGCGGCCTCCTCCCCCTCTGTGGAAACCACCAACCTGGATGTCTCCACGCCGTCTTCCGCCGGTGCAAGCCCCTGTGGGGGCTCACCCACCCCTTCCGCTGCAGCCGTGGTGGCATCCCCGCCGCTCTGCTCCACAGCGCCTTCTCCGCCCTCTTCTTCACTTGCCACTGTGTAGAGGGAGACATAGAACACAAGCATCAGGGTACTGTACAATGGTCCCCTAGACAGGAAGCAACAGCAGATGAGTGGCACTGTCATACATCACTTCCATCATGTCCCTCCACAACACATGGGTCAGTGCAGGCAAAACACATACAGTAACAGGCATGGCGCATGCCATGGACATTGGCATACATGACCAAGGGACTCATGATTCATACAATGTTGGTTTTAAACTCACATGCATCATGGGTCTTGCCATCACATGCACACACCTCACCGTAGTTCCATCCATCTGGCCTCGTACACCACAGACGCAGTGGATACAAGGATGACTAGGCTGCATCAGTGAATCTGAACATTGTCACAGACATGTGTCATGCATCCATGGCAGTTACAGGTCACAGACACGCAGGTCAGACACACACACATGGACACCATACGTGTACATGGGACCAGCACCCATCCCTCACCCCCACCCATGTCCAGGAACAGAGACTGCCATGCTTCCATGTGTCCATTCCGCACAGAGCCCCCCATGTTGCAATAGAACACATGCACCAACCATGTGGTTCACACATCACTGTACTCACATGCCTGACCATGATGTCCCTGCACACACACATACGTACATGGCCTATGTCACACATACAGGCAGGTATCAGACAACCAGCACACTGCAACATGCCCTGTCTCACACAGTAATGCTTGGCCACTTACCGGCCAACTCCAGATGGGTCTGCCTCCGAAGGATCTGGGCGTGGAGCGCTGGGTCTACGCGTTCCAGGACCCTCATCTGGATGTCACTCAGGCGTGCCCGGCCCCCTCCGCGAGGCGCCGGGCCTTATTGAGGGTCCTGGACCTCAAGTCCTCCCAGCGCTTCTTGATGTGCTTGATGTCGCGGGTTGCCACCCCCTCCGCGTTGATGGCAACCACTACATCGTCCCAGATCCTCTCCCGTCCTTCCTTGTTGGCGCGTGGTCTTCCGAAGAGGGCACCAGGACATGCTCCACCAGGACACCAACTTCCTTCTCACTGAAGCTGGTGGCCCTCTGCCTCTCTGGCTGGGGGTCGCCACTGGTCTCAGATGGTGCTTGCCCCGACATGGCGACCCCCGAGGCAGGCGTGGGTGGGCAACTGGGTCCTGGGGCTGGGCTGTGGAGCGATGGTATCCCAGTCGGGAGTCTACTGTTCCAGCAGGGGTGGACACAGCAACTGGACCCCTGCAGATGGCTGATGTGCAGGCACCAAATGGCAGGGCACGGTGGCAGCAGGCAGGCAGGCAGGCAGCAGCAGATGGCATGTGGGAGGCTGCTCGGGGCACTGGGGGGCAGTGATTCGGCCTTCTGGGCAGGAGCGTGGTCTTCCGTGTGTATTCGCGTGGCCAGCTTGATACGGAGTGATTTGGCACGTGAAAAATCTGCACGTCAGCGTGTAATTCGAGGAAAGGCCCTTAGCGCGTAAGCGCGTCTGCACGCATACGCATTTTCATTGGACCAAAGGCCCTCAGCGCGTGAGCGCGTCTGTGACGTGTCGTGCGAGGGTGTATCCCTCATTGCACGTGATGACAGAATACACGTGGATTTCAACCAATCGCGTGTGAAAGTTCACGGCACCCCGGAACACACGTACCCAGGCTAATCGTGTGTGGAACTACCCGCGCACCCGGAAAAACACGTACCCAGGCTAATCGCGTGTGGAACTACCCGCACACCCGGAAAAACACGTACCCAGGCTAATCGCGTGTGGAAAACTGCACGTCCGCGTGTAATGCGCGTAATCGCGCGTGAAAAACTGCACGTCCGCGTGTAATGCGCGTAATCGTGCGTGAAAAACTGCACATCCGCATGTGACGTGACGCGCGAGTGCGTTTCTCTCAGCACGGGTTAAAGGTGAGCGGGCCCAGCAGTTCGCTGTACGTGCCTTCCGTGGAGACCGACGTGTGTTGCTGCTTCCAGTTGTTTCGCGCGCCATCTACTTCACAGCTCTCAAGGACGTATCTCTTCTTTTGGCTGGGGTATTGGCTACGTGTGTTTTTCTGCATCGCGCTAGTCAGACGGTGAGTCGCAAACGCTCCTTTTCCCACTGCGGGTGCCCCTGTGTATTGCACCCATTTTCGATGTCATCGTAGCCTGCGTGTCCCACGCGTACGCGTTATTCGTGTTACTGGGTGCCACCGCGTACTGCGGGAGGTCAAATCCACGCACGTAGGCTGCAGGGTTTCGTGCACGGTTTTACTGCAGTTTTGGTGTGCCTGAGCGTTGCGTGACCCGTCACCACATCACCGGGGTCACATACAGCCTTGCAGGTGCAGGGGGGCTGTTAACATCTTGCTTCCCACCCCCTTCACCCCAATTGCCCAGGTCAATTGTGGTGTACACCTCCCATTGGCACCACTCCATCTGTGCCAGCACTATTACATCTGTGCCATGGTTGGGAGGCCACCAAAGGTGAGAGGCGCCTCAGCTGGGCGTACTCCTCGTGGCGGGCGTGGTCGGGGACGTGGCCGTGGTGACCAGGGAGTAGGGGGACTCCAGGGTGTCCAGGGCAGCCACAGAGGGGGAAGAGGCAGGGGTGCGCCACTTGAGCACAATGTTGTGCCATGTGTTGGTGCAGCCATGCCACCACCCCCTGTGGTTCCGGGGGATGTAGCTCCTGCATCTGGCACTGGCACCCGTATGACCCAGCAGTCCGTTCCATCGACTGCCACGGGCCCAAGGGTAGCGGTAGCTGCAGGTGCAGCTGTGGACACCGCCACCCAGGCTCAGGGTCTGCCAGCGCAGGCTGCGTTGGCACTTGAAGAGCCCTTGGTAGATCTCCAACAGGCCAGGGGGGAAACCATAGGGGCACGCCGGGCTGCTCAGACCAAGACACGTGTCCCTGGGGCAGTCATGTCATCTGCTGCCCCGAACAGCCGGGTGTTGGCAAGTGCAGGGGCAGATGCACCCAACAGCACCCCGGTTGTGAGTCTGCCAACCAGGACCGTTGCGGTCAATGACCCTGCCACAGCTGATGTTGCTGCGCAGGGTCCATTAGTGGGCACCCAGCTGCCACTGACACAAGTCAGGCCTTTGGTCATCCCTCCACCTGCCACTCCCTCGGCTCAATCCACCGAACCCACTGGCCATACTGGTCAGGGCGGCATTAGCCAGCCAGGGTCTGCGCCACAGTCCAAGAGGAGGAAGGTTGCACCTGCAGCACAGGCTGGGACCCCACACACAGCCACGACCTCCTGCACGTCGAGGAAGAAGCCTTTCTGTAAGCAGGAACTGGACTTCCTCGTGGACTACGTGCGGGGACACAGCCGTGACATGCTAGTGGGTGCCAATAGTCAGACTACGGCTGCCCAACGTGACACCCACTGGAAGCATGTTGCGGAACATGTCAGTTCATTCGGCCATGAGGTGCGCACGGCGCAGGAGTGCAAAAAGCGCTGGAATGACATCAAGCGCAGCACTAAGGCTAAGCGTGCCTCAAATTACAACTTGACTCTGGTGACTGGCGGTGGGCCTGCACCAGAGGAGGAAGAACTCACTCCGCATGAGGCTCTCGTTGCGGAGTTCATACCACCAGAATTGGTCGAAGGTGTGGGAGAGATGCTGGACTTTGATGCCCAGTCCAGTGAGTGTTGATGCGTAGTTGTTGAGGACGTGTGTGTTTCACTTGTGGGATGTGTTGTGCATGATTGCTGCTACATGTGACGTGTACATGGTTCTGATGTGTAAGTAATGCAATGCTACCGTCATGCATGTCTCCTCTGCCTGCATGCGGGACTCCATGTGGGCATGCTCCCTTGCCCCTCCTCCGCCACTCTGCACCCCAGTTCCACCTTTGCACTGGTCTGCTACATTCTTGCAATGTGTAGTTTCTTGTTCATGTGTCCTGTGTAGATGCTAACTTCCAGCTTAGAAACTGCCAGACATATGCCGTGTGGTACAGCCTTAGTACTCGATGCAGGGTATCCCACTTGTACTGTGCATGGGTCAGATGTCCTGCAGGGACATGAGTGCCCATTCATGCTCCATGTGCATTGCACGCATGCCCCTATGTGTCCTTGACTGGATGATCACTGTAATATGAGTCCTTGGTTACATACATTGCCTGCCATATTGTCGGCCTCCCCATGTCAACTGTGGCTCAGTCCTGCGTTGCACACATGTTTAGGCTCTGACAATCTGTGTGGCTCACAGGCCTCAGCCTGTTCAATGGCCAATGACTCTGTCCAACTCTTGTCGTGTCTTCTTCACACGTGGCTGGCCTCCGGATCTTCCATCATGTGTCCTGCCCACTGTCCCAGCATCATTTGCAGTGTTGTAATTTGAATCACATTAAGCTGTTGATGCCAGTCAACACTGCTTGTCAATACACAGGTGTATGGGCAGCCTTTTGATACCATGCTAGGCATCCCTGCTTTGGTACTGGGGTGGAGGGGTGCTTGGCTGCTAGACATGGTACACATTGAATACACAATGCACGTGATGTCTGAATTGGACATTGCACTGCCTTCACATTTCCTGGCTCACACCATGGAGTGCTTGTACATGTAGGTAGTGAGTGGCATACACATTTTCAGCACTGCATAGACCCACATCCATGCAAACTGCCACCTTTCAACAGGTCTGATCACAGTAGCTATTCAAAGTAGACCCAGCATGCATGCCAGGTCATATGTTGTGTGTCACATGTCTGCCGGATGCCTTTGCTGTCGGTGTGTGTGTGTGTTGTGTGCTTCTGACATGTGTAGTGACCTTTTCCTCTCTATTTTTCAGGTGATGACGCAATGGATGCAGAGGATGGTGTTGTCATGCCAGACACAGGGTTGGTAAGACCACATCAACCCGGCACTAGTGGGGGTCGTGGGGTGGTAGGCCACGAAAACCCCCAAGTGCTGCAGTCCATCCTGTCTCTGGCTCCCTTTGAGTCCAGCCTTGATGACGACTCTGACGTCCATGTTGAGTTGGATGAGCATCAAGTCCATGTGTCAGGGGTGAGTGATTCTGATGTGGACACTCCTCTGTCTGCGACACCTGCACTGAGGGATCAGACAGTCTTGGTTCCTCCGCCCGTGGTGGATCGGGACGCAGGGTCACCCTCCACACCAGTCACTGATGTGCCTGGGACATCACGTCGACGGGGGCATGTAGTCGTGCAGCCGCAGGCGGTGCCAACACAGCGAGGACCTCCGGTCCTTGGGTCCCGCAGGGGTCAAGCCCGGCAACGCGGTCGCCGCGCGCAACCGCTGTATACTGAGTGGGAGCAAGACATGACTGCCAATTCCGAACGGCAGGGGGCAGCAATGGAGAACATCGCTGACAGCATGGAGCGTGTGGCCCGATCTGTGCTCCCCCCTGCTAGGCAGGTGCTTCTCCAGCAGCAGGCGGCACGGTCCACGGCCCGCTCGCTCAGGCTGGGCATGGCGGCCTCAGACAGGGCACGCCAGGCTGAAATGTCGTCTCTGCGTCAAGCAATTGCTGCTCACGCAGAGGCACACATGGATGCCCTGAGGGAGGAGTATGCCTCCCTCAGATCCACTCTGGGTGTCCTTATGATGTCCCAGAGGCAGCAGGCAGAGGAGAGGTTTGCACAGCTTGAGCGCACCATCTCGGCTGAGCTACAGGCTTGCCGGGAGGTGCAGCGGTTGTCCAGCCAGGCCTTGCAGGAGGAACTCCGTGTTACACATGCTACCTTGCAAGAGGAAGCACGTGTATCACGTGAGGTTCTGCATGCAGACCTATGTAACATCGCCACACAGAACCAGGCTCACCTGTCCGGCAGACTTGCTGCCGACAAGGGGCAAGCTGCGGCTAGGCGTGGCCAGGCTACTGTGCCACGTCCTCCTTTCCAGGATGAGCCAGACTCGGACGACCATCTATCTCCCACATAGGTCGTGCTGTGCAGGCGTTGAGCCCATGGAGGTATTTTTTTTTGGCTCAGCATCATCGCATGTGGATGTTGAGCAGCACCCTGTACCTCCCCCCTCCTGGGTGCCTCCCCTCCCCCCCGGGTCGTATGTGGCCATTTTTGATTTTTCTTTTAGTTTAGTTAGTTAAGTTTCTGTTTGATAGTTAGTTTAAATAGGTAATGTAGGTTTTCCATAGTTAGTGTAATTAGTTAATAGTTGAGTTAGTTTAAAATTTGTAGTCTATTGTGCTTTCATGTGACAGTGCGGTGCCTTGTGGTTTTTGAAGGCATCCACTGTCTGTTCCAGCTGGGCCCTTCATGGTTGTCTTGTGTATGTGTTTTCTGCTTGGGTTCCTTGACTCACATATGCCACTCCTGCCTCCCTTATCCATGGGCTCGCAAGGATGGTTCGGTGTTACAGAATTTTACACAAGGGCTTTGGACTGTCATATCTGTGGCATGTCTGGTGCTTTGTGACTTGTGTTGACACCCCTAGTGGGGATGATTTAGGTGTAATTGTCCACTGTTCAGCTTTTGCTAGATGGGGTGTGTCATGATTAATGTGGACATTGATTGCTATGCATTGTGTATTATGTCTCATATCTTTCCTGTACACGTGCCTGTTGCAATTCATGCTGTAGATAGTGTTCCACACTTTGGAAGTCAAAGACGGACTGATGGTGTGATTTGAGATGTGACTCTCTGACATGGTCAAGTAATGAGATGCCTGATGAGACACACACAGATCACTTTGATGCATTAATCATTTGTTTCATGCACTTTCTGCAGGGGGATGAGGCACCAGAGCACCTTTGCCAGCAGACATGGCCCATTGGACGACGGAATTCCTGACCCGTTTGTTGGTGCCCACATGCACATGTGTGCACGAGCAGAGCCACAGTGATTGCAGACCCACATCCTAGAACTGCTGACATGTTCCAAGGAACTCCAGGCAAGGTGAGCATCACAGGGGGGCCACGACACAGCAAAGCTTGCACCAGGCGAGTTGCACATGCAGGCTTAGTCACAGCACTGAGGGTGAGCTTAGACGAATATTGGTGTTGAAGCACACAATGCAGCTCAGATGTGTTTGTGGACTGATGGCTGTTGATAGTAGGATTGTCTGGGACACATGCAGGGGCAGTGGCACATACCCTGCGGTACACCAAGGTTCATTGAGGCACTTGTATCAACCATGTAGCCTTCCGAGACATGGAAAGGGGCAGCTCACAGGGACATACAGCAAGGGACATACTTGGGTGCAGTGCATGTCTATTCCAGGTACTTCATGATAAATGCACTGCCAACTTTGTTTTGGTCATGGTGGTACGCAACTTGCTCTGTAGTCATGGCTTGCCATATGGGTCTGTCTGCTTACCCAGGGAACATTGCATGTTGTGTGAATTGTGACACATTGGTGTTCCATTTGCCACGCACCCACCAGCGCCTGACTTACTGCATTGACTGTGTATGACCCGTCACAGGGGTGATGTTATATATGGGTACGAAGCATCGAGCACTGATTGTCTGTTTGTAGAGTAGTTTGTTGCTATGGGGCATGTTTTGTGTTGTGTTTTCGTGTAATTGGCACATACAGGTTGTTGACTGTGTCTCTCTTTGCAGCATTGCAGTGCTCCTGTAACCGGCCCTGAGAGTGCGCAGGCAGGAGGCCAGCACTCAAAACCAGAGCTAAGTGTCTTGTTGTTTTCCTTACAAACTGCCCTGCATAGGCTTGCTGGGGAGTGTACTGATGCATGGATGTATGTGTGGTCCTATTTGGTATGTTTTTTTCCCTAATCACCCGTGATCCTATGCAATTATGAAACCTGTACCCTCTACCCGGTGTTCCTGCTTCCCGTGCCTATCCAAGCAACGTTCCCTGACCCTCTTTCCCCACTGGGGTTGCGGATGCCTGTGTAAGCCCCGAACTTGCAGGCGCCAAAACCCTAGAGGGGGTGGTTGGTTCGAACCACTCCTGAGCCTGGACTACAGAAGGCCATGACAATGATGTCCAAGTTTGTTTGGATTGTGTATGTGTTCATGCAGGTTGTACATTTTCGTGCATTCCCTAGTTTCATGTGTCATTCCTCCTCCCCTCACCTGCCACTCATTCCAGTCATCCAGTGTGTCTACACCTGTCCCGACTGCATATCCCTGAACCTCATTCCCCACCATGATCTCAGGGGCCTGTGTGAGTTTGACCTTGCAGGCACCCGGGACATGGTGTGGGTGGTTGTTTCATGAGACTCCCGCGCCTGTACAGGGGACCTGTGACAGTACACATCCATTCATGGTGCATCATCCTATGTCATGTACCACACATGTCTCACATCCTGTCGTGACATTGTTCTGCTGTGCTACCTTGGTTGTTGCATCATTGTGTTAGTACTTGGCGTTTGTGAGGTACTGCTACGTCAAGTCATCTACTGGAGGGTGTTTGGGTTCGTTTTCATGCCTTGGATTTTGTGATTTTGGAAATGAGTGTGGATTCTGAGGGTTCAGGCATCTTTTTACACACAAGGTGGGAGATGGACACGAAGGGTAAAGGTAATCCTGTGGCCAGGTGGAAATGAGGGTTGGAGGCTCCATGACCCAGGTGCAGTTGTTCAGTGGGTCATGGTCATTTGCGCGGGAGGGGGGGTTGTTGTTGATAGTTGCATTGCCCTGCAGTGTGATGGGAACTCTGACATTGTAATGTTGTTGTCCTATGTACATGTTGTGTTCTGCTGATCAATGCCTGTTCATGTGTTGTGTTTTCCTTTCAGGTGCGAGGGGATAGTTGTGGTTTGACATGCTGGGGTGTACACATGGTGGATGTTCACATGTGATGTGTAGGGAACACTGATGGTCACTTGAGTGCACATGCATATGTGGAGTGCATGTCCCTGCAGAACCACACACTTACACTGGGATGCACTCCATGTACTCCCACCCTTGCATATCCACGTGTACACTGTTTGCCTTCTGGTGCCCACTGTGTCCCGGCAGCACATGTTCTGTGACCGATTATGGTTCCAGTACATGCCTAATTTGATGTTTGATGTAGTCTGTCACTTAGATGTGATGCTCAGGGTGTGCATCACACGCAATGGCTGTTCACTGTGCTGTGCGCTGAGCAGTGTGATGCAGGAGTGGGACACTGCACACATGAGCTGCAGTGTTGATTTTGCAATGCATAATGTGCATATAGACAGGCATTCATTGTGATGTTACGTCTACGACTGTTGCAATGCATTTGTGTGGGACATTTTGTTGGTCTGTCATTTCATCTGATTCCGGGTCAGGCATCATTGTCCGATGCCACTGTACATTTAGGACATGGCAATGTGTACCTTATTGTTACTGCGTCAGTGTATGGGTATTGCTTGCCATGTCATGTTGATGTTTGGGAGGGTTTGACTGACATGACAGTGATGGCCATGGCCTGTTTTGCAGGTGTGTGTGATGCACACCTTGCATGTCCAGGTCATCTGCTTCTCAGAGCAACTAGCTGGGGGTAGGTTTCTCTCCGCAGCAGGGCCCTCCCCCTGGAACAGACTTCCTGCCTGACTTGAACTTGAGGGGAACCATCTCCAGTTCTGGAAGCACCTCAAGACCTTCCTCTTTGCTTCTGCTTACTCTCTGCCTCTCCCTTGCAGGATTCTTCACTGGAACTGCACAGGAGCTGCTACTGGGACACTCTCACCAACCTCGGTCCCTGGCCCAGCCACTGTCCACTTGCACTGCCACCCTGGCAACCCCTGCACTGAAGTACTGTCTCTCTATCCCTACAGCCCTCCCTTCCCAGCACTTGTCTGCACTTACCTTTGCAGTTGCCACCAGGCGACCTATGTATTATTTTTTTGGCCTACTTCCCCTGTACTGGACTCCCCCCCACCCTTCCCCTTGCACTTTTCCCTTCCCCCTACCCCTGTACTTGCACAATCTCAATGACACCTGGCCTAGTAGTACCGTTCTCTGTGTTCCCTTGTCCCCCCCCCCCCTGCCTCATTGCGCCTTGGAATACTTGTGTATGGCCCATGTCATGTCACATGTCATATGTGTGCATTTTGGTTGCACAGGATAGCTTGTGTTTAAGTAGCTAGGGATGCAGACGATGTGGCACTTCCATGGCAACTATCTCAGGGTGGTAGGGTTGTGACAGTTGACTGTCACTTTGTCATCATCGATTGTCACCTGGTATGTGCCAGGCCTGTGTGCACTCCGCAGGGGTGGGAGTTTAGGTGAAAAATGGGGCCACAAGCTGGGTCCGGGCTTCCTCGCCACGTGCCCTGTCCCCTCCCATGGGCAGCGTCTGTGCCTGTGGTTGGGGATGTGGGGGCACCACCATGTCCACCGGGACGCCCTGCCGTGTTGCAACATTGTGCAGGACACATGCTGCCACAATGATCCTGCACACTACTGGTGGTGCATAGAGTAGTTGCCCACCAGAGCGGTCAAGGGAGCGGAAACGTGACTTGAGCACTCCGAATGTGCGCTCCACTATGCCCCTGGTTGCAATATGGGCGGCGTTGTATCTTACCTGGGGTGGTGTGGTGGGGTTCCGGATTGGCGTCATCATGTGGTTGCTCAGAGGGTAGGCACTGTCCCCTGGGGAGTTGATAATAATTGAGATTATTAGGGTTGGGATATTTGTCTGTGTGTGACTTGAATGCATGTGCAAGGGCATTTGTACTGACCTAGGAGCCATGTATCGCCATGCTGCCCAGCTTCCAGGGCCCGGCTCAGGGCGGACATTCTGTATATGAAACTGTCATGGGTGGAGCCAGGGTAGTTTGCACAGACGGAGGTGATGATTCCCTTTGCATCGCATACCACCTGTACATTGATGGAATGCCAGTGCTTGCGGTTTCGGTAGATGTGCTCAGTGGCCCTAGGTGGACATAGGGCCACATGGGTGCAATCTATGGCACCGAGCACTTTGGGGAAGTGTGCCACCCTGAAAAAATCCAGGACAACGGCCTGCCTTTCTGCGGGTGTTCTGGGCATGTATATGTGCCTGCGGACTGAGGGGCGCGCTGTCATGATTGCCAGTACCTGGTGTAGGCAGCGTGACTGCGTGGCCTGTGAGACCCCCCCCACTATGGCAGTGGTCCGCTGAAACGACCCAGTGGCCAAAAAATGCAAGACATTGAGCAGCTTCTCCAAGGGGCTCAATGCTTGGGAGCAAAGGGTGGGGGATGTGAGGTCATCTTCCCACTCCCTGACCAGGTCTAGGATGATATGGGGTGGAAACCTATACCTGCCGTAGACCTGGTCGTCAGGCATCCCAAAAAGGCTTGTCCGTGGTGCAAAAATGCGTGCCCTGGCTATTCTCCTCCTCCTGCGGTGTCCCACGATCAGTGCAGCAACAAATGGGGCATTCATTGTCGCTGTATATACGCGTTTGTTGTTTGCGCGCACTTTTATGCTGTCCGCGGGACGCCTCCGTGTGGGCGGACTCGTTGACGCCTGTGCACGTCTTTTGCCGTGCACGTGTTTCCCGTATTCGGGTGTCATCGCGTGTGATCGGAGGGGAGCGAGCGTACACGCGATTGGCCTGGGTACGTGTGTTTCCGGGTGTGCGGGTAGTTCCACACGCGATTAGCCTGGGTACGTGTGTTTCCGGGTGCGCGGGTAGTTCCACACGCGATTAGCCTGGGTACGTGTTTTTCCGGATGCACGGGTAGTTCCACACGCGATTAGCCTGGGTACGTGTGTTCCGGGGTGCCGTGAACTTTCACACGCGATTGGTTGAAATCCACGTGTGTTCTGTCATCACGTGCAATGAGGGATACACCCTCGCACGACACGTCACAGACGCGCTCACGCGCTGAGGGCCTTTGGTCCAATGAAAATGCATATGCGTGCAGACGCGCTTACGCGCTAAGGGCCTTTCCTCGAATTACACGCTGACGTGCAGATTTTTCACGTGCCAAATCACTCCGTATCAAGCTGGCCACGCGAATACACACGGAAGACCACGCTCCTGCCCAGAAGGCCGAATCACTGCCCCCCAGTGCCCCGAGCAGCCTCCCACGTGCCATCTGCTGCTGCCTGCCTGCCTGCCTGCCTGCCTGCTGCCACCGTGCCCTGCCATTTGGTGCCTGCACATCAGCCATCTGCAGGGGTCCAGTTGCTGTGTCCACCCCTGCTGGAACAGTAGACTCCCGACTGGGATACCATCGCTCCACAGCCCAGCCCCAGGACCCAGTTGCCCACCCACGCCTGCCTCGGAGGTCGCCATGTCGGGGCAAGCACCATCTGAGACCAGTGGCGACCCCCAGCCAGAGAGGCAGAGGGCCACCAGCTTCAGTGAGAAGGAAGTTGGTGTCCTGGTGGAGCATGTCCTGGGGCATTATGATGCCCTCTTCGGAAGACCACGCGCCAACAAGGAAGGACGGGAGAGGATCTGGGATGATGTAGTGGTTGCCATCAACGCGGAGGGGGTGGCAACCCGCGACATCAAGCACATCAAGAAGCGCTGGGAGGACTTGACGAGGACTTGAGGTCCAGGACCCTCAATAAGGCCCGGCGACCCTCAATAAGGCCCGGCGCCTCGCGGAGGGGGGCCGGGCACGCCTGAGTGACATCCAGATGAGGGTCCTGGAACGCGTAGACCCAGCGCTCCACGCCCAGATCCTTCGGAGGCAGACCCATCTGGAGTTGGCCGGTAAGTGGCCAAGCATTACTGTGTGAGACAGGGCATGTTGCAGTGTGCTGGTTGTCTGATACCTGCCTGTATGTGTGACATAGGCCATGTACGTATGTGTGTGTGCAGGGACATCATGGTCAGGCATGTGAGTACAGTGATGTGTGAACCACATGGTTGGTGCATGTGTTCTATTGCAACATGGGGGGCTCTGTGCGGAATGGACACATGGAAGCATGGCAGTCTCTGTTCCTGGACATGGGTGGGGGTGAGGGATGGGTGCTGGTCCCATGTACACGTATGGTGTCCATGTGTGTGTGTCTGACCTGCGTGTCTGTGACTTGTAACTGCCATGGATGCATGACACATGTCTGTGACAATGTTCAGATTCACTGATGCAGCCTAGTCATCCTTGTATGCACTGCGTCTGTGGTGTACGAGGCCAGATGGATGGAACTACGGTGAGGTGTGTGCATGTGATGGCAAGACCCATGATGCATGTGAGTTTAAAACCAACATTGTATGAATCATGAGTCCCTTGGTCATGTATGCCAATGTCCATGGCATGCGCCATGCCTGTTACTGTATGTGTTTTGCCTGCACTGACCCATGTGTTGTGGAGGGACATGATGGAAGTGATGTATGACAGTGCCACTCATCTGCTGTTGCTTCCTGTCTAGGGGACCATTGTACAGTACCCTGATGCTTGTGTTCTATGTCTCCCTCTACACAGTGGCAAGTGAAGAAGAGGGCGGAGAAGGCGCTGTGGAGCAGAGCGGCGGGGATGCCACCACGGCTGCAGCGGAAGGGGTGGGTGAGCCCCCACAGGGGCTTGCACCGGCGGAAGACGGCGTGGAGACATCCAGGTTGGTGGTTTCCACAGAGGGGGAGGAGGCCGCTACTGAGCCACACATGGGGCCTGGTGGGGGCATCCCCGCTGGTGCAAGTGGTGCAGTCCAGGGCCAGGGGCAGGAGGCAGCACAGGTCGCCGTGGAGGTGCCTGTGCATGTCACTGTCCCTGACACTGTGACTGCACCAACATGCACCAGCAGGGATGCCCCATCCCAGGCCCGTCCGCAGGTAGGGGAGATGTCCATGTCATCTGACACTCCTCTACCTGCGGACGAGGGGACCCCTGGCCGTGTGGAGAGGGTCCTGATTGGTGTCGCGTTGCGCACGGCTGGCATTCGTGATGAGGTGCATGCTTCCCGGGAGGAGCATGCACATCATCACGAAGTGCACCGTGCGTACGTGAACCATTTGGGAGCCGCCATGGTCGGGGTTTCCTACATGTGTGTGGCCTTCTGGCGACCCTCTCCTCCTCTGTGGAGGCTATGCGCCAGTCGTGCTCCATGCCGTCTTCCGGCCCAGATGCTACCAGGGCCCCCTGTGGACCTGCCCCGACCAACGCAGCCAGCTCGGTGGGGACCCCATCCCTGCCACAGTCGGGAGTCGAAGGTCCAGCAGGGGTGGACACACCAGCAACTGTCCCCCTGCAGATGGAGGATGTGCCGGCATCATCTGGCAGGGCACGTGCACGACGGCATCGGTGGATTCAATCAGCCTGGATGCCGTCGTGCTGGCAGAGGCAGTGGCGTCGGAGACAGCAGCAGGCTCTACGTGGGAGGCATCATGGCTCGGGGCCATCAAGATCAGAGGGGCAGGCATCGGCCGGAGGGCAGGAGAACCCTGGGATGGCAGTGTCTTCCGTGTGGGAGCAGTTGGTCCAGCGGATAGGTGCGGAGCGGCAGCGGGCGGAAGAGGAGCGGCTCACCATGGTCACGGCGGAGTTCTCCATGCGTCGGGCGTTGAGGCGGGCTGAGTGCCTCGAGGAAGCTCGCAGGGAGTTTGAGGTGGACACGGGGTTGTCCCTGCGAGACCTCGGGGCCAGGACAGAGTCCCGCCTCCGGGACATCGACATGGAGTTCGATGGTGCCCTGGCCGGCAACATCACAGAGTGAGCCGCAGGACTTGCCCGCTGCCATTGTATATAGTTCTTTAGTTAGTTAGTGTTAGGTTTCCTTTATTTTTTAAGTTTTTTTTGGACCGCTCGGACAATGGCCACTTTTCTGTATATATTTTTATTATTAGTTAGTAGTAGTAGGTTTCATTTATGGTGTTGGGCTCATGGACCCTGGGATATTCTTGTACATAGGTTGATGTTTGGAAAACATTTGTTGGATTTATATTTGTGTTCACCATGAGGCAATGGTTTTTCCTTATTTTTTCCCCCATTATTTTGCTTTGGACTACATTAGTTTTTGGATTCCTTTGTTTTTTGATTTTTTCTATTAGTTCTCGGACATGGACCATTTGTTTTGTCATCCCCATTGTTGTGTGTTTTATTTCTTTACTTCATTTTCATCTTTAATACATATATTTATTACTTACATTTGTGGTATTTTCTCATTGGTTTCATGCATGTCATGATATGGGTTTTGACATTCGCTTGCACCCATTGTGTATGTGTGTGTGACGGACATGTGTTCATTTACATACTTGCCATTGGGGTTGTATCATGTAATTGCATCTACTATGTGGGTGGATGCAATCCTTGGCTGGGTGTTTGTGCTGGGTATGCTGCCCATTACTGCCATTATTGCGTTTCGTCAGGACCTGGGGCAGGGAGACATGAGTGGGGGCCTGCTGGGGGGTGGGGGTGCAAGGGGACATGGTTGGGGGCCTGCTGGCAGGTGCCCCACAGTGCTGGGGGGTGGGGGTGCAAGGGGACATGGTTGGGGGCCTGCTGGCAGGTGCCCCACAGTGCTGGGGGGTGGGGGTGCAGGGGGACATGAGTGGGGGCCTGCTGGGGGCTGGGGGTGCAAGGGGACATGGTTGGGGGCCTGCTGGCAGGTGCCCCACAGTGCTGGGGGGTGGCGGTGCAGGGGGACTTGAGTGGGGGCCTGCTGGGGGGTGGGGGTGCAAGGGGACAAGGTTGGGGGCCTGCTGGCAGGTGCCCCACAGTGCTGGGGGTGGGGGTGCAGGGGGACATGAGTGGGGGCCTGGTGGAGGCTGCCCCTGGTGACTGGAGGGGTGGGGGTGCAAGGGGACATGAGTGGGACATGGTTGGGGGCCTGCTGGCAGGTGCCCCACAGTGCTGGGGGGTGGGGGTGCAAGGGGACATGAGTGGGGGCCTGCTGGGGGGTGGGGGTGCAAGGGGACATGAGTGGGACATGGTTGGGGGCCTGCTGGCAGGTGCCCCACAGTGCTGGGGGGTGGGGGTGCAGGGGGACATGAGTGGGGGCCTGCTGGGGGGTGGGGGTGCAAGGGGACATGGTTGGGGGCCTGCTGGCAGGTGCCCCACAGTGCTGGGGGGTGGGGGTGCAGGGGGACATGAGTGGGGGCCTGCTGGGGGGTGGGGGTGCAGGGGGACATGAGTGGGGGCCTGCTGGGGGGTGGGGGTGCAAGGGGACATGAGTGGGACATGGTTGGGGGCCTGCTGGCAGGTGCCCCACAGTGCTGGGGGGTGGGGGTGCAGGGGGACATGAGTGGGGGCCTGCTGGGGGGTGGGGGTGCAAGGGGACATGGTTGGGGGCCTGCTGGCAGGTGCCCCACAGTGCTGGGGGGTGGGGGTGCAGGGGGACATGAGTGGGGGCCTGCTGAGGGGTGGGGGTGCAAGGGGACATGGTTGGGGGCCTGCTGGCAGGTGCCCCACAGTGCTGGGGGGTGGGGGTGCAAGGGGACATGGTTGGGGGCCTGCTGGCAGGTGCCCCACAGTGCTGGGGGGTGGGGGTTCAGGGGGACATGAGTGGGGGCCTGCTGGGGGGTGGGGGTGCAAGGGGACATGGTTGGGGGCCTGCTGGCAGGTGCCCCACAGTGCTGGGGGGTGGGGGTGCAGGGGGACATGAGTGGGGGCCTGCTGGGGGGTGGGGGTGCAAGGTGACATGGTTGGGGGCCTGCTGGCAGGTGCCCCACAGTGCTGGGGGGTGGGGGCGCAGGGGGACATGAGTGGGGGCCTGGTGGAGGCTGCCCCTGGTGACTGGAGATGTGGGGGTGCAAGGGGACATGAGTGGGACATGGTTGGGGGCCTGCTGGCAGGTGCCCCACAGTGCTGGGGGGTGGGGGTGCAAGGGGACATGAGTGGGGGCCTGCTGGGGGGTGGGGGTGCAAGGGGACATGAGTGGGACATGGTTGGGGGCCTGCTGGCAGGTGCCCCACAGTGCTGGGGAGTGGGGGTGCAGGGGGACATGAGTGGGGGCCTGCTGGGGGGTGGGGGTGCAAGGGGACATGGTTGGGGGCCTGCTGGCAGGTGCCCCACAGTGCTGGGGGGTGGGGGTGCAGGGGGACATGAGTGGGGGCCTGCTGGGGGGTGGGGTGCAGGGGGACATGAGTGGGGGCCTGCTGGGGGGTGGGGGTACAAGGGGACATGAGTGGGACATGGTTGGGGGCCTGCTGGCAGGTGCCCCACAGTGCTGGGGGGTGGGGGTGCAGGGGGACATGAGTGGGGGCCTGCTGGGGGGTGGGGGTGCAAGGGGACATGGTTGGGGGCCTGCTGGCAGGTGCCCCACAGTGCTGGTGGGTGGGGGTGCAGGGGGACATGAGTGGGGTCTGCTGGGGGGTGGGGGTGCAAGGGGACATGAGTGGGACATGGTTGGGGGCCTGCTGGCAGGTGCCCCACAGTGCTGGGGGGTGGGGGTGCAGGGGGACATGAGTGGGGGCCTGCTGGGGGGTGGGGGTGCAACGGGACATGGTTGGGGGCCTGCTGGCAGGTGCCCCACGTTGCTGGGAAGTGGGGGTGCAAGGGGACATGTGGCTTGGCTGGGGGGCATGCCCATGGTGTATGGGCTGCCTGCGGGACATGACCAGGGGTGCAGGGTAGTCCCCTGTGGTGTGGGCTGCCTGCAGAGGTCATGGAGGGGGTAGAGGGGAGACCTGGGAGGACCCACACTGGCAATTCACCTCTTCAACTTCCCGCACACCTACGTAATACACTGCCCCACTCGCACAGGCCCAATCGCGTGTAGGATTTCTCGCGCACCCCTGTAATACACGTACCCAGGCCAATCGCGTGTAGATTTTCTCGTGCACCCCTGAAATCCACGTACCCAGGCCAATCGCGTGTAGAATTTCTCGCGCACCCCTGAAATCCACGTACCCAGCCCAATCGCGTGTAGAATTTCTCACGCACCCCTGAAATCCACGTACCCAGGCCAATCGCGTGTAGAATTTCTCGTACACCCCTGAAATCCACGTACCCAGCCCAATCGCGTGTAGATTTTCTCGCGCACCCCTGAAATCCACGTACCCAGGCCAATCGCGTGTAGAATTTCTCGCGCACCCCTGAAATCCATGTACCCAGCCCAATCGCGTGTAGATTTTCTCGCGCACCCCTGAAATCCACGTTCCCAGGCCAATCGCGTGTAGAATTTCTCACGCACCCCTGAAATCCACGTACCCAGCCCAACCGCGTGTAGATTTTCTCGCGCACCCCTGAAATCCACGTACCCAGGCCAATCGCGTGTAGAATTTCTCGCGCACCCCTGAAATCCACGGTCCCAGGCCAATCGCGTGTAGATTTTCTCGCGCACCCCTGTAATACACGTACCCAGGCCTATCGCGTGTGGGGACACCCGCACACCCCTGAAATACACGCTCCCCGCTCTGCATTTGCTGCTGCCCTTTGCGCTGGATTGGGGATTTTGATGGCTTTTCCCTGCGCGAGGGGCGTTCTTGGGGGCGTAACTGACGCTGCTGCAGGGTCGCTGCGCCACTCTGCGCCACGGCTGGTTGTGGATGTTGGAATCCATGAATACGCTGTGCGCCTGAATGTGTTTCGGCGCACGCGGCTGGCGCAGACTACCGCACGCGCACACTGTGCGCCAGCCGCGTGCGCCACTTGTGCGCCGAATTCTATGAATTGGCCCCTCAATCCTCCTGACCCTTCCCTTGACTGCATGCTTACCACATGTGCTAATGGTCATTTCGTTTGGCGCTATTACCAGGAATACATCCTCCAGGGTCGCAAGGACCCACTTAGTCTGGTTTGTTTGAGAAGATGGAATACCATATATAAAGCAACAAAAATCTATTTTTTTTAGAGAGTACCTTATTCACTTGCTCCATCAGGTGGGAATGGCACAGTGACTGTTGATGGCCATCCATCACACAGCTGTTAGCACTGCTTTGTCTGCTCTCATCCAGAAAGAACCACTGAGGGCACAGCAGAGATCATTTTGAGGGGCATTCCAGATTGCCCCTCTACCCCTGTAATCATAGGCCTGGGGGATCTCCCTCCCCCCACACGATTATTCATGTGTGGGCTGAAAACGTCCAGCTCCCATGCAGTCAACGCCACTGACCTAAATGCTAATACTCCCGCCTTGCCCAGGAACCGCTCCCTTCAGGTCTCCATGCTTGTCACACCATCTGGCTAAAGCCCATATAGTTGAAGCAGAACTCTGGTGGTCCCAGTTGATTAGTGGAGCTCGACCATCATGGGCCGTTGCAGTGACAAAAATACTGGACCAAATTTTCTCAGCCAATGGGGAGTCGAAAGAAAAGGATTTACTTTTTTTGCAGCGAGCAAAAAAACAAAGAAGAAAAACTCACTGGGCCTCATTACGACCCTGGCGGAACGGGTTAAACGGCACCGTAAAAGGCTGCGGCGCCATTCAACCCATTCCGCCACATTACGAAGTCCCCTCGTGGGACACGTTAAGCACGCCTGGGAAAACCAAGCGTGCATACCGGGTCCCGCGAGGGGAAGAGGGAGCAAACAACGGGCCATCTCGTTATGGCCCGTTGTTTGCTCCCTCTCACATTCTCATTCAGCCCTATGGGGGCTGAAATGGGAATGGGGATGAACCTTGTCCGTGTCCTCGAGTGAGGAATTACTGGGCCATCCGAACTCGGAATGGTCCGGTAAGTCCTCATTCCGAGGACACGGACACGGATGCGGTTTTGCCGGCAGCCATGCCAATAGCGGCATGGCTACCGGCATACCTCGTAATGAGGCCCACTGACTCATTTCTACATCGCCAAAAATTGCTTGTTTTAAGTAAATCTTCAAGCCTTTTTTTTTTTCAAAACTTCTCAGAAACTTCTCAGAAACCTTGTCGCTATCGGTGATTCAATCTCGTAATAAAAAGAATAAAACATTTGTAGTAAGACAGCAACATTCCCATTTTCAGTGGCGTTCCCAATAAGGATGCCGGGTTGGCTGTTGCTCAGGTAATGTTTACGGTATGCGACCTCCCAGCCAAGCTGATAACCACCATTGCCAATCTCCCCCAGGACATTTCCACTGGCAAGCATGCTGTGATTCAAACGAATGAACTCACCCCCACATCCAATTGACATAGTATGGGGCGCGAGTAGAGAAAAGGTGTGCTAGGGTGGCATTCCTACACTCACATCATTCTGTCATGTTGTGTGTGCAGGCGAATAGACCATTGCATTGTTAATTTCATAAATGTCCTTTGAAATAATCCTTTGTCAATAATTAATTTGCCCGAGCAAACGTGGTGCAGTGTAGTGTAAATATATCTGTGAAACTTATCCAGAGAAAATCAGTCCAGGCCTTCCTCTAGGTAAGATGGCTCAGTGCGCTAAGCGCTCTTTGTGATCTGTGTTTTGATCGGTAGGTTGCAGGTTCAAATCACAGCAAGACCAACTCAGTCTTTCATCCTTCCGAGATTGATAAGTAAGTACTAATTTCGGCTGGGTAATAATACAAGCATGTCCTGATTAAAGCGCTATATAAAAAAATACATATATTATTAGTGTATTGAGCTATATAGAGACACTCATTAAAAGACTCATTAACAAACTCCTTTGCAGTACTCTTATACCTACTCTAAAAGGACGTCACACTGACCTCCCACATTGTCTGCATTGCCTGTCACACTTTGCTTTACAGTAGCTTTGTAGAGTGCAGGAATCATTCCGTGAATGACTGATCAGCCTGACAGATCACAGTTGGTTTCACCTGGCCCCTTCACATACGCGACTGCACCCTCAGCCAGTATGTTATCAGAATATCATACTATAGCCCTCTTTCTGAGTCGCAGGCTTGCAACATCGCCAAGAATAGGTCCAGAGATCCATATCCGCAAGTCTTACACTTTTTTTTCTCCAACCACCATCCTCTTTCACAAAGTCTATTCTAGGCTGGGCCACATCTGGCCTGCGGGCTTGCCAGTCCCGAATTAGTATTTCAGAGTTTGCCTTGTAGAAACATGTAAAAAGTAATCCTAAATCAAAAGGTCAACATGACTTAACTGGAGCACATTTCAAGCCCATCATCTAGGCAAACACCATGCATTTCTGCTTCTCTAAATGGCTTCACATAGATGGTTTGTTTGATACCAAGCACGCTTAGAACATGGGTTCCTTTCTGCAATCCCGATCTATGGTCCACTGTAGTGGATCTATACGTGACCATTACCCCTTTTACATCACTCCATCCCTACGGTGGCTTTCTCAAATCCAATCTTATCACCATTAATGTTCCTCTGCAGACTAGGATCTGGCGGCCAAATGCATGTACAAAGTACCAGAGAAGCTAGGCTATCTGAGACCACTACACTAGTGAATTGACAGAGAATTTGGTGCATGTGTTTAAATGTCAGTTTTGTGGTTCTAAATAAGTGGTACCAATATACATGGGGATTAGCCAAGCCGCCTCGAAATTAAAGTGATTTTCACAGTAGAGATCAGGGCACGTTTACAACGTGTAGCAAAAATATTGTATTTTTTCTAAAACGTGTCTGTGTATGAGAAAAGTCCTATCTCAGCAGTGGTGTGGTACCTATCTAATAGAGAGAGAGTAAAGTGAGGCTGCCAGCACACCTGTCTTTGTGTGCAATGCTCCAAAGCTTAGGACCTACTTATTCTCCTCAGCAATTCTGCTCTGTATAGTTTCCTATAACACACACAGTAAATTGTTAAAATTTGGGATGTAACCTTTGGGACGTAACAAAAAGACACCGTAGCACAAAGAATTGTAAGATAAGGACAGTGCACAGTTCCCCTTTACTTTTCAATGGCTATGGTATTCCCACTTGTGGATTCTGGGTTCAAATTCTAAATTAGTTAGGTTTACAATGCTATTTCCTTCTAAATAAAACATTGTTGGATCTCCATATGTACTGAGTTTCACCGGAGAACACCCCAAAACAGTGGTGGATGGTGATTCTTTTTAATGGATTGATGTAAATCCTTTCCGTGGGTTTGGCCTGAGTGAGGGAGCTCACCTGCCTTGAACAATATATACCATTATTGAGGCTACTGACATACATGCATCTATCGTTGCAATTAAAATAAGCCTTGGAACCCCTACATTCTGCATTTGATCAGAAAGCGGTATACAGAATACCTGGCTGTTAGCATTACATACAACATATAAGAGACACCTAGTATTCACCTTCAAAAGAATAGATTGGCAATGCCCCATTTGAAGAGCTGGATTAAGATACTTAGTACGTTTATAGCACTTAGATGTAGGTTTATTGAGATTATACATGCAATGCAGATACATACAACTTCACTGTAGTGCCTATATGCAGCTTCATAGAGTTGTATGCATTTACTACGAACATGAAGCACATTACTATAGTGCTTAGAAAGAGATTGCCTATTGAATGTATTAGTTAGAAACATATGATAAATTGGATTTATGACTTATGCATTAACATTGAACAAATTAAAGGAGTATTGTCATTTTACATTAGATGTAATCTGCATTTATGGAAATCTCTTTTAAAATATTCCCTTCACTAATCTCAAGAAGCAATTAGTACAATGCAGAAAAAATGAACATTAGTACAATATAGAAAGAATAAACATTGTTCAGCAAGTTAGACGTAGATAAGGCACACTTTGATGCAGGGAAGGTTTGGTATTGCATAAAGCAAATTATGGATGAGTTAATTAACACAGTCCATGACAGAAAGCAAGGGCCTGGGCCACATATTACAGCAAAGTGGTGTCTAGGGAGCTAACGTGTTTTTAAAACAATGCAGCAACTTCTTCATAAAGGTTAGATTAATTGGGCATCAAAATGTTCATCAAAATGTACATGAACAGCATAAAATCTGGCTTGGAAACAGAGGCTCAGACAACGCACACGATCCTATGGCGTATTGGCAAGATAGCAAGTCGTACAGGGGAAGTAAGCAGAGTACTGAACATCAGCCAAACAGATTATGAAAGCAGAGCTTTGAACCCCCACCAGCCAAAATGGGATGTGAACAACGACAACCGATGAGATGGGTATTAGAGCTATTGTAAAGAGATATTTTTTATTTTTTATTTTTTTTAATTATTTTTATTTGGTTAGTTGTCAAAAACAACTTTTCAAATCTTTAACATTTCAACATAAAAGAAGACAATAAAACAAGAATTACATTTACATGATTCAAATATCAGTATGTTATGTTATGTTATTATGCATTTATAAAGCGCCTTATGTATCATTGGTATGGTCTCAAGGCGCTGGTAGGTTGAAGTCAGTAGAGAGAGGTAGAGGGAGTCAAAAAGGCACTTGTGAGCACCAGATATGTGTGCAGCTGGTGTGATATTCGTGTGATAGCTGCTTCTTAGTGGTAGGTGTGGTGGTTGAGAGATCAATGGTATGTGTTCGTTCTGGCAGGTTTTTATCCAGACTGATACTGGCTGCGTTAGGCTTGGGGAGAACGCCTGGGCTGGAAGGTGTATAACCAGCAGTGTTTAGATAGGGTGATGGGAAGTATGAGGCAGAATGATGGTATGAGAACAGCTATACCAAATGGTGTCATGGTATCGCTGTGTTCTAGATGAGTGGTGGTGTAAGGAAGAGAGTAAGCGTGGAGATGTGATAAGGTGGTTCATCTTAGGTGCTTGTGGTCGAGTTCACTCCAAAGCTTCCATGTACGCCATCCGTTCCATGTACTCAGACTGTTCTACGCTTTTACGACCATTTGAGGCGCTGAAAGCCATTCATATCAGCCATCCGCACTACGCGCTCATCCAGACTACACACTCATCCGCACTACACACTCATCCGCTCTATATACTCATCCGCTCTACCTACTTGTCCGCTTTACGCATTCATCCACTCCACGCACTCATCCACTCTATGCACTCATCCGCGCTACGCACACACCCGCTTTACGCATTCACCTGCTCTACGCACTGACACACTCTATTTACTCACACACTCTATTTACTCATCCACTCTAAGTACTCACCCGCTGTACGTACTCACCGGTACTACGCATTCCTATGTTCTAACGCATTCACCCGCTCTGCGTACTCATTCGCACTAGGCACTCATCTGCTCTACGCGCTCATCCGCTCCACGCACTCATCCGCTCCACGCACTCATCCGCTCCAGGCACTCATCCCCTCCAGGCACTCATTTCCTCTAGGCACTCATCCCCTCTAGACACTCATCCCCTCTAGGCACTCATCCCCTCTATACCATGTATACATTATCTCAACAAATCATCACATGGGGAAAAGTTAACACAGGTGAACCACAGAACTAAACCGAAAAATGACTCATATATAATAAACATTAATAATGTTCATTAAAATAATTCACATAGATGCAGTGTTCTAAAAAATAGATCTCATTTTTGGTACCTCAATTTCTTCATTGCCCACAAAAGAGATTCTCTCTCCCTATATTACCCACTCTCAATTCCCTGCCCACAGATTATCTCCTTTGCGGTTTTGTAATATGATGTGGAATCAAATTCTTGGACAGTTGCTTCAAGAAAGTGCACAGTCGCAACCTTTAAGGCCAGTCTTGGGCTTGTAAAAATCAATCCCCAAATTACAATCTCATCCAAGTCAGAGTACAATATGAAGACATTTTGAAATAGTTTCATACAAAGCAAACTTAAACCCGGGCATACCACTATCAGATGTTGAAGAGATTCTTTTTGTTGTTTATTTAAACAATATCGGCAAACATTTTGATTTGGCATAATTAAATTTCTCCTCTGCAGAACTGCTCTGGTGTGCCATAAATTAAATCGAAACCTCATATATTGCTGTCGTATATGGGAAGAGGGGCATTTAAATAGATATTCAGCCATCACTCTGTGTCTTTTCATCCCAACTACTGAGGCATCAAAATCCCTATATGTTTGGCAAGCTGCTAAATTCCTTATCCAATGACATTCAAAGATCTTTTTTTAACTAATTCTGGATTGGACACCAACATCTCAATGCTTACAGAAGCATCAGCCATAGCATTAAATAATACTGAACACCACTTGCTAGGGGATCCATTTGACGTTAAGAGCAAACACTGTGCTACTGTACTTAGTACATTAGGTGCATTAAGGCCCAACAGACACTTCCGCAGCAAAGCGCACATTTTCCACAAAGCCTGCGAGTGCAGGGATAATGAGCCTAACTCAAACCATATCATCGGAAGCGGAATACAGTTAGGTAATTGTAACACTGGCCTCCAAAATTTAGCCTCTATTTTGTCCCAGTATTCTCGATTTTGTGGACTGTCGGCCTCAACTCCATATAGGAGTATTGGCACTACCTTCATTTGATAAAAAGACAGTGGGCCACATTACGGGTCGGGCGGTCCGGAATTAACAGTGGCGGTAAACCCGCCGCCACTGTTGATTCCGGACCACCTGATCCCGACTCCTGCAGGCGGAAGGTGATCTTCCCGCCAGGTCTGACCTGGCGGGTTGAACACTTCCCGCCTGCAGGCGGACGTGGAAACACCAGCACCATCACGAGATGGTGCCGGTGTTTCCACTTCCCCATTCCATTGAGTCCTACGTGACTCAATGGGAATGTGGATTAACACCATTCCGCCTCCATGACTCCCGGGACACCGGGGCTGTAATGCCCTGGTAATTCTGGGAGTCACGGAGGCGGAATGGTAACACGAGTCCGGCGGTAACCAGGCAGTTTTACCACCGCGGTTACTGCCAGACTCATAATGAGGCCCAGTATGTGCTTAAATGAAAATTTGCCGAATCTAGCGGCAAGAATCTTGGTCTGAGAGGTGAGAGCTTGTAGTTTGCATTGCAGTTCCCAGTTCTCTACTTTTGGGGAGGTGGAATTCGTGAAGATGAATCCTAGATATTTATATTGTTCCACCACTCCAAGTGCCTTGAAGTGTCCAAGCATATCTCTTTTTCCTATGTTTCCGAGTGTTGTTTCACACAAGAATTTGTCATTTAGTTGGATTTATTGTTAAGTGATTGACTACAGTGTACCGGTCCAGCTCGTCTAACATTTGTTGCAGAACATATAGCATTTGGGACAGCAGAACCAAATCATCTGCGTAAAGTAGGCATCTGATTTTATTATTTACCAATTTTGGAGGGTCACAGCAGATGTTAGTGAACATTTCTCCCATATCAAATATAACGAAGTTAAACAACCGTGAGGCCAATGGGCACCCCTGTTTCAATCCTCTCTTGGTCGCGATGGAAGCAGAGAGGATGCCCTCAACGGTTAAGCGCACCTGCATTGTTGTCTCCGAATGCAGTAACATCAATAGAGTTAGTAGAGACTTTGGACAATTATGCCTTTTGAGTTTTTTGTAAAGTAATGCTGAATCAATAGAATCGAATGCTGCCCGAAAATCAATGAACGCTAAATAAAGCAGCTGTCCTCGGGCAGCGTATTGCATTTTAATCAAATTTAGACATAGGCCCTCATTACGATACTGGCGCTAAACCATGGCGCTATTAGCACCATGGTTGGTGCCGGTATCGTAACGAGTCCGCCAATGTTCAATGGGGAATTACCACCCCATTCCAAGGTTGGCGGGGCGGTAATTCCCCATTGAACATTGGCCCTTCCCCATTCCCATTTTTGCCCCATAGAGCTCAATGGGACTGGGGAAGGCGCTAAGTACGGTACCGCAAATTGCGGTACCGTACTTAGCACCAAGGTCCCTTTGTGGGTCCCTACTTTAACGGCTGGTCTATACCAGCCATTCAGGTCGGGTCCCGCAAAGGGACCTCGTAGTAAGGCGCTAAGTGTTTAATGGCGCCGCAGCCTTTTACGGCGCCATTAAACACTTAGCGCCAGGGTCCTAATGAGGCCCATAGTATATTTGGTATTGTCCCTAACCCAGATACTCTTAGTTGTTCATGCAAAGTCCATAAATTAAATTTTTTTAAAAGCAATCTGCCAAAGATTTTCCCTAGTATATCAAGAAGGAAGATCGGTCGGTAGCTACAAGGAGCCCGCCAGTCACCCTTCTTGAATATTGGTTCCGTAATGGAGTGTGTCCATGTTTTTGGCTGAGCTTGTGCTACATTGATTGCTGAAAATATGGGGCCTCATTACAAGGGTGGCGCTCCCGGAATGAAGGGGGCCGGTACGGGACTGGCCCCCTTCATTCCGGGAGCGCGGATTACGAGCTTCCTATCAGGGGGGCCCGGATCGCACACATGGTAAAACCAGGCGTGCTTTCCAGGTCCCGCGAGGGGAAGAGGGAGGCAATAACGGGCCAGATGTAATCTGCCCTATGGGGGCTCAAATGGGAATGGCTTCCTGCAAGGAGGAATTACCGGGTCCTCCTATGTCAGAGTAACCCGGTAAGTCCCCATTGCAGGAACCCAGTAATGGAGCCCGGAACGGAGGCAGCCATGGAGCTAACAGCTCCATGGCTACCTCCATTCTCGTAATGAGGCCCATGGTGTGTAATATAGATGCCCACAGTTCGGGATGCAACTTTAAGGTATAATTTGAGAGGCCGTCTGGTCCAGCGGCTTTGGAATTGGATGCTGTTTTGATTAATGATAATATGTCTTCATAATCAAAATCAAGATGAAAATGGCCATCCAAATCAGCGATGTCAAAACTTTTAGAACCCAAGGGAACTGAGTATAAATCAGAAAAGTACTGTTTTTTAAGATTGTTCAGTAACCGCATTCGATTGTATCGCGATTTGCGAGGACCCAGTAGTTGATAATATTCCACATTTTGACTGTGTTCTTTGTTGCCAAGGTACTCAACATAACAGCGCCATCATTTTGATAGAGTTGTGCATGATGATTTTTGACCAAGTTTACATACTTCAGTTTGATTTTTCTTACAAGTAAGACCCTGATATCAGGAGAATGCCTAGAAGCTTGCCTTAATTCAGCACGATGCAGAGTTTTCCTTAAATTCATCACCTGATCAAAACTATGCCGATGTTTGGACTTAGTTTGCGTAATTGGGTTCTGAAACAGTTGCATTTTATTGCTGTACTGAATACCCATATTACTCGCATCATTAGCGTTTTGGTTAACAGAATTGACCGGATATTGATTAAACCGTTGTAAAGCATCCTCTGACCATCAGAGTCTGTTGAGCCCAGGATTCACAAGAAAACACCCATCTCGATGTACATTGTCATCCACTTTTTTTAGATCTTTATGCCACCATTTCATTGCTAAGATATTGTGATCACTCTGATTAGTATCAAGGATCACAAAACTCTTGACCGCAGACAACAAGGTGTCACTCACATAAATATAATCAATGGTTGATGCCATTTGACCATTATGCCAGCTTGCCCTTGAGGGAATATCTTTTTTAAACATACCATTTAACATATGTACATTTGAGATTTAATAAACATATTCAATCTGTATGCTCTTCCCCCGATAGGTACATTATTTTTGCTCAGGGCACTAATATTCAAATCTCCAGCTAGTATTAGATGTGCAACAGTATTATCTAGTGCAACCAAATCAGATGATGTTGTTAAATCCTCAGAAACCACATTATCTGCTATAGTGACCGAATTCCAATATATATTAAGTACAGCATACCCAGTTTCCTCAGCCATTACCTTTACCAGAAGCATGTGATTATTTGGACAGGCCCATAGTTCAGATGACATTCCCTTTCGAATTTTTATAGCAGTTAATAAACCAGAAGATGGTCTGCCAGAAGATTGCCTATAAGCAGGATTGAGATAAACATCAAAAACATTCCAGACCGGAGGATCCATGAGCCAGGTCTCTTGCAGTAAAATTAGGTTGAACGCTCCAATCTGATTTGGATCGTTGTTGAGGAGGCGAGTAAATCCTCTGGTGTTCCAGTTCAACATGGAAATCAGGTCCTGAATATGCACATGATCTAGTTAAAGTTGTTCCTGGGAGCATTTGCACTGGCATTTATTGAATTTTGACTTTGTCACCTGTCCTTCCCGATTAGATGTTCCCCCTATTTGATTGGCTGGATATGCTTGGGAACTATCAGATGATCAAACGGATGTATGTGACTCTGCTATTAGATCAAAATGCAGATCATATAGATGGGCTTTTGTTGAACAAGTAAGATTTTGCACAACCCGAGCTCAGCCACAGTCTCACAATATTGAGATTATTGTCCCTCATAAACTCCACATACACGATATCAACAGAGTTGATGTCCTCCAGCTGCACAACTTCGGAGAATATGGCCATGACAGATCTTCTGTTAAGATCATATTGCTTACAGGGTACTGGTCTGCAAGCCAAAATTAGGGAATAAGTTGCCGGTCTCTTTTTTTCCCTCTGGCTTTGACATGGCAGGGATAGGGATCTGGTTGTTATTGTCGTTATCTCTCAGTACATCAATGTTTGTTTTCGCCTGTATTTTTCTTTGCGCAGTCTCTACTAAACCCATCATTTCAGAAGCCATATCCACGCCATGCAATTGAGGGTCTCGAGACTCTGTTTTCTTATGCAAACCTTCCATTGAGTCTCTATCAAGCCCTACCGGCAAGGAAGTAGGTATAGCAAGAAGTGAAGCTTGAGGCGCATTCATTTGTGTGCCACCCACTCTATTTTGTGGAGATTCCATATTTTTTGCACAGTTTTTATGTGCTTCCGACCTTGCATCCTGAGCCAGAAATCTACTGGCTGCTGATGACATTGTCGAAGGCACATCACCTAACCTTGGTGGTAATTGCAAATGATGGCCAGACATATACACATCAACTGCCTTTCTTATTTCATGTCTATGTGCCTTAAGGGCTTCTTGATTTCTCATAGCTATCAGATTGGAAGTGGATGTGGTGGCGGACCTAATGTTCCCCCCCGCTTGATTTCAGTTGATTTAAAGCATCATGTTGGTTCACTTCATTTATCAGTGCATCCAAGGGGGCATAATCTGTGGTCTGGGCAGGAGAATTAGACTCAATAGCTTTAATGTGCATCTTTTGTTTATATTTTTTCTTTATTGCCTGTGATGCCGCTAACATGCTTTTTTGGGAAGCGTAAGTGCCTTAAAACATAGCTTGGAGCGCGAATTAGCCACTATTTTAGAAGCACCCTGATTTCTGGGTAACCTACCACTGGGCGGATTTTTACCTGCTTTCGCACTACCAGGGGTAAATATGGTGTACACTTATTTTTGTTTTGTTGTAGATGTTGGGGCAGCCGTACAAGCTTCAGAAATGCTCGAATGATCAATGCACGACAAAGCTCCCACATTCGATGAGGTTTCTACAATAATCCCATCAATTTGGACAATGACAGAGTTTACTTTCTGCATTATTACAGACGTTTGCACAGCAACTGATAGATGTCTTTTTTACTCTTGCTGTGCATGGAATGTGCAATTTAGTGCCAATTGCCATCCCAATAGTGTCTTGCCAGGTATGCATATGACCTAGCACAACAGCCTGTTTTGCTAATTTGTTGTCAAGTGTCTCAAACAATTTCCCTAATGTTTGTATGGCAAAGTTCATGGCTTGCAATGTTGCATCAAGTAACCGCTCATTTTGCGAGCCTGATTGTACTAGACTCCTTTTACTTAACGGAGATGTAGGTCTCCTTGGGGTAGGATGCATAAAAGATGCACTTATAGGGGAACTTGTGTAATTAATTTCCGGTGTTTCAAAGAGAACAGGCAATGCTGACAAGTTATCAGGTAAAGTATGCCCAGAAAACCCAGACCCTTCATCATCTAGATCAATTACTGCTACATCCTGTATAAACTTTTCTGCCAATTCCTTAGTTATGTTTACTTTGGCAGTTGGGGGAAGAGCTTTTAGCATAATACTATCACTTAGAGAGGAGTTATTAGATGTCATTTTGACATCAATAGGCGGATCACACTCACCCATGTTGCCCACAACAGATGTAAGAGATGAGGGCAACTTACACGTCTCCACCTGTTTTGAAAGCTCACTTTTAGTGTCCATGGTAGCCTTTCCTTCCAATGTATTTACAGTGGTGGTCTTGGAAGAGTCCGCCGCCACTTTTGGAAATTGCATGTTTGTCGCTGGTTTGGTGTTTTCCAGGCGCCTCTCCGTGATTTCTTTACAGAGGTGTGAATGTCTGAGTCCTTCAAGACTTTCCCACCTGATTTCATGCATTTCCGGGCTACACGTGCAGCCGGAGTAGAAGACAGCGGACTGGCTACATATATGTGCCCACTGGACGCGGACATGCCTCCCCCTCGAGCCAAATAGGGACCCACAAGTGGCTGCAACAGGTTATGCTTAGCGGATCGTAATTTCATAACAGACCCTGTGGGATGTTTTTACACATGCATCCAAGCCCTACCATAAAACTGTGCAGTACTGGCATGGAAAACATCATGATGGCCAGAACTCCCCAGAGAGTACACAGGGAAAACATGAAGAATAGGCTGCCACCCATTTTTGCCTATGTTGTGAGCACAGGAGGGCACCGCCTAAAACCACCATTGGGCTACACACACAGTAGCATGAAACCATTGGGAATGGCAATGCTGATTGCCAAAAGTAACCCAGAACTGTGGGGAATTCATTTTCTTAATAACAAAAATGGATGCAGTACCGGTGCTCACTACTATCAGAAAGCCAGCGTTGTAAAACCACCAGACTTTTGTGAAACACTGAACAGATGAACCCAAACCAGGCCAAGGAAAGACTTGCTAAGAGGTGGATACAATGTAAAACTATATTCTGAAATGACTTGAAGGAAGTAATTATTTAATGTATATGTAAAAATTGTAAGTTTGATTTAAACTGGGAACTAAAGTGACATTTAGCTGAATTCTGCCTGACAACTACCCCCGACAGGAGAAACCTGCTCAGCCACTCTTCCCAGGCCTATCTGCATCCTGCTGCCCCCACCAAAAGGAGATGACAATTCTCTGATTAGATTAGGGGAGGGGCACCAGCAGGAGGTTGAACAAAGCACTGTCCTGGGCTCAGGCAAATGTTATGTTGGGGGGGTCATAAAATAGCTTCCTCTTGGGAGAAGTGGGAGGAGAAGTGCCTTTGGGAGCCACCTGAGCTGGAGGCGGGGACAGACAGAAGCTTCCCCCATGTGCTTTCCCCATGTACTATCTAAACCACACCCATCTGGGCCAGAGCAGAATTTTACAAAAGATGGATAATTCATAGTACAGACTTGTCAGAATTATATAAGTAATATCATTAGTCTTGTGATTTTTCTGTGCACGTTTTAAGAGGTGTTAGGACCCTGTGGTGTATTCTGGGGGGTTGCTAGCGGAAAATAGGCTCTTACTCCAAATGTCTGCATGTTAAAAATCTGACACTTCATCAATTAATGTCCATACTCATTGCACACATTTGTGTAATTTTTGGTAAATGTCCGATATTGGTAAACCGACCAAAAAGCACAAAATGTTGTCATTTTTTAATGCAAGCCCCCAGGAAGATCAGAGGCGGACAAGCATGGACCATAAGGAATATATAATGTGTACATGTAATGTCAACAAATTGTGTATCTGGGAAATATGTATTTGAATCAAATATAGATCTGTGGGCAAATTGACCAGGGGAGGATCCTCTGACCCATAAACAGACCTAATCATGATGACAATCCATTTTCTTCCCCCAATCATGGGAGAGGGGAGAATTGGGCCAATGACAAGTAGAGAGGGGCAGGCTTAGCTAGGCCCAGGCACACACCCATTTTCAAAACACATAAAAAGGAACATTGAAACCCAGGTAGGGAAATTCACTTTCCACTTTCTTGCGGGACGCTTTGCCGGGAGACTCCAGACTTCAAATCCATCAACCTCCAGAGACCAGAGATCCAGAGAGACCAGAGATCCAGAGAGACCAGAGATCCAGAGAGACCAGAACTGTGCAGTGCTGAGAGCAGAACCAGAGACCAGACAGCTGTTCCGAACCACCCGCCGGAAGTCCCGTCCAACCTGACCAGACCTTGACGGCTTATTTCAAAAATATAGTGTGAGTACTCACTGTGCCAAAACCAATCTCTTAGTTTAAAATAATCTAATCCAAACTAGTTTAGCCTATTAGAACTGCCTCCTAGAATCTTGTCATTCTGTCATCTTTAAAACTGAGAACTGTCATCTGTCATTCTGAGCTTTAAAATTTCAAATCCGAAAAACTACTTTCACAAAATCGTCCGTATCTCCAGAACCGTTTGAGCTAGGAACGAGATTTAACGTTTAGACTTAAAGCTAAGATTCTAGGCTTTCCAATGGACCTAGAACCGACTTCCTACTCCTTATAGTGCCTCCGTAATTACGCTCGATGCGCGCAAGTAAATTTGCCGCGATTTGACATTTGCACCATTTCAGCCACGTGTAAAAATCAGCAGCTTCTTGCTTTCCTTTGCTAAAATTCGTTTTAACCTGCTGGTTACACATAGAGCATTGCTAAAGTGAGCCTGAACTAATATAAACTAGAAATCACCCACCCTGAACCTCTAGAGGGAATTAAAAGCAATTTTAGTACCTTTTCACTTCCTTGCAAACCACATCAAAGTAATTTGCCTGTGTTTAAAACCCATGCCTGTTTTTCTCTAAGCTTGCTGGGGGAACTGGAACGGTGTATTGGATTATTTGAAGACTGTGTGCTCTCCTTCCATTTCTTATATTGCATAGGAGGGGGAGTGAATTGTCAAAAGAAAAAGTGATCATATTACCTTTTGATAAAACCATAAGTATTTCTGTACTGCAATTTATTTCTTATTGCTTTTCCCTTGAAACCATAAAAGTATTTTCGCTGCCTTATCCATCCTCTACCAACTCCTCATTGACTGTAAGGAAGTGTGCTAGTGTTAGGTTACCCATTGTTGATCAACATTATATTCATAAGTGGGATATCAATTATTAATGTCTTATAAAAGTGTGATATATATATTGTTTAATTTTTCAAATAAACCTTTTAAGTTTGCAAAACAAGCCTACTTCCTGGCTCAGTGGGGTCAAGGGGGATTCTAAGAGAGGGGTGTTATACAAGGGTTCATCATCCAGATTATAACTTGCCATAAAAATATATAAATAAGGGCTTCCCTTGGGCATCCCAGACAAGGCACTGACTTAGTGGGATTGCTTGATTGGAGTCACTTACAGAGTAGGGGCTCGGAGCCGGGATATTCTGGGTTAGATTTACCACTTGTGCAGATTAATACAGTGTGCCAACTGACCAGATACACATATCCGGTTAGATCACCACACTGTTTTACACTGTGAAAGCACCCCTCAAAGGAACGCCCTAAGGAAACGATCTGTTTTGCAAAATAAAATACTTACTGTTGTAAATCAGGAGGGAGATCAATCTCCAGCATGACAACCGTGGTAGATATGAAAATAGCGAGGGAGCACCTCTTACATAAGCTATTTGTGAGAGGTGAGTGGACTCATCAGGACCAGGTGGTCTGGTTGCAGGCAATCGCGAAACAGGTCACTGAAACAGGGTCAGATAAATGGAGAGATCAGGGTCCCCTACATGTGGCCCTGAGCGAACTATATATGGCCCCTAAGGCAAAAGATGAACACAATAAGATTGCCAGGATAGCAGCATATTTGTATCTATATATGGAAGTCATGCAGGACAAATGTGTTGAAGGTCAAGAACTGGCAAATAGGCAACAGATGGCGTTAGAAAAGGCCCAATCTGACCTGGTGTCTTCTGAGCAGAGGCTGCACGGGAGCCAGGAGTCAGAAAATGACAGCAGACAGTACATCACTAAAATAAAGGAGGATATGGATAGGCTGCAACAGGAAAAGGCTGACCAGGATACCAGATTTCTGGCCTTGCAGAAGGAGTACCAAGAAGGTTTGGACTCCCTTCTGCAGAGCCAGAAAAAGCTGGAGCAACAACTGGACTTCAACAGGGCATGCACAGAGCAGGTAGCCACCCTGCAAATTCGATTAGACAGAGAGAAAGAGGAAAGTAATAAATTGATTCTGAAAGACCTGGATATCCAGGCAGAGTTTGATCAGGAGCGCCAGAAAGCTGGTGCCTTCCAAAGGCAAAGGGACAACCTGGCGGCACAGATGCAGGCTCTTAGTCAGGAAAGGGATACCTTAGGCCAAGAAGTCTGCCACTTAAAAAGGAAAATGGAAGAAAATCACCTGGCCCTCCAGGGACTGGGTGACCTCCAAAAAGAACACCAGAACCTGTTAGAGCACACCAGGAGGGTGGAGGATGCTCTGGCAAGAAAGGAGCAGGCCAATAGGGACACAGCTCAGGAGGTAACCCTCCTGCTGCAAAGACTGGCCCAGTACTCCAGGACCAATCAGGAGGCACAGAGAGAGAATGAGGCTCTCTACCAGCACAATGATAGGCTCCAGCAACAGGTAGCGATGCAGGAGGGATTGATAGAGTCTAGTAAGGCCTTAACTGAGGAACTGAAAGCACAGGCTCTTGCATTGCAACAGGGAGCAGGGGCGGATAGAGATGAGGTTCGCTGGGAAAGAGAAACTCCTGAGCATAACCTCAGGAGCCCTAGTGCCAGAGGCCTTCACCTCTACCAGTCCCTGGACTCTGCCACTCCCATGTTCCCTGGCGCACAGGAGCACGGGGCCACAGGGATGGCAGATTACTATGCAGCTAAAAGTATGGGGCTCATAGGCCAGTACCACCCAGGAATGGAGGGGCAGGCATCCGGGTATGGGCACCCAAGCACAGTGCAATTTAGTGGGGAACCCCAGGAGAGTAGGCCCACTAAGGGCATCCTGAAAACCTCTGCCCAGTTAGGTCTGTGGGGGGGATACCCATCAAATCCTGGTAGCAAGGAGGGATCTGAAGACTCCTCTGAGCGTCACAGGACACAGGAGACCAGGTCCCCACATTCTACCAGCCATTCCCAGGCTTGCAGAATCCGGGAAAACCTGGAAGATCAGACGGGCACCTCTGGGAGCAGTGCTTCGGAGTCAGAGGATGAATGGACCAGGGTGACCCGAACCAAAAAGGCCAATAAGGCAAAAAGGGCCTTGCTTAAGGACCCATTGAAACAAATAAAGGCAATAAGGAGTGTCATCACGCCTTATCATAAGAACGCCAAGTATTCTGTTTGGGAACACTTGGAGCTCTATGAGCAAATGATGGAGACTTTCCAGTTGAAGGACAGCAGTAGCTGCATCCAGTACGTCAAATGGACATTCTCCCCAGAATACTCCAGTTTCTTTTCAGGGCTGGAGGACCAAAACCATTCAAGATGGTCCACATATAGGGCGGCCATCTTGAAACATTTTTCTGTTCATAGAAATCCTCAAGAGGCTCGCAAGGCAGCCTACAATTTGCAATGTGGGGAGGATCAGGCCCCACAAGAATTTGTGCAAGAATTAAAGCGTGCCTTTGCGCAGACCACCAGAAGGGTGCGCACGGACAGCAGAGAATTTGTCAATACTTTTTTCCATGCCTTGCCCAAATACATCATGACCCAGCTAGTGAGAGATTTTCACGAAAAGAGGTCACTAGACTGGGTCATTGAACAGGCTACCCGGATCTATGAGGTGCAGAAGCCCATAGAAAATAAAAGTAATGCACAGAAAAACCCCAAAACCAACAGCACCCCTGCTGCTGCCAAGGTGGCAGAGGTAAAGGTTGCCCCGTTTTAGATTTGGAGATGGGGGGCCTAAAAACCTGCCTGCACCAAATAATTCACAGCCCAGAATGTCAGGGGCAGACCTGGGGGGGCACGCAAAAAGCATGCAGCAAGGCATGCGGTGGCACCTGTAGTGAAGAAACTGGTGGGTGTCCTGCACTATGGGCCACGTGTAGTGAATGTGTGTGGTGTTCAGGTGGGATGGGGAAGGGTGCTGCCATACAGGAGACTGCTTTGTCCTCCCTGTAGGCTGCAGGCGTTGCAAGTGCATCGAGACTACACTTCCCAGCATGCCTCGCGCACAGACAGCCAATCAGGAAGCAGATCGGGCGTGGTACGCCCCAACGCGCATGCGCGAGAACACCGACACGGGGCTTGTGCTCGAGATCGCTGTGGAGGAGGACGTGAGACACCGAGCTCCATAGGGAAACCCTTGCGAGGGGCCCCGCCCCGCCTGATTGAGAGTCTGGCCCCTCGCCGAAACTCAGATAAGTGTGGGACGCATATCCGGGGAACCCAAGCCACGCAATACTCTATCCTAAGAGAGCCCGTAGAGAGAGTTTTGGGAAGCGCAGGGGGCACAGTCTCCCAGTCCATAACGCTCGCCCCTGCGCCGGCATACGAGATAAGTACAGGCCCCGGGGACAAAAGTGTTTAGCAGCGCGAGTCATGCAGGAATGAGGAGCGCAACGTTGGCACCATAAAAAGGAGAATACCAGCGCCCCAAGCCACGCGCGGCGAAGTTTACCCACGCCCCAAGCCACGCGCGGCGAAGCTCACGCTGACGCGTTTCTAACGACCTGTTAGGCGCCTGGGGAAGAAAGTATGAATGCGGCATGGAGTGAATGACCGTGCGTATGTGTGACCTGGAATAACACATACCTTTTCTTTGTAGCGGAAGACGTGACCAGTCCACACCGTTTTCGGAGACGCAGCACAGACTGACAGCTTCCCAAGGACCGAGCACTCGGACCGGACAATGAACCCAAGCTAAGTGTTGCATGCTAGTTTACCTGTGACAGTGGTTACCCACTGCCAATTGAACCGCTCAAAGGGGTCAAATGTTGCTTATGTGATTCACACTTCAGAAAGTGTACTGAGTGGTCTAGCCTGCAGACTCTGCAGGAATTATCATGTGGTGTGTTATGACAATGAAGGTGTGCAGCAGTTGAACCTCACCCAATTTCCCTCTACCTACCCATTACCTCGCCCTACTCCTTTTCCCGGTTTTCCCATAATCCCCCAACCTATCCAATCAACGAGACCCTAACCCTCTTTCCCTGCCCTGGTCGCGAAGGCCTGCGTAAGCTTCGTCTTGCAGGTATCAAGACCAGTGTGGGGGTAGTTGGTACATCCACTCCTGCGCCAGGTATCGGTGTGCAACCCTGACACAGAAGGCCCTCGGGCCAGTCACAGACAGGGATTCGAGGAGGTAGTCCCAAAAATGGGGTCCCCCGCTCCCCTGACTATGTAAGTCCCCGCTACAAGGGAAACCGACCAATCCTGGGTTATGTGTGGACTCCTCCAGCCCAAGGGGGGGATCCAGCCAAGCACCTGACCCAGGGAACTTCCCTCCCAACTTCCCCCAGGAGGGCAGAAATTCACAAAATCCTGGGCAGAACGTTATCCACCCAATTTCCAGCCCCAAAATCATCCATCCTTCTTTCCCCAATTCCATGAGCCCAGACAACCTAATCCGGGAGAGGGGAGGCCAAGGGTGGAGGGGTACCCAAATCTTCCCAACCAGGGGTACTACCAGAGAAGGGATAGCTACCCTTCCCGGGATCAGCCCAGGGGAGAAAACAGAACCCGTATCAACCTGAGCGGATTTCCCAACTTGAGCGCCAGGTCCAAAATATGGCACGGGTTCTGGGTTACATACTGAGGGCTCAACAGAACCCTCAGATGAGCATGCCACCGCAGAATGCCCCAAACTCTGGACCTGGTGCTCCAGAACAATGACAAGGGCAGCACCCCGATAACCCACCGGTTCCCAGGGAGGAGGCACAAGGGGAAGAGGGGTGTAAAGCCTTGGAGGAAGCTTCCTTCCTCACTTGTAAACAGCCACTGGAAACCCAGGAACCGGAAACAAAATCTCCTGCCCCTGAAAGTCTGCCTCCAAAGGATCAGAGGGGGGGTAGGAGAAACAAAGTACCCAAACAGGCCCAGTTTGTGGAGGAGGTACAGATCTTCCAATTTGAGGGAGAGGGATCCTCAGAAGATCCTCGGAAAAGGATCTTCTCCTTTAGAGATGGGGGAACTCTTGCCAAAGAAAAATGGGTCCCAAGGGATGCCAATCCAGACTGGGGAGATATGGAGACTGAGCTACCGCCGCCCATCATCTCATCCCAAAACCCACAATACCGAAATCCCCTGGTTCAAACCCATCCTGGTGACTGCCTCCAAAAAGGGGGGGGCGGCCCAGAACCGGAACCAGGGGAACCCACAATGGCTCTGATCTCCAGTTGCCAACTTTTTCTTTCAGATTCCCCAGGCTCTTCACAGAATTCTGCCCAAATCTCTTCGCTAGCAATGTCCAAAACCAGAAAGTTAGCCCACCAGTTGTCCAACAATGTGCATTATCTGTGCCCCCTTGAGGAGAAGGAGGGAAGATACTATGCCCCGGTTCAAGTGCAGGGGCAGGGTACAATTTTGGCACTGGTGGACACTGGATCCCAAGCTACCCTTCTGTCCAAAAGGGCCTTTGATGAACTGAATTCAGGTAGGTGGGAGAAGTACCAAATTCCCCTCACCTCTCTTCCTGGACAACTGCAGAACTTTGACGGGAAGGAAATTCCCGTCGAGGGGACTGCAGACTTGGACCTTAAAATTGGGCGACACAAGGTGAAACACCCAGTCCTAGTAGTGACTCCAGAGGGCACCCCTTGTTTACTAGGGAATGACCGCCTGAGAAGGTTGTCACCCCTAATAGATTGCGTGAACAAGGTCCTCTGGACCAGACTAGCCGACCAATAAAATTAAAACAGAGTTTCAACCATGTTAGTTTAAACGGCACCTGCCACATGGTTGAACAAAAATCTGACCAAGTAGAATTTCACTTCCAGAACAACCAAATTCCAGACGTGACAGTAATAGCAGTAGGGCAACAGACCGGTGATGGGGGGTCCTCTCTATTTCTGAAAATCAACCTTCCTTCCAGTTTAAGGTGGTATTCCACACTGGAAGGAAACACTCTGAAATTATTTGCCAATCCACAATCGGACACTCCCACTTCTATAGTCCATAAAGATGTGAAATCAGCTCAGAGCCTGGCTGATATTCAGCAAATTGGAGAGCAGTTGTTCATCCCTGTTCAGTTAAATGATGGGAAGGACTCTGTTCTCGCCCGAGTGTGTGTGAACAACGGTAAGAGCTTCATCAGAGAAGCCATGTTCCGCCAACTCCCAAAAGATCCAGCCATTCCCACATTCAAACTGATAGACAAATGGGAAATGGATCTGGAAACACCCAATTCCAAACATCTCCTGCCAAGCAGGTGTATGCTGAAAAGCTCCATTGGCAACAAGAGCATAGTCCATAATTGTTGGGTCGTGCAAGACGTCTCTGCCGCCTTTTACTTAGGCAGTGACATTCTCAATCGCTTTGCCATTAGTTTGGACCTAATAAACTTCAAAGCTTGGTCCCGATTAGCGGATAATCCCATGGGCTTTGATGATCCGGAAAAAGCATTTAGGTCAGCTCAATTGCTTCCTTATGCAGTTGAAATTCAGCTCAAAGAGGAAGTCACCATCCCAGAAAGGACCCGACAATTCTCCCTGGAAGTGAAGGTTAAAAGAGGACAAAAATTGAAAAACCCTGATGCTTATATACATCTAAATGCTTCTCTCCAACAGCAAGGATTGGGGGTAAACCCAACACCATTAGTAAACATAGAACATGACACCATTCCAATAGAGGTGGATAACAGCGACTTACAGAGTATTACTCTAGCCGCAGGCACCATCATTGGAATGGCGGTTGATGACCAACATTTCTCCATTGATTTAGGAAATGAACTGTTAGGACAAATCCCCAAGGACTGTTTTGACAGTGACAGTGATGACAATACAACACCAGACAGGATTTTCACCGGCATGGGGGGAACTTCCTGGTGTACACTTCTTGCCCTTATGGTAAGGAAGATGTGACTTGTGACTTCAGGAGGGATGAGGTGATTTTCCAGGTCCATGAGGGCTGCCATTCCCACCTAAAGCCTCCAGTCCAAATCAGCACTCTGACCAGGGACTTCTCCACCCAGCTGGAGGAGGCTGCTGAGATAGCCAAACCAGAAGTTTTTCCAGGCTTCAGGCAGATGGTGGAAGAGAGAGTCAACCTAGCTGATGCCTGTGTGACTCTGGAACAGAAGCAAAAGTTGAAACAAGTTTTCTTGGATTTCCAAGATCTCTTTGCGGTAGACTCATATGACTGTGGTCGCACCGACATCCACACAACAACAATTCCCACGGACCCTGGCATGACTCCAGTGTTTGTGAAGAATATTGCTTGCCTCTCGCATCCATGGAGTCCCTTACTGAAATAATTAAGAACCTTGAGTCCCGGGGAATAATCCGTCCAGTCCACAGCACTTTCAAAAATCCGGTGCTGGGAATATTGAAGCCAAACGGCCAGTGGAGACTCTGTGCCGACCTTTGGGAGCTCAACAAACGGGTCCATACTTCCCGATGGCCTCTTCCCTACATTGATCAAGGGCTGGCCCAGATCCAGGGGTCACAGGTATTCACTGCAATAGACCTGACCAATGGGTACTGGACCGTGCCTGTCAGTAGGGAGGACCAATACAAACTGGCTTTTACCTTTGGGCGCCAGCAGTACACATGGACCCGAACTCCCTTCGGATACCTCAACTCCGGCAATGAATTCAACATTTTCCTACATAAGGCCATGCCCGACCTGGGTGCGAGGGGTAACCTGGCTTATGTAGATGATGTCCTCATCAAAAGTTCATCTGTGGAGGAACACATAGCGGAGATCCGTTATGGTCTGACACAGTTGAGGGCCGCCGGAGCAAAACTTTCCTTTCAGAAAGCACAGTGTTGTAGAACCCGTGTTAATTTCTCGGGGCATGAGATTACTCCTCAGGGTCTCTGTCCCCAAGAAAAGAAAGTGGAAGCACTTCAGAAACTGAAGGATCCCACAACTCTGCGGGAACTAAGGAGCCTTCTTGGACTGACTAATTACAGCAGAAAGTTCATTGAGGGCTACGCAGAGATCACTAGACCCGTGATTCATCTCCTGAAGGGGGGGTCAAGTGGGAATGGGGTCCAGGACAATCCGAGGCAGTAAGACAACTCAAGAGAAGCCTCTCACAAGCGCCTTGCCTAGCTTACCCTGTCAGAAACAAGGAGTTCTTCCTGGAGACAGGGTTCTCTAATACGTGCTTGACAGCAGTATTATACCAAAAGCATGACAAGGTCAATAAAGTAATCTCCTATGCGAGCAAAACTTTATCCTCTGTGGAGGAAAAATTCAACGATTGTGAGAAGGCACTCCTGGCAACAATGTGGGCATTGAAGAATTACCGCCCGTTTATCCAGGGGGAACACATCATAGTGGACACTCCACACCAGCCTCTGCAATACCTCCAAAGTGACAGAATCCGGGCCGGAAATGTGAGTAATTCCCGAATTACTTCCTGGATTCTGTCAATGCAAGGCTTTCCTGTGGAGGTCAGATATGGCCAAAACAAGAAGAGTCCCCTCGCGCAAGGTCTGGCTGACTTGCATGATTGTGCCAGAGAAAACTGTCTCGAGGACGAAAGTCTAAAAATCAAGGACAACATGGAGGCATACCTTAATTCCCCACTTGAAGAAGACAAGTGTGAGGGAATGCCCACTGTCTATGTGGATGGATGCTCGTACCATGTTGACAACAACGGGGAGAAAGAACTGGTGGCCGGCGTAGGGAATGCATGGGTGAATGAGTCCCCAGAACCCTCCGCTGGATACAAAATTGGTCCCCGAAGTAGTCAGGTGGCAGAATTGATGGCTGTCCATCAGGCCATCCTCAATGCTGTCCAACATCTACTCCACAAACTGGTCATAATCACAGATTCGGATTATGTACGGAACGGGTTCGTTGAGCACCTGGTTAATTGGAAAACCAGAGGCATGTTATGTGCTAATAACAAACCCCTGAAACATGGGAAGCTAATCCAAAATATTGATAATCTGGTCACATCGAATGGGATGACCATCTACTGGAAAAAGATCAAGGGTCATTCCAAAGTAGAGGGACCAGACAAAACTGGAAATGACTTAGCTGATCAGCTGGCCAAAACCGGGGCCATCCAAGGGGATCTAATAGAAATAGGGTCCCTGTTGGGGGAAATCCAGGTCACTGCTATCACTAGGTCCCAGACAAATGCTCACAATGATCTTTCAACTGCACAATGGAGTAAGGAGACCCCTGATGCTGATTTGATTACAGCTCAGAAGGGGGAACCAATAATTGGTAAGTTTTACCAACACATTGAGGACCCTGAGAACTTTCCCCTGACGGATACCGATTACATTGGGAAAGAGGACCTAAAAGTGTTGATGAAATGTCCAAAAATGTTCTGAATCCAAGACGGTTTGTTGGTAAGGAAATCCCAAGCTGGCCATGATCAGTGGGTGGTTCCTACCTCATTCCGAAGCCTGATGTTAAGTCACGCCCATGATGCGGCCACCTCCAGTCATAGGGGGTTTCATACAACACTTGAAATCTTAAGAGAGGTTGCATACTGGCCACACATAGGGCAGGACCTCGACCAATACTTGAAGGGGTGTCTTGTGTGTGCACAATTTCAGCCATCATCCCTCACACACCGTGCGCCTCTCCAAAAGAGGGGGATGACACTGCCATGGTCAGATTTGCAAATCGGCTTTGTAGGCCCTGTAATTCGCTCGTCTAGAGGAAACAAGTACATGTTGACCGGTACATGCTTGTTTACCAAGTGGGTGGAATGTCTCCCAGCCCCAAACTGCAAGGCAGAAACAGCAGCTGCCCTGATGATTAACCACATCTTTTCTCGTTTTGGTCTACCTCAAAGGATTGAATCAGACAGAGAAAGTCATTTCACCAGCGAGGTAATGACAAAGATGTGGGAGATACTGGGGGTGAAAAGGAAGTTACATATTGCTTACCGGCCAGCTTCTTCGGGGGCAGTAGAACGCTACAACCGGACAATTGTGAGCATATTAAAAAAGTTTGTGGCAGATTCTGGGTCAAGTTGGGATATCCGACTACCTCTGGTCCTAATGGCCATCAGATCTACCCCTTCATCTGCAATTAAAATGTCACCATTTGAGTTGATGACCAGACGCAAGATGGTGCTTCCTCAGCATTTGCTCTACAGGACCCAAGAGCAGACACTGATAAATGCCTCCACAACTCATGAGTATGTGGAGAATTTAAGGAAACACCTCCAACACGCTTTTGCCTATGCTCAGCGGAATCTAGAAAGATCAGCTGAGAGTATGAAAACACACTATGATTTGAAAACTACCAGGAAGGAATATGATGTGGGAGACCGGGTCTATCTATACAATTTCCAAATGAACCAGGCCAAACAGCAAAAATGTTTTGCCTACATGGAAGGGACCCTTTGAAATTATAGACAAGATCTCCCCTACAAAATCTGCATCCCCAAAGGTAATTTGGCAGAAGGGGAAAATAAGTGGGTCCATATTAATCAGCTGAAGTGTTGCCATCCCAGGCACACTCTGCAACAACTGGAGGAATCCACTGGAATCCCAGAGGGGGCTGCTCCAGAGTAATTCAGTTCCAACCCTAAAATATTCCACATATAGCATATAAAATTCTGTGATTCTTGTATATGTATATGTTCTTTTCTCCTAATTTAAAAAAGAAAAGGTATATGTTCATATCTTCTGATTTATAAAATGTATATGTTCGCAACACCATTAATAGTGGTGGAAAAATGTCTAGGAATGTGTATTGCCGCTTTGCTTTATCATCCTAGGAGAGATGACACCATGGAGACTGACCACGGAAGGCGACCTGGGGACCGGGAGCGAAGATCCGAAGGGCCGGGGTACCACCCAATCCTCCCATCAGCACCAGCAAGGAGAACTGATTGATCGACTGGAGGGAGGAAAAGATGCTGAACTGTGCCATCTACGGAATTGGAAGAAGATGAGGCGAACATCCCAGATCTTGCGAGTTCCATCAGTGAAAGATCAGAATGGCCATCGCAAGAGGGGGGGCTTTTATGATGTTTTTTACCCATGCATCCAAGCCCTACCATAAAACTGTGCAGTACTGGCATGGAAAACATCATGATGGCCAGAACTCCCCAGAGAGTGCACAGGGAAAACATGAATAATAGGCTGCCACCCATTTTTGCCTATGTTGTGAGCACAGGAGGGCACCGCCTAAAACCACCATTGGGCTACACACACAGTAGCCTGAAACCATTGGGAATGGCAATGCTGATTGCCAAAAGCAACCCAGAACTGTGGGGAATTAATTTTCTTAATAACAAAAATGGATGCAGTACCGGTGCTTACCACTATCAGAAAGCCGGCGTTTTAAAACCACCAGACGTTTGTGTAAAACTGAACAGATGAACCCAAACCAGGCCAAGGAAAGACTTGCTAAGAGGTGGATACAATGTAAAACTATATTCTGAAATGACTTGAAGCAAGTAATTATTTAATGTATATGTAAAAATTGTAAGTTTGATTTAAACTGGGAACTAAAGTGACATTTAGCTGAATTCTGCCTGACAACTACCCCCGACAGGAGAAACCTGCTCAGCCACTCTTCCCAGGCCTAGCTGCATCCTGCTGCCCCCACCAAAAGGAGATGACACCTCTCTGATTAGATTAGGGGAGGGGCACCAGCAGGCGGTTGAACAAAGCACTGCCCTGGGCTCAGGCAAATGTTATATTGGGGGGGTAGTAAAATAACTTCCTCTTGGGAGAAGTGGGAGGAGAAGTGCCTCTGGGAGCCACCTGAGCTGGAGGCAAGAACAGACAGAAGCTTCCCCCATGTGCTTTGGAACCTAAACCACACCCATCTGGGCCAGAGCATAATTTTAAAAAAGATGGATAATTCATAGTACAGACTTGTCAGAATTATATAAGTAATATCATTATTCTTGTGATTTTTCTGTGCACGTTTTAAGAGGTGTTAGGACCCTGTGGTGTATTCTGGGGGGTTGCTAGCAGAAAATAGGGTCTTACTCCAAATGTCTGCATGTTAAAAATCTGACACTTCGTCAATTAATGTCCATACTCCTTGCGCACATTAGTGTCATTTTTGGTAAATATCCGATATTGGTAAACCGACCAAAAAGCGCAAAATGTTGTCATTTTTCAATGCAAGCCCCCAGGAAGATCAGAGGCGGACAAGCATGGACCATAAGGAATATATAATGTGTACATGTAATGTCAACAAATTGTGTATCTGGGAAATATGTATTTGAATCAAATATAGATTTGTGGGCAAATTGACCAGGGGAGGATCCTCTGACCCATAAGCAGACCTCATCATGATGACAATCCATTTCCTTCCCCCAATCATGGGAGAGGGGAAAATTGGGCCAATGACAAGTAGAGAGGGGCAGGCTTAGCTAGGCCCAGACACACACCCATTTTCAAAACACATAAAAAGGAACATTGAAACCCAGGTAGTGAAATTCACTTTCCACTTTCTTGCGGGACGCTTTGCCGGGAGACTCCAGACTTCAAATCCATCAACCTCCAGAGACCAGAGATCCAGAGAGACCAAAGTTCCAGAGAGACCAGAGATCCAGAGAGAGCAGAGATCCAGAGAGACCAGAACTGTGCAGTGCTGATAGCAGAACCAGAGACCAGACCGCTGTTCCGAACCACTTGCCGGAAGTCCCGTCCAACCTGACCAGACCTTGACGGCTTATTTCAAAAATATAGTGTGAGTACTCACTGTGCCAAAACCAATCTCTTTTTTTAAAATAATCTAATCCAAACTATTTTAGCCTATTAGAACTGCCTCCTAGAATCGTGTCATTCTGTCATCTATAAAACTGAGAACTGTCATCTGTCATACTGAGCTTTAAAATTTAAAATCCGAAAAACTACTTTCACAAAATCGTCCGTATCTCCGGAACCGTTTGTGCTAGGAACGAGATTTAACTTTCATCTTAAAGCTAAGTGCCTCCGTAATTACGCTCGACGCGCGCTAGTAAATTTGCCGCGATTTGACATTTTGCACAGTTCAGCCACGTGTAAAAATCAGCAGCTTCTTGCTTTCCTTTGCTAAAATTCTTTTTAACCTGCTGGTTACACATAGAGCATTGCTAAAGTGAGCCTGAACTAATATAAACTAGATATCACCCACCCTGTACCTCTAGAGGGAATTAAAAGCAATTTTAGCACCTTTTCACTTCCTTGCAAACCACATTAAAGTAATTTGCCTGTGTTTAAAACTCATACCTGTTTTTTTCTAAGCTTGCTGGGGGAACTGGAACGGTGTATTGCATTATAAAGTGTGATTTGTTGGGATTCTTGAAGACTGTGTGCTCTCCTTCCATTTCTTATATTGCATAGGGGGGGAGTGAATTGTCAAAAGAAAAAGTGATCATATTACCTTTTGCTAAAATCATAACAAGTATTTCTGTACTGCAATTTATTCCTCATTGCTTTTCCGTTGAAACCATAAAAGTATTTTCGCTGCCTTATCCATCCTATACCAACTCCTCATTGACTGTAAAGAAGTGTGCTAGTGTTAGGTTACCCATTGTTGATCAACATTATATTCATAAGTGTGATATCAATTATTAATTTCTTATAAAAGTGTGATATATATATATTGTTTAATTTTTCAAATAAACCTTTTAAGTTTGAAAAACAAGCCTACTTCTTGTCTCAGTGGGGTCAAGTGGGATTCTAAGAGAGGGGTGTTATACAGGGGTTCATCATCCAGATTATAACTTGCCATAAAAATATATAAATAAGTGCTTCCCTTGGGCATCCCAGACAAGGCACTGACTTAGTGGGATTGCTTGATTGGAGTCACTTACAACCCAAAGCACGCGACGCAAGCACCCGAAGTACCTCAATGCCGTACCCCTTCGCGACGCAGTGGCGAAGAGGCAAAGAGGTACTTCAGGTACTTCGCCTGGTGTGCGTGCGCTGGTGCACGCGGCCTGATGCTTTTAACTGATTGTTGGCCAAGGGGGCGGTGCCTCAACAGATAAAGCCATATAACAGCTATTTACACACTAAGAAAAGAGAGAAACAGTGCTGGAAGTCATTACAGATATAAAGGGGGAAAGCAGAAAGTCTCCAGCCATGAAATGTCTTCATAAATACCGTTCAACAACAGTAAGTGGTACAGAAGTCCAGAATGTCCTGAGCAGCGTGAGAGGCAAAGAGGTACCTCAGGTACATCGCCTGGTGTGTACGCGCTGGTGCGCGTGGCCTGATGCTTTTAACTGCTTGTTGGCCAAGGGGGATGGGCCTCAACAGATAAAGCCGTATAATGGCTATTTACACACATAAAGGGTCGTGACGAACCACTAGGCCAATAGTAAGCTGACCGGAGACCTTCGTGCATAAAAGCCCAGGGCCTTAAAACATTTGCAGCTTGCCTCTGCGATTGTGCCTGCGATAGAGCTATTATCTAGAACTATTACTTAGAGCACCAACATGCCAATTAATTAATATGTTACATTTTAAAAAACAGACACAGAAGCGTTTGGGGATTTGTATTCAGTTACCCGGTACACTAAATTAGTGCAGACATATAAGAAGTATTTTTGGAATCTGTATTCAATTACCCAATACACTAAATTAGTGCAGAGAAATCTTTAGCAGTATGGATTCCTATTTAATATGTCAGTTAAATTATGTCTAAACATTGCATCAGGAACAGATTTTTGAAGAGGAAATTATTTGTTCAGTTGGTCAACAAGCAGAAATGTTTTTAAATGAATTAAAGTAATTAGAATTATGATTGCAAATGCTGATGCATGATGGGTCTAGTGATGAATGGGCTTCTAAAGGTTAAGGTCTTCTTTGAAGGGACACGTCGTTGGATGCATTATTTTATTGTGATGGCTGAATAACACCTGTGAAACTGTTTTTAATAAATAACTTTTAAAATGTATCAACTTGATATCATGCAATATTTCAGAAAGATTAGTGTCTGCGGTAAAATGAATATTTTTTCTAATGAATAGATTTGCAAATGTAAAATATTCTTCAATAGGCTTTTTGGCTTTTATAGAAAACCCCTCCCTCTTCACTGAAGGATGAGCCTAGAAGCATGGCACAAGAAAAAGGAAGCAGATGGTCACAATAATAATAATAATAATAATAATATTTATTGTGATTTAGTTTACATTATAAACTTTACACAAACCTTAAGAAAACATAAAACATATTATACATATAATCAAAACATATAATATAAAACCAGTCTCCCTTAAACATTTCCTTTCTCTCTCAGCCAAGGCTATTAAATATTGAACTAAACAGATACATCACTAATGTTCACACTTCATCATTGCGACATATATAAAAATATGAATCCCTAGAAAGAAGAAAACTTACTTCGCAGCAGCTTTTAAGTTGTATAATAGACTTCACTAATCAGGTGTATTAAATGCATTTCTTTCGATTGAATCATAGAACTTATTTTCTTTACCAATTTCTTATATTATTATTCCAATTAAAATCACTGATAATTTTCTATTTTTTGAGAGCTGGATTAGCAAAAGTTAATATTCAATCCTTGATATACCTGTCGATGAGCAAAGCTCTGAGATGAGTCATGCAGGATCAATGAATAAATAGCAAAGCCCTCTGTTCAAAAGAAGAATCTTAGTAATATTAGCTCTCATCAATAGTTCCTTTCTGTGCTCCAAAGGTCGAGATCACCAGAGGTCAGAATACATATTTATTTATTTATCTATTTATTCATTTGTAAAGCGAACTAAGTCCTGGGGCATCAAGGCGCTGGTTACAATGTTACAGATTATGATTACATTTAGTTACATAGGTTACATGTTACACGGTTATGTTAGCAATTACCAACAGATAAAACAGGCAATTCAGGCAAAGATAATGTCATTTTAGATGTGATCACATCCTGGGTGAATGGAAGTGTCTTCAGCTGCTTACAAAAAGCCAAGTAAAATTGTTCGACTCTTAGATCAGGAGGTAGGGCATTCCAATTTTTAGCAGCAATGACTGGAAAGTTCTGACACCCGCACAATCTGAAGACTGAATTTAGGAACAGTCAGGTGGTGGGTGTAGGGGGTACAAGTAGGTCTGGTCGATTGAATCACTACGAAATAAATGTTCATGCTCCTTGTGTTCAACTTCCATTCCAAAGTCGCTCTCCATGCTTTTGCTCAGTCTCTTCGTCGCTCTGCAAGGCAATGGCACAATGCTGCACCACATGCTGCTCAGGCTTTGCCCTTCTGGGCAGGGCTACAGCATCAGCCCTACCCAGGAGATAAGTGGCCCAGTCCAGGCTACCTCAATTCACCCCTCCCTCAGCATTCTTCTGCACTGTCTAGCGGTGCAGTCAGAACTCTAACCCTACTCCCCAGCATGTGTGAACGAGTGATTAAAGTAAGGAGTCAATATCCTGCTTTGATTCATGTGTCCTTAAATCTTGTGTCCATAGGCTACTGTTTGCCCCCGGCTTGTGTAGCCAACTACATGCCAGGGACAAATCCGTTCTGATATGTGTTCAGGGATTGTCTCGAACATCCATTCCCTTTGCAATCCACGGCATGGAGAGGCAATGTTCATGAGCATTAAATCTTCTGTCTCTCATGGACATTGGGCCTCATTACGAGGTAGGAGGTAGCCATGGTGCTATTAGCACATGGATACCCCCTTACCACATTCCGGGTCCGGGTTCCCGAAATAGGGACTTACCGGGTCATTCCAACCTTGGAGGACCCTTTAATTCCCCATTCCGGGAACCAATCCCCATTCCCATTCGAGCCCCCATAGGGCTCAATGGGAATGGGGATGGAGCTAATAACGGTGACGCAATTTGCTCTGAAGTCCCTTAACGGGTCCCTTCCATAACCAGGTGTTAAGGAAGGGACCCGCTAAGGGACCTCAGATTAGGGTGGTAAGGGATTACCGGCACCAGTGTCTTTACCGTTGCCTGTAATCCCTTACAACCTACCTCGTTTCATATTTCCTTTCCCCGGTGTCAGCGACGAAGGGGATACCCATCCGTTCTGTTTCTTACAATTGCACTACTGGCATATATTTGGGCCCTGTCTACATTTAAATATGTTTAAGAGGGCAATGGCGGCATATATTGTGTACCAAGACATTGTGAACATGACTTTTACAAAGCTTGTACCATCAAGAAAGTGGTTTACAATTGCAATACAGCAGACAGCATGACCAAATGTTTTACAGGGCCATGCTGGCATATAATGTGTGCCAAGGAATTGTGAGCATGTTCTTTACAGAGTCAGTGCTTGTGTATGTCATAGCTACCATCAAAAAAGTGTTTTACATTTTCAATATTGTGATATAGCTTTGTAAAGGCAGAATGAATACATGTTTTAGAGGCCCCGGCTGGAATATAATGTTGACTGAGGCATCTTGAACATATGCTTTACAGTGGGAATACTGGCATATATTTCGGGCACAGAGATCATGAACATGTTGTGTAATACTCTTTTGAAGTGTTGGTGACCTGACATGCTTATAAGGGAGGTATTCCTGTGTCAGACTACAATATTTATTGGAAACTGTATTATCGAAAAACAAATTCTCAGGGATGGAGGGGCATGGATATTGGCCTGGGTACAGTGGCTATACCCTGTTGCTAACACTGTTTTGGTGAAATGATTAATGCATTCCCAATTAAAAAATCAAAAGTCATCACATATCTTGCATCATTTAGATAGGAGATGGCTCCCTCAGGATCCCCAAAGTCCCAGCAGCAAAAGTTGCCTCTGCCACTGATCGTAGGAAACATTTCAACTTTCAATTTTAATGATGCAGTGACGCTATGTGTAGCATTTTACTAAAAAGGTTTTCTAAATCCTTGATTGAAGCCACTTATATAGCCAAGGTATCTATTCAAGACCTCATTGCTGCAATCTATAGTCGGGTACTCTGAAAGTGTACTCTGCTCAATGAGTAGATTCCTTCCAGCTGCTTCAGAAAAAGTGATTTGAAAGTTGTCTGATCCAATGGATCTATGCAGATGATCTGGTCCTTTTGGACAAGACATATGTAGGTCTGCAGAGGCAGCTTGTCATGCTGGAGTCCTATGCTGGTTCTAATGGCTTGAGGGTTAATGTGTAAAAGTCCAATATATTGAAATGTAATCCTGGTAAGGAGCGTAAGAGATTAAACTTTAAATGGCTTTTTTACAACGCTTCCTCAATGGTTGTTGACAAGTCTAGATATTAAGGGGTTTGTATAAATGACAGCACTAATGAAGCCTCCTGTATAAGTGAACTATGCAAAAAGGACAGGACCACAGCCGCTCAAGGTAAGATCATCTATCGAAGGAACAGGTTTTATTTGATCTGCCCCTGCTAACTTTCTATTAACTGAAAGTGATGGTGACACTGGTTTAGGGTGCTGAGTCAAAGCTAGCCCTCAATCGCCTGTATTGGAACATTAATGAGGGGATATTTTGGAAAAGAGTTTTCTCTTTACCTCGAGGAGTTCCAATCCAGGTGATAGGTTACAAGTTGGGATTGCTCTCCCTTTCCATCATGGTGAAATGGAAATCTTTGTCACTCCTGAGGAAATGCATACTAACACAACCTATGTGTATAGTGACATACCTCAAGGGAATGCTTCTTGCTTTGTCTGATCAAATTTTGACTCAATGGAAGGGAGAATGTTTGAAGCTGATTTCTTTGCGGACTCCTCCTTGCATGGGCTTCTGGAAAATACTGACAAGGCTAAGGAGAAACTCTGGCGGTTTGATTGACATGAGAAGCAGGCCCAATGTAGGACTTACAACATTTTTTATAACTTCAAAGGTGAAATGAAGGCCATTAAAACTCTCCCAGGGTACTTGGGAAAGATTCGCAGCCTTTTTTTTTAATCATAATTGGTTTCTTAGAATGCACCTAAATGTGTTACCTACCAAAAAGGGAGAAGACAAAGGTGGACTAAAGAGGAAAGCTTCTGTTGTTCTTTGTAAAGTTGTCTCTGAAACAGAAACGTTGAAACATTTGCTGCTATCATGATATGATTGGTTATTTATAACGCGCTTAACACCCAGAGGTTTCTAAGCGCGGACCCGGGATTGAACCTGTGTTGCTCCGTGTCATTTTGCTTCCAAGGCGAGCACGTTGCCGCTGAGCTGGATGACAAATTAGTGTTCTGTCTGGGAACATTTTTTAGGCAGTATAGAATTTTAACCGGACAAGCTGTATGGTCCATTTTGTTAAGTGGTCAGCATGTACCTCTAACTTTGGGCCCAATTATGTTTCTTCAATACATGGGCCTAACAGGTTAACACAGTCTTCTCATTTCTATATTTTGATTTTAATAAAACTGGCTCACATTATTCCTTATTAATGCCTTATTTTATTAAAATAATGCAGCCTATGAAATGTGGATATTAAGTTTATGGGGGTCATTGCGGGGTTGCCGGTAACCCGCTTGTAATACCGGCGTGTTACCGGCAAACCCCACCGTACCATTACCGTGCCCCAATATCCTGGTATTACTGGGATATTACAGGTTCCAATAACAGCAGTAAGTTCCCATTCCATGGAGTCCAGCATGGAATGGGATTGCTGCAATCACCGGCACCTGTAGTGTAAATATTTGCTGGTAGGGGCCTGAACTCCCAGCAGGTCAGGTCTACCGGTAGTTAATTGCCCCTACCGGCAAACTCAGAGCAAACTCGGAGTGTGCTGGTCTGGTAAAAATGCCAGAGCCAGTATTACCAGCATTTTCCCCAGCTTTTCTCCCAGACCGGCACACTCATAATGAGGCCCTATATCTGAAAAAGGTAATGTATCTAATGTAATGTATTTTATGTGATAACAAATGGTGTTGATGTATTGTTGAAAAAAACTTTTAACCATGGATAGTACATTTTATTGCACCAATATTGTAAAGGTTGAATTCTTCAACCATATACAATTAATTAAAATATTGGTAATGACTTTTTTCACTGGACTGACTATGCATTTATATGGGGTGTTTTTTCAATGTTGGTTGTTTTATCTTGAGTGTAGCTCATTATATCTTTTATGCTATGCGATTATCACACTGTTACCTCATGCACTGTGCATTAATATGTTGTCAAGTCCTTTTTTATGTATTTATACATGTTTGGGGCCCTCTTTGCTTAATTGGGAGACTATGGTGTTGTATTCTTTAATTTAAAACCCGGTTCAATCTGAGATTTTCTCGACTGATCACTGATGAAAGCATTTGCATAGCACTGTGCTCTTATCTTTACTTCTAGCATATATGCACACTCCCTTCCAACATGGCCGCCCCTGTTCCCTTGCAATTGGTACTAGTCATTGCCATCGACATAGTTGAGGGACCATTATTGATGATGTATTTACACTGTCCAACCTTCTCCCCCTTACGTGATCAAGCGCTCAGTATAGCGCGAAACGCGTTGTTTGCAGGCTGCTACCCTTAGGCGTCCTGTTGTTGTTCTGTCTTCTATGTGCTGCTATGTATCGTGTATTTGTTCTTTGCACGATGCGTTTGGTTTTTAATTTCTCAAAACATTAAAGACATCAGTAATTTCTATACTGTGTCTGTTTGTTTTTTCCGAACCTTTCGAACCTGGCATTCATGTTTGTGCCTGCGGGAGTGCGATTCGCTCTTTCCGCCCTTCTTTCCATATATATATATATATATATATATATATATATATACTGTGAGAAACCCGAAGGCATTGTCACTCCTAAATCCCTTTGATCATCTGCACAGATGGCCAGGGAAAGGCCATTACTCTTGGATCCCGACCCTGAGGGCGGAGAAGCGAGGGATGACCACCTGGGTGGAGGGTCCTTGGGCAAGACATGGTATCCCCTTTCCATACTGACGACCAACCCAACCCTTCCCCAACCATTATGGGTTATTGTAGGTTGGCTCCCATTGTTTTCCTAGATGTAGACCGTGGCAGTACTGGGACGATGAAGAGACAACTGGTAGCAATGAAGACTACACTATTTTACCACTCTGGTACTGGGACAAGGAAGATGCCTGCTGGGAGCAGTGAAGGTCATGCATGTCCCTTTAATTGTGGTCAGGCAGGGCTGATTGGCCATCCACACCTGTAGCCTGTCAATGGGCTGTAGGTGCATAAAAGAAGACCAGTCCACCAGCAAAAAGAGAGACAGAAAAAGCAGCAGGATGCCAGTGCAAACAGCATGGAACTTTGTTTGGAAAACACGCTGAGAAACTGTGAACAGAAGAGAGAGGTGATCTAAAGAAGTGTGACGTAAGAGCTAGCTCTCAGTGGAACAGACCGAACATTGTGAAGGGAGTCGAGTCAAGAGGCAGTCCCTTTTCCCTGTGGACAAGGTGCTCCTTTCCTTGTTCAGGAGGTCGCCACGTGAGTATCTAAGTGGCAGGAACTGGGCCCCTGACATCACATGCAGAAGACCATACGATCCAGGCTGCTGGGAAAGCTTTGAACATGACCAGGGAGTTTCTAAAAAGTAAGAAACCCAGTGCAGGAACGTTTGAACGCTTTAATTCTGAAGGAATACTTTGGATCAGAGTGGTCGCGTGTTTGAGGAAACACGTTTTCGAAGGTCTCCAGTATGAACCATTGTTATCTAGTGAATTACCCTGAATACTTTGTATTGGAGCGGTTGCGTGTTGAAGGCAACACATTTTCAAAAGTTTCCAAGGGCTGGGCTCTACAATTAAAGCAAAGTGAAGCATTATTAAACAACGGGTTGAATTGAAAGTACGTGTATTATGAGTGCAACCCACCTTTATTGAATACTGAACTGAATTAACACTCTACCAATAAGCAGAACTGTTACATCGTTAGTTCAGAAATGAATGAAACTTTAAATACACTGATGTGTTGAACTTTAAAGTGAAAAACGACCGTATGCTGAATCCTAAATGAACTTTGAAATCATTGTAACTTTGACATAGAAACTAAATGAAACTTTGAAGACAAGTGAAACCATTGTATGCTGCACTCTAAAAGCAATTACATTTTTATCTTGAACCAAAGAAAGGGATATTAAATACTAAATAGTGTGAAAACTATATTGCATGAAGACCAAGAATGAAAAGATGGTTCGAGTGTGACAAAGGACCCTAAAAAACGATCAAGGACATGTTTGTGATACTGAAACTGAGTCTTGAGGAAGGGAACCCCGAGATCTGAAATAGTTACTGACTTGAGGACTGGGCCTCAATGTGCTTTTGTGTTTGAATCTGTGTTACTTGTAACTTGGGAAAGGGAACCACAAGTGTCAGTTAAAACTGTGTCACCTTGAACTTAAGAAAGGTAACTTTGAGACCTTTTGTTGGATCAGTTTTATACCTGGGGAAGGGAGCTGAAAGGAAGCTCTGAGCTGGAATATGTCAGAACTTTATGCTGGACACTGTTTCTTATGTTGCTGACATCCCTACACATTGAATATATTAGTTGTGAGTGCAAGTAAAGGTTTTGGGCACAGATTCTTCAGTTGAAATTTTTTGGCTCAGACTTTCCTTAGTTTTATTTAGGCAGGGAAATCCCACCTTAGCAATGACCAGGTTAGGTTTTTTTCCATTTTCCATCCTGCATTTTAATTAAAGTGTTTGTTTTGAATTCTGAATCTGTTGTCTGGCTCTTGCTTCATGATGTCTACACAATATATATATATATATATATTCTCACTCTGGGTTTTAAATGAGTGCTTGTTTTACTAAATTAATTTGCTGCAGCCCTTCAGGCCGTCACTTGGAAGTGGCGGCCTAAAGGACTACGGCAAATTAAGCTAGTAATGCAAGCTCTGAAAAGTGCACTTTTAAAACAAAGAAATATTCCCGGTTTACTGTCGGCTCCAACCAAAGGGGTCCCCAATCATCATGTTGAAATGGGCCCTGCACATCTACAGCCGGGCCTGGCTCCATGCTATTGTTTCCAATTGCTTTTTCTCCCTATGGATTAAAACAAGTAGCAGAAATAAAGCCATTGAGCAGGACAGTGGAGTCGTGGAAACAAAACATCATGACACAGTCATGATGATGTGTGTGTGGCACAGACCTGCAAAGTACCTGCGCGACAACAGCTTCTCACCAAGCATTCAGCAGGAATGACAGGCACCTGCAGGAGCCTACAGCTATGTCATCACATCAGTTGTCACCATTCCCCCAAACCCCATGAAGATAATCCTTCCTGCGCCTCCCCATCTACAGAGATGATGTTACATCACTGCGTGCCTCCCTTTCATACCCACACCAAGAAGAAATCAAAGCCAGACACTTGTGCCTCGTTACGGGGTTGCCGGTAAAACCCGCCAGTAGGTGGCAGGTTCCCGGCAACCCTGTTATACCATTTCCACCGCCTGACTTCCCGGTGCAACTGGGTTATTAAGGCAGGTGGCGGAAACAGTAAATCCCCATTCCCATGAGGTCACTGAAGCACTAGCACCATTGCTAACAGTGAAAGCACTGCGGGTAGGTCTGGCCTACCACGCCTTGCGTGCCCCTACTGGCAAACTCTAAGTTGTTACTGGCACTCTTATTTCCAGACCGCCAAACTCATAATGAGGCCCAGTACTGCCTTAGTTCAGCTGTCAGAGCCATTAAGGACCGCCCACAATGTGTTGCTGCTGCATTGGACTGCGTATGTGCAAGCTCAGGATCGAGATTTCGGCCGCTTCCATGCAAAGGAAGCCATCCTGCATCCACTGCAGTCTATACACGTTTTTATTTAAGTGTGCCTCGCCTTCCTGGCTTCACCTTCTCGTCCCTCTACAGCCTGGCTGTCTTCCCGGTAACTTTGTGATGTCTTATAATAAACCTTCTTTCTCCTGTCGCTCTTCTTCTTTGATTTGTTCATGCTCTTGGCAGCCAAAAGGAAAGTCCACTGAGATAGGTTGGTGGCTTTTTCAAATTAAGCATATCTACTGCAGCCAGTAGGTTCACATATGAGGCAGATGACACAGTGTCGTTGTTCCTGGCTAAACTACTAATGCTACAATGTGGCACGCTAATAATCGCTCTGGGCACAGGGGCGCCAAGCGTCCTATCGCCCCCAGTGCAGCCAGTTTTAGCAGACTGCTGCAACTCACGGCTTCCGATTAGGACAAAAGAGGTAAGGAAGCATTCATTCCCTGTGTGAGGTGAGGTTAGCATTCAGGTGGGATCCCAAACCTACACGGGGGATAAAACATTGCCTTCTTTTACATTTATTATATCATGCTTGTGAAGCCTCCATGCCCCCAAAACTTCTCCAAAGCACTTGGAAGAAAGGATGGAAACACGCAGTGAGCGGCTCAGAGTTGGCGGAGCGGGTGCGACACAAGACATATAGGCCAGCATTTTGCAGGTCTGTTAATTGCACACAGGTGACTGCAAACTTGTGCGCTTCCGTGCAGGCAATATCCTTTATGTAATTTTGATTGTTTTCACTATGAAGTGCAAACAATGGCCCTGATTCTCAAAATATGGTGCAAATGAAAGTAGCGCAGAGAATGCAACCGTTTCGTCATGTTATTCACGAAGGTGACCTGACCATTTCTCGAGCTGCGCGACAATATCGCAAAGATGCGCTGTCCATCCCCCCTGCATACATGAGTGTCAGGAGCAACAGGGATCAGCCGCGTGATTGCTGGAAGCACATTTCACAGAGACAGGCTTTTAATGGGTCAGTCTCTGTGAAATAACTAAAGAAAATGTTCAGGGGATGTAAATTAACCCGCAGCTGTCACCCTTCAAAAGAAAATCATAACAGGGTCAGAAGTGACTGTCATGATTTGCGCATTCCCATGAGCCTTTTGCAGGCATTTTAAAGTGCATCCCCTTTGTGAATTTGGAATGCGCTTCAAAATGCCCAGAAATTCCCCCTTATTGCGCATCCAAGATGCGCTCATTCAGATGCCCTTTGTGAATTGGGCTGCAATTTCTTTGGGCGCAAGAGAGGAGAAGCGTCCAAAGTATGGAAATCTGGGCAGACCGGGTTTTCCATAAATGACTGCACTTCGTATTGAGAACAATGGTAAATAACATTTGGATGGATTCCAATGGAATCAACGAGCTTTTAGCAGGTGCACACCTGGTAGATGCAATAGAAATCTAATGCATTTCCACCGACCTCAAAATAAGACCCTAGCGGAAATCCTTAAAGATGTGTACGGCGGAGTGGATGGTCATGGCAGATTAGCAAATTAGAATCCATGCCCACGTTCTGCCATACAAATCAAAAGCCATTCGTACACGTTTTGGAAATGCTTCGTGGGTTGACAAACCTCTGTGGAATTTCATGCATTCAGATTCCCGGTGGCGCGGAAGCTGGGGAGGGCTCCAGAGGGAGGAGGCTTGACTGATCAAAGCCCTAACTCAAAAGTGCTCCAACTTTGCAGGGCAAAGGGATAGTACATTTTTGGGTTGCCTCATTGAGGCCTCTGGCTAGTAAGGAAGGAACAGGCTCCAGTGCTTAATTTGTACAAAAATAAGTGGCAGAACTCAAATATGTTCTAGCAGGCTTGTGACACACAGGGTCAGGCAGCTCCCCACCCACTGTTACCACTACCCAGGGCGGCTTCCCACATTGTTAAAGCTGCAGCCACCTCCGGTTCTTTGGGGGTCATGGATGCACTGACTACAGCAGATAGGTGATTTACAAATATCAAAGAAACATAACATAATCATGTCTTCATTTGAGAACATGTTTTAAATGCTTTAAAGACAATCATTGTTATCGTTCAGCTCTAATTAGATAGGTGGCCGCTTTGAGCATTTTTCCACAGATAATATACAGACATGCTTTCCCCACATGGCAAATGGATGTACAAGTACAAGCAAAATCATTACAACACCAATGAACTTGCCTTTCAAACGGCATCAAGATCTTCTTAAATAGATTAACACTCTAAGATAGTCACTTCTTGGCAGTCCCCTTTTCCCCGGCCTTCCCCTGTCGTTGGCTCTGCTAGCTGCTGACTTTCCTGCCAGGGCAGTTCTGCTGATCATTACTGTAGAGAGCTGCACCAGTGTCATGCAGCCTAACTGCAGCAGTGTACAGCCACGGCCAGAATGAGTGCCCAGCATTGTCCCCTTCGAAATCATTATTTATGAAATTGGATAACAATCATTGGCGCGCGAGCGTGGGTCATGCGGTTCATCAATAACAATAAACCGAGCAAGGATACAGAAACACATGACTAGTGCACGCTGTTGTTGCTTTTCGTGTGACTGACAGTTAAAATAATACATTTGCCAAAACACCACAAATTGAGCCTGTGATAATAAGTGCTGGGGCTGAGCCCTGTCAAGCACCCCCACAAATTAAGCACTGAGTCTAGTGAGACGAGGGGCGTATCCATGTTGCACTTTGTACATTTCAATCAGCTGATTACAGGGAAGATGTGTAGGAATGTTTGCAAGTGGAAGATGAGGCTGGTGGCCGAGTTTTGCACCCGTTGTAGTTTCATGTTTGGCTTTGTTACCACTAGAGTCTTACATAAATGGTGATGCGGTAGTCTAGGTGGGACATGACTACCACAAAGAGTGACAAGATTAGGATCCCATGTATCAGGTGTAAGGCAAGACCTCCAGACAACCAGAAAATAAAAACACAGCTCTAGGGAAAAAGGCTTGGTGCACCGCTTTGCAAAGGAAAACAAGATTTATTTTGTAAGGAAAAAGGTGTCAGAAGGTCCTGTAGAACCAAACTGGCACAGAGCTCTCTGTTAGTTAAAAGCAAGTACGAGAATTTTAAGGAAAGAAATCGTCACTCATGATGGTAACAATATACAGTGTTATTTCCCCACCCTCATTGGCTACCACCTGTATAGATACTACCAGTCCCCTATAGTCCCATGACCGATTGGCCACATTCTAATCTACCCCTGCCCTCTAACCCATGTTTCCCCTATTTCGTCACCCCTGGTTCTTTGATGAATCCTCCAGAGTCCTCACAAAGACCCTACCTAAAGTCTCCTCCTGGATGGCCAGGGGAAGGCTGCCACTACCTGATACTAACCCTGAGGATGGCACTAGCAAGGAGGATTAAAGGCCAACATGATTGCCAAAGGATAGAGAGGGCACTACTGAAACAAGTTAACAATAAACATCATTGCCAAAGCCAAGAGAGGGCAATACTGAAACATGTTAACAATAACCATCATTGCCTAAGCCAAGAGAGGGCAATACTGAAGCACGCTAATTAGAACCATTATTGCCAGAATGAGGAAGAGACAATAGCTGAAAAAGACCTCGACAACCACTGGCTAAGCCAAAGAAGAGCCAATGTAATAAAAAGAAATGTGCATCATTATGAATTTGCAGGTCGGCGTCTGGTGCTACCAGCGGACTACCGGAAACCTCAGTTTTACGTTTCCACCACCTGATATCCCGATAGTACCGGGCTATTACGGGAGGTGGAGAAACTGTACGTTCCCATTCCTGTGGAGTCCCACAGGACTCTATGGGAATGCGAACACTGAAGCATCATTATTAACGGTGCTGGTGCTTCAGTGAAAAATCTGCAAATAGGGGCTTGAACTACAGGCAGGTCAGGCCTGCCAGTAGTTCACTGCCCCTACTGGCAGACTTGTAGTTTGCCAGTCCATAAACGGTGCTGGTAACGTTGTACCAGCACCTTATTTCCAGACCGGCAAACTTATAATGAGGTCCATTGTCAGTATTTGTTTGATGTAAAAGTGGGAAAACAAGAGTGGCAGGAGAGAAGCCCTCCTGATAGAAAGCATTCAGGAAGAGAGGAGCATAACTGGCATTGCATGTGGCAATCACAAGAGCGGAACAAATGGCCCCAATGCGTATCATGTCATCCCAGAAGGCAAACACTTTCACAAATGTTTTTAGGTGAACCTCACCACAGAGGTATTTGTAGTAGTGCTAGTGCTTTGTCCTGGCAGGGCGAGTATACCAGGATAGGGACATCTTAGTGGTAGTCCCGGCAGGTTAGTGGACCAGGAAGCAATCATTGAAGTACTGTGTTGTGCTTAAATGTTGTGAAGAAGAAGAAGTGGCAAGACCACTAAAGTGTTTCATTAACTACTGTAGAATCAACAAAGGTAGCAGGCGCCCCTCTCTCGGAAGAACAAGGCATGACAACCTGTTGAGTGGCTGTTGTTAACCACATTGAGAGTTTGCAGCCATCTGCTTTTTGCTTGCTTGTGGAATCATACTGACGAAACGTTGTTGATACAAATGAATTGTGGACATGTTTTGTTTCCCAAGAAGAATAAATAGTGTTATTTTTATTATGTTTGAATTGCCATATATTCCCTTTTTGTTAGAGTGTTTCCTTTAGTTTATTTTGATAGACAGGGAAATTCTCTTTAGGTTAGAGATAGTGAGGCATTTGTCAAAACCTTTTGAGTTAATACAATGGCATCTTGTGAAAAACCTTTACCAAAATGTCGACCTCACAGTTCTGACCCCTCACAGTTCCCAGCTACTGGATTGGCAAGCTATCTGGGATGTTACCCACGCCATCGGACTAGTTACATGGTGTGCACCTGGTCATTAGCATGAGCTCAGTGGACACCTCCGAGGTCAAATTGGCCCTTTGAGATAATAGTGCACCCCTCTGATATCAGACATGCAGGCGCCACAGCCATGCATCCTAAGCTCCGGACTAGATTTGTTGGCATCACCACTTGCTCTTCATATCACAAATCGTGGGATGTTCTACTCCTCACTCCTCCTTATCTGCTGCCCACAGGTGGTACACCTATTTGCTCTCTCGAGGACCACATTAATCTGCCTAATTCTGATGGATTTATGTACTCTATAGTTCAAATAGCACAGCCATTGTCCCACGGGCGCTTGTGCCCTAAATCTAAACTGAGCATGTTGGCAGCTCGAGACCTCTAACCATGCTCCCATGGATGTGTCCTTCAGGGTGGGTGCATCCCTACCCTCGCTCTGCCATTCACATTCCACTCTTGTTCCTCAGGCCGATAACCCGATGCAATTAAACCATTATCTCTTTGGCCTGAATGCCACTATTCTCAGCTTCACTCCTGGGGCTTGGGAAAGGACAAATAATTGGAATCTTTCATCATGCCACGCTTCTACACCTCCGACATGGAATGCAAAATGCTAAGCCTCACTTCCAATATGGTGATACTTCAGTATTTCACGCACCCTGGCCCTGTGTCTGCATCATCAGCGTTACACATTATATTTCACTACTGCTACACAATATCACCAATTCCCTATACCTGGGGCAACCTAAGCATCTATAATTACTTTAGAAATACATTTGTTGCTCCCAACTGTGCTCTCCACCCGTCTGCACTCGTGCACCTTCACTTTCTCATGCGCTACTAGATTTTTCTTATCATGAACTGTTTGGCCGTGTATGGGAGCTGTATGTGCTTCCCAATATTCCCCCCTTTAGTTAATCCTCCATTAACTAACCCAGCAACTTCCCTTATTCTATAATCATCATCTTTGCGAACTCATACCCTGAGCATGTGATATAAGCTTCCCCCATCTTGGGCATATTTTTCTGGGGTACATGTAAGGTAAAGAGAACCGCTAGGGGGCCCAGTGCTCCTCATCATTTTTCGGGTGTGGTGGGGGGTGTAGTTAATGCCCACCTGGGGATCTATAAAATGTTAAATTCTCACCATATGTGGTCTATCTGGACTGTCTGTTTGCATATACTGGTGTTTTGTGATAGGAGGAGCTCCATCTGCCCTTATCAATACCTTCATCATTACACTGTTTCGGAGAGTCTTGGTGCAACATCGAAGGACCATCTGGCATCGGCAGAAATTAGCAGCAGGAACACTACGATAGGGACCAATACCTTCAGCACTATTCCTAGCCACATTGGAGACCAGGAGAACATGGTGTCAAACCATTCATCAGCTTCCACTCCAGCTTCTGTCTCCATTCCTGTCTTCAACTTATGTAGGCCCCTATTGTATGGCACAAGGACCCTTTGTCTGCATCATTTGGAGTGATATACATGCAACATAGCAACCTATTTTTTACAGACGCTCCCTTCCATGGCGATTAACAAGTCCAAGATGTACCGATTCTGCAGGGTCATCAGCTGCATTGCTCACAGATCAATTTTCTATCGAATTCTAACCCTGCTTTGTATCGTTTGATAACGGGATAATTTCCCACCATATTATATGCAACCATATGGCATTGGCTACAACCTGGACACCTAGCACCAAAAGGGAGTAAAAAAATGTTTCTGTTTTTGACAGGCAGATGAATACATCATTCATATCTATGGCCCCTCCCCAATATCAAATAAGCAAGAAACGCTATGCACTAAGGAGACCATATCGGCCATATCCTAAAAGGATACAGGAAGAGAGGAACCTGATGTAACTAAAGATGGCAAGACCAAGCAAACCTACTGTTCACTGACATATGCACATTCAATAGACACGAAGCAAATATGCACGCACCATGAAGAAATGCAGACACTAGGTCAAATGTGCATTTATACATGAAAGAATATTGCTTGCAACCATAAAGACACAAAGAACATAACACAATCATTGTTTACACTGAAATGCAACACAAACGAGATACGTACATAGTTTACCAACATAGAAATGCAATTGTAAAAGGCAGCCATCTTTGTCAAATTGGAAGTTCCTGTATGCATTAGAATGAAGAAAGACTTCAAGGCTTCATGAAAGCTCAAACGCTTATTTCAGTGAAATAGAGATCTGTGCTGCCCGATCCCCACCTAGGTGATGGAGACATTAGGGAGTAAACAGGCAGTTCCGGAAGGATCATGAGAATTATTAAATTCCCAAGGAGCAAGACATATTTTTTCTTGGATTAATCACAGATTAATTACAGAAAAACCAGCCTTTGAATGCCAGGTGCTGACTAATTATAAGATAAAACATCATAAGGAACGGATCGACCAAGTTCCCAGTGATTAGAAAAGTAATAACACTTGCGTTCATATTAGCTAAAATTTCACTAAATGCAGGGTGAAATAATTCAGTACATGATCCTCTCACACCTGACCCATAATTCAAGAACACTGTCTATTTATTATGGCCAGACACAGACAGGGACCTGCTTTGACTCCCCATATATTCTCAGACACAAGGCACATAGCCATTGTATCAAACGCCTCCTCTTTGTATTGGTCATATTCCCTATCTTCTTCAGACCCTGCCTAAAGTGTTGTTTTCTGAACCAAGTATGGTTGTCTATTATTCTAGTTCTTTTCATATTGACAACATCATTTTGAAAAATATCACTTTGTGCACACCCTCTACACCCCCTTGTATATGCCCCCACCATATAAACTGACCCAAAGAATATACACTATACCCTACAACTAAACCTAAACATATGTGCAATATTGACACTATTATACAATGTTTGTGGTGTGAAGCCTGCAAGGGGTGAGAAGAATGAGACAACCATAAAGTAATCACACTATTCTTCATGCTCCTTACCACTAGAACTAATGTGCTACCCAACTGAATGAACAGATCCTGAAAGAAGAACACATTCTCTCCTTAAAAAATGCTTTTTTTAAAGCATCAATTGCTGCAAGTCATACTTAAACAGTTATATCTTTATTCTGGAAGTTGCTGTGGACCTGGCAAAGGGGGAGCTGAGCTGCCTTCAGGACATCAGAAAGGTGAATCCAATACTGCAACCCCTTTACCATGACAGCAAAGGGTGTATCATACAAATGGTGAAGGGCCTGTTAAATCTTGGTTGACTGCAACGGTGGATGAAGTTCCTTACATAGATGGTGCCACCAGGCAGGAGCTGCAGGGGTGGTAAATTTACGCCGTGGGGCACCATGCCGTCCTCTGGATCTTTGCTTATTGGTGCTATCTGTCGAGAGAGAATGTTTATGCATCTGGTTAACTGATGCAAATACCCTGTAGACCCCACCCCCAAAATACTTGCAGACATGTGAGCATCAAATGCACTACATGTAAGGGAAATTGGCATTTGCATTCTCCTCCCAGTCATAATTTTGTGAGGTGAGAGCTGATGATCTCTGCAGGGCTGTCTTTCCAAACTGAATAAAGCCAGGGCCAAAAAGTGGACCCCGTTCCTTTTGTGGATCACACGCAATCTCAACAACTTTTCCTTCAAAAGTGCGTTCCATTCGTTCAACAATCCCGTTGGCTTGAGGATGGTAAATGGAGCACATCATACGCCAAATGCCTAACAATGCAGCTATCTCTTTAAATAGCTTGTTGAAGAAGTGAGTGCCATTATCAGATTTAAGTTCTTCACACACTCCCCAGCAGGGGAACACTTCTTTAACTAGAAATGTGACCGCTGTTTTAGCATCTGGATGTGCACTTGGCCCTGCCTCAACCCACTGCAGGAACGGCTCACAATGACATTGAGGTATATGTAGGTATTATATCTTTCCCCCATATCAACAAAATATATATGGAGCTCACGGAACAGTCCACTGGGGCAGCGTAATGTGCCACACAGTGTCCTCAATGTTTGCCCTGTGTTATACATGTGAGATGTAGTACTATTAGCTATAAAAACATTCAATAATTCCTTCAGGATCAGGATGAACGAATCCTCCTGAATATCTGCCGCGATATGCTGCTTAGACACATTCACTGGGTGATACAGCTGCTCAAAAGCAACCATTGCCAACACTTGAGGTATCACTACTTTACCCGTGATGACCTGTCTGCAGATAAGATCAGTAGGCTATTGCATGCATCCCCTTTTTTGTCACAACTCTTTATCTTCCTTTCGCTGCCTGCCCCTGTAGTTCAATAATTTGAGTGACTGGCACTGTGGTATATGGAACCTCTAATTGCACTTGTACACTTGCTACTTCTGGCTATGCCATGATGTACAGCACTGAGAGATAAGATGCTGCTTTGGCTACCAGAACTGTCACCTTGATTCTGAGGGAAACTGGGTCTGTGTTGTTAGTATGGGCAGATTACTTCACTAATGTGACAAGTGTGGGTTGGAAGAGGGCATAAATCACTCTTTCTAGTAGTGCTGCATGTTGCACCGGGGACCCGCCAGCCCTGCAAAACCCTCTCCTCTTCAATAGATAATCCTGAATGCAGCGTGGTGGTGACACACTGTGACTCAGAGTATATTGTCACTCGCCACCCTTAGGACAATAAGGCCTGCATCTGGGGCAGAGTAGTGCATGGGCAATATTTTCTGAACCAATACCTCATACTCTCCATCTACTACGCAGACCACTGCCGCACTGATGTGCCTTTTGCCTGTCTCCTGGTCTATGGTCGCTGAACCATCCACAAAGAACACTTCCCCCGCCTCAAGAGCACAGTCCCTCACCTTATATATGTCATCCTCGATGCCCTCAAAGGTAACACAGTCACGCACTTCATTCATTCTCTCTTTATAGTCAGTGTGGAGTTGGACTTTCAAGAATTGTGAGTACTGCGTGTTCCACATATAAAGTTACTGAGCAACCCATCGTAATCGTGGTGGACGTTTCAATGGCAAAACCACTGCCGTCAAAGCCTGCTCACATGGGAACTGATCTTGCATCACTGAGTTCAAAGTCTCACTATAATAGGTCCTGGGATTGTGACCTATAGTACCTTTCTGTGTCAACACTACTGTCATCATTTGTCCATTTGAATGGGAAAACAAATACAGCTTTTGTGTTCTATGGGAGTTGCCAAAACAGGGGTATTACTGATAACGTCTTTGAGCACTGTGAGAAACTCATGGGGACAACAAGTAAGACAGACACAAGTGATCACAGTTCACAGGTGTTTATTGAACAATAAATGTTGTATAGAGGTTGGAAAAACACCTAATCTAAACCTAACTCTAAGATGGGAACAAGCGTCAACGATCAAATGAAAAACAAGGCAGTCCTAGTGGTGTTGTGTCAAATAAAAAAAAAGGCCTATACTAGGAAATCTATTGCCAAACCTCACAACTAATACAAAAATGGGTGTGGGATAGTTCTCAAGGGAAGAAACAAGTGTTCTCAAAGGTTGTATACGAATTGACCATTTCACAATTAACCTTTTCAAAATTGACCAAATTGACAAATGACCGAATTTAAAAGGTCAATTAGGACATATATGTGGGGGGAAACCCCACCCAAACCAAACTCCTGAAATCCCCTACCCAATCCCCTTATATTATTATAAACCAAAACAACCCCACTATATATATATATATATTCAGTGAAAAAACTTTGTTAAAGGGACGTTATGGTTCCAAGTAAAACCGAAAAACCCTTGAAATTCGGCAGTTATGGTAAGCTAAGCAACCATAACTCGTGCCGCCACTGTGCACTGCTAAGACTAACACTCAGGACATCAAAGATGACATCACAAATGTCATTGATGACATCACTGATGACATCACATGTCTGGCTCACTATTTTATCTTTTGCTGACATATCTAGGCCACATGGTTTTCTTCAGTAACAGTCAGAAACTAAGAATTTTATTTTATTTGTAGACATATCCTTCTAGTAGGTTCTTACAGTAATTCCCTTAGAGTACAGTTACATCATATGAAACATATACATATGGGAAAACACAAGCTTGAAAGACAGCAATCCTTTTTGTGCATAAAGATAATCACTAGACTAATGAGCACTTTCTGATAGTTCTGTTGTTTTTTTGGCTGTACTTTCCCTGTATATGGTCATATTTGTATACATTGTACTCACACTACTTTCCTTAGGGTCCAATCACATCAAGTGATACATATACATAGGGTAAATAGCAGCTTTGAAACAGAGCAATCATTTATTTGCAAGAAACTAATCAGTTAAGTTATGAATTGTTTCTGCTACTACTTGTGCTTTTTTGCTAACTTCACTTTCCCTGTATATACCCATATTGGTATGTGTTCTTGTGTCTTTGTGTTTTGTCTACAGTAATGCAATTATGTAATACATGGGTTTTATTAGCTACTTATTACATATTTCACAGTACACAAAAATCTGTTAAGAAAACAATTATCATTTCATTATTCAACATATTAACATTACGAATATCATACCTTCATCTATTACGCTGCACACAATGTTATGTTTCTGTATGAGTAGCTTAGTATACTAGATAGAACCCCATAATAGGATGCTATTTATATCAATGCATCGTTCAATGCACTTATTAGGGTATATTTCTTGCAATGATTCTTGACACTTTTTTCGCAACATAATAAGAATCCCTTCTACACATATTTCATGAGAAGTACATACACATGTGATGTCATCAGTGATGTCATCAATGACATTTGTGATGTCATCTTTGATGTCCTGGGTGTTAGTCTTAGCAGTGCACGGTGGCGGCGCGAGTTATGGTTGCTTAGTTTACCATAACTGCCAAATTTCAAGGGTTTTTCGGTTTTACTTGGAACCATAACGTCCCTTTAACAAAGTTTTTTCACTGAATTTCATAGGTTTTTAGTAGCGCAACTTAACCATAACGTCCCTTTAACAAAGTTTTTTTCACTGAATTTCATAGGTTTTTAGTAGCGCAACTTAACCATAACGTCCCTTTAACAAAGTTTTTTCACTGAATTTCATAGTTTTTTAGTAGCACAACTTAACAATAATGACTTTAACTTTATATACATGTCATATGGAACTGACTAGATCTCTTCTTATGAACTTGATGTCCGTGAACTTATTTAATGTTCGCGGACATGTTCGGAGAACAGTACCACCACCTAAAAACTCTGGGGAAGTATGTGTAATAGTTATATCATAACATAGGAACATTTAACAAATTCACAAAGCAGCACACATACAAAGTATATGTAGTAATACTTAAAAAATGTTACCCATATATGTAACACACTAACCATTCATGCAAATACAATATGTTTTAAAAAGGAATATACCAAAAGAAGATAAAGTGGCTTCCACCATAATTACCTCACAGACGCTCCACAACCAACAGCAAGAAAAGACGTATACACTACTGATTACATATCTCACCAGACATAGTAAGTGCACTTCTTTTTACTCATATATTTATAAACTTTCTATATTAGAAAAAAAAAAACATATTACTTTTTTGTTTTCTCACAGAAATGTGTAGTACTCTCGACTGGCTAGAGGAACATTTCCCACGAGAAGAAATGTTAGAAAATAGTCCACCTAATGGTACACACTTTACTATATAAACCAATTAATAAATATTATTTTGTATACATTTAACATATACATTTTTTTTATTACAGACCATACAAAAATTCCAAGCATCTCACAACAACAATCAGAGGATATCACTCTACAGCAGATTCATCAAAAAATGGACGACCTTATGCAAAATTTTATGGATTTGAAAAACTTTGTGGAAAATTATGTGAAACCCCCAACAGCACACCATTGTCCAACCTGCACTTGTCCCCCCTCACCCTATCCCACGCAGTTAACCCCAAACCCTGTCTATGGACCAAAGCGTTTCGATGACATTTCCTTCCCTTCTTCACCTGATCCCAGTTATCTAGAAATCCCTAATTCTCCTGTTTTTGTTTCCGTTTCTGCCCCACCTTCCCAGTCATAATTGTATATATATATGAAATAAAGTTACTTTTCTTATATTGCGTTGTAATTACTTTCAGTTCCTTGTAATAAAACCAATTTAGGTGTCCACGGACACCGCGGTTGTTCGGAAATGTTCGTAAAGAAACGAAAATGTAACTGTCCTGAGGACACTACATCTGTCCGTAATGTTCTCATGCAAGTTCAAAATGTTCTAAGAACACTCGTAGTGTCCTGAAATGTTCGTAAAGAAACAAAAATTAAAGTGTTCTAAAGAACACTACATCTGTCCGTAATGTTCTCATGCAAGTTCAAAATGTTCTAAGAACACTCGTAGTGTCCTGAAATGTTCGTAAAGAAACAAAAATTAAAGTGTTCTAAAGAACACTATATCTGTCCGTAATGTTCGCTATCAACTTAAAACTGTCCTAAGAACACAATTGGTGTCCTGAAATGTTCGTAAATAAACGAAAATGATGTGTCCTGAACAACAGTAAAACTGTTCGTAGTGTTCGCTACCCAAATGAAAGTGTTCTAAGAACACAATTGGTGTCCTGAAATGTTCGTACATAAACTAAATTACACGTGTCCTGAAGAACACTATATCTGTCCTTACTGTTCGCTACCAAGTTTAAACTGTTCTAACAACACACGCGGTGTCCTGAAATATTCGTTTAACGTGTGACGCACTTTTAATTACTTCAGAACCCGAACAGTGTCCGTAGGACATCAATGCGCATGCGCTAACCAATCTCCGTGCACTTGGTGTCCTGCGGACAGGCGCTTCCTTCGCAGACTAGTTCGCAAACAGATCATATGACCGCGCCCACGCTCATCGTGTGTCCTGAAATGCGGACACTGTTTGTGTCCCCGAACAATTTAAAAGTACATTTTCAGTTAATCCATAATATTTTTCAATAAAATCTCACCATGCCACAAGTCCCACATAGCAATCTTGAGTTTCTATATACCTTTTGAAACTTTCCGATCCTTTTTTTGTGTTCGATCTGTCCGCGCACAGTGCACATGTCCGCGGACCGCGCACAAGCACCCCTATAAAAGACCACGCCCAAGAGCTTATTCCCATTGTGTTTCTGGCTATTCTTCAGAACACAGTGATTTTTGCTGCCACCTGCAGACTACACCATCATCGACATGGCATCCTTGGCTGCTGAACTGCCACTTGGTACTGCACCTGCTTCAGCACCACCACCACCCCCTCCACCACCACCACCTCCCCAAGGGCCTGAAGAGGGGAACAGGACTGAGGATGCGGAGGAGAAAGAAGAGGATGATGAGAATGAGGTAGAGGAAATCCCTACTACCCGCACTAGGCGTGAGTCTTGTGTGTGGCGGTTATTTACCATTCATGGGAATGGTCCTAAGGCTCGTGCGAACCATGTTACCTGCAATGAGTGCAAAATGATACTCAGTCGCGGGAAGCACGGTAACTACAGCTTTGGGACCACTACTATGAAGCGACACCTGAGGTCATTTCACTCTGGGGCTATTCGCAGGGTTGTACCTTGCGAAGAACGTAGCAGGTTGATTTCCTCTACTTCATCCTCTGTTTCTGATCCTGTCACCACAAGGACCACCTCTGTGGGACAGCGTCTTTCTCAAGATGCCTCACAGGCCATACAGAATGCTGATGACCCTTACCTTTCGAGGGTCACAGTTGTATGTATGTACTGTGACACAGTACTCTGCAGGGGGGAGCGACTTCGGAGTGCTTTTGAGACTATCGTCTCAGAGCACGAGAAGACCTGCTCACTACCCAAATAAAACCCACTCTACATCTTCCTCTCTCAGCTCGCCCTTTCTTATCCCTGTGGTTGGTGTCCCCCCCTTTACCCTCCTTTACCCTCCTCTCCTAGTGTGTCATGTCTGAAAAAGCAAAGAAAAATACAAAATTACAAAAATCAAAAAAAAATAAGGCTCTTTTCAGAGCCGCCTTTCCCAGTTAAAAAATAGAAGTGAAAATAAATGAAGCAGGGCTCTTTGTATTTTTTAGAAGTCCGCGGACAGTTCGCGAACATTAAAAAAATTGGGTTACTACTCCATCACAAACATTGTAATTTTCTCTGGAAAGAAGTGGTGGCTCTGAAAATAGCCTTTGGGTGGTGTTTGTAAGTCAAAAATTGTAAATACTTAACATCTACTTCAAAATCGTTGTTGTAATTCCAAAAAAGGTCGCAATGCATTTTGTACATTTCTCAGAAAAATCTGATTGCCAGCATAAGTAAGATGGACTCCATCTCTGCGAAAAATGTATGTACTACAAAACATAATATTTTCATTGTGAAAAGAAGACATGCCAAAATCTCTTAGAAAGCCACAAACAGCCTTATTAACATTGCGCCTTGCTTTTTCCATTTGTGGACCAAATGAAGAAGAACGAAGCCACATTTGTCTCTGCGCAATTCGTGAAAATATCACTTGAGAATTAGGAAACATGTCCATAACCTTCCTCAGTCCTTCTTTCATAGCAAATTGCAAAGAAATTCCAGTCACATGCCCTAAACTGTTCCCTCCACAATGAATTACAATTATGTCTGGATGTTGCTCTGTCTCCAAAGTAGCACAGAGAGGTAGCAAATCCAACCACTTCATTCCACGTACTCCATGCCAGTGTACTTCCACATGTGGGAATCCAAGATCTACAGCTACTCCACAAGCTTTCTGCATGCACCTTCAACCAATGTATCCACAAATCTCCTAAAATCCAAACAATCTGTTTTCTGAAACACACAGCCATAGCTATCTTTTGTTCTCTCAGCAAAAAGAGTATCTCAGAAAATCTCTCCTGGCACAACACACCCACCAAACTTTCCTGACCAATCCCTTTCAGTGCTTATTCTCATTTGCATGACTTCTGAACCCAAAAATCCCCGGATGTAACTCCCGGTGTCCGGGAACTACCGCCATGTCCGCGGACATATCGTAACATGAACAGCCCTTCTACCAATTCCACTACACTCTCTCTGCCATTCCCTCATTGGATGTACCTCAAAAATCACATGACCATGCACCAATCACATTCAAGACCTCTACATCTAACTGCATCATCATAGATCAGCACTGCAAATGTACTCTGAATCTCTCTGAGAACAAGTGTCATATCATTGGCAAGCAGCATCTACCACAAATACTGTACAAGTCTTCAAGATTTCTACTTGCAGCTCCATGCATATCCATATGCATGAACACAAACTTCAGGTATGCATATTTTCTGTATAGTAGATGACATAGCTCTCAACCATTTTTGTTTTACAGGCGGGTGAAATCACCCGATTTTGTTTTTAGCGGGTGAGACGCCCATTGGAATGAATGGGCGTGCAGGAGGCTTGGCGGTTGAGTCTGCCCTTTACAAGGCGTGTGACACCCGCCAAAAGCGTGTGAGTTGAGAGCTATGGTAGATGAACACATTATCAAACAGACTTTTACCTTGTTATATCTGTAAAATGAATTTACTGTACTTTTTTCAATTTCCTAAAATCAACTACCACTTATACACCTTTATACTTTTTACTTTCTTTTTACACACACACTCAAATCATGCTAAACTAACATTTTTTAAATGAAATATATAGACTACATATATTCAAACAAAATTGCATGCAAACGCAATCTATGTTTAAACCTTTATAAAAATACTTATACAATTTCATATTTTTTGTTTTTATTTATTTATTTACTTAATTACTTTAAATTAGACATGACATTGAGGTGCTATTACCTAGAACAGTTTACTTACAGAAATAGTGGTATTCACTAATATATTATAAATTTCACAAGACATAGTAAAGATATTTTATTTTTGCTACAGTTAGTCATTCAATACAATTTGTTCATTAAGAACATATCATATGTACTGAACTGATGCAATGTATCTTATGTAAATAAATTAGTTTAATGGTTTTACAGAAGGCACTGAGGATTTCAATTAAAAAAATCAATATCTAAATTAAAAGCAGTGCTATATACAAACAAAGTTACTAATTTGAAGCTTTTACAGTTGCAGTGAAGACCAGTTTCCTGACAAGAAGCAGCCGAATTCGAAGAAGAAAGAAAAACTAAGAAGTTACCTGTTAATTTAAAAAAAAAAGTAAGTAAAATATCACCATATTATTTATATTATTAATCAAATATACTATAACATTAATACCAGCTATTTTGGTTTCTTAAAATAGAGATTTTGTACCATTTTGTCCAAAAATTTCCATGTCGTAAACAGCGATTTACAACCAGAATGGCCCACAAATTTCTATTTTTGGACACACAAATTAGCCAACTGAACCACTACAATGTTCATATTATAGAACAAACAACTGTTTTAATTGTATACATTACATTTACTATTTGTACTTTTCCACACCACTAGCTTACTTTTTTTGTCATCTGAACCCCAGTTTAGTGACACATAAATTCAAGAATACCTATCCCTACTAGTTTTAGTTCCCAATGCACAAGCACACACCATTACATACATCTTTATCATCTTACTCAAACACTCATGCACACAGCACACATACATTCCAGAACACCCCAACCCATATCTTCTTTATTTTTGTTCAACAGACCCTAAAGAATGCCTACCAAAAGACAACTCCGTAGAAAGCAACGCAAAATTAGAGCAAATGAAAATAAAGGTGTCCACCATAAGCATCCATCTCTAGCAGAATTTGTAAAAAAAGTTGAAACAAAACAGCTAATACAATCATTTAGTGAAACACAAGAAGTTTCAATTACAACAACTTCACTTCCTCTATCAAAATGTAAAACAAACCAAAAAACAATTAACAGAAAATCAGCTATCAGTACAGATAAAACTACTTCTTCAAATTTTAATATAGTGCAAAGTAAGCATACCAAGAAAAGTATTTTAGCCAAAATATACCCTCACAAAGTCCTTCAAAATCTTATAAAAACAGGAGAGAAATCAGGTTCAAAGCTTAAAACCTATCGTAGGAAATTAATCTTAGAAGCATTGATGGACAGTGCAATTCTTCTCAAAAGAAATTTATTTATTTTACTGTTGAACAAAATGAAACCACTAACAAAACTAATAACTAAATTACAAAAAAGACTTCTCAATAAGCGAAATGTCAACAGAAAGTACTTCTTAAGTATCTGCGGAGGTGAATGGAATCACACTACGAGCACAGAACCATATTTTAATGAAGAAGCGTACAAACAAAAGCAAACGAATACAATTGCCATAAATAGCAGTGGTCGAGGTTATGAAAAAGTGAATAATACCATAATGGAACAAGAAGTACTCCTTACAAAAATATGCCCCGAAAACTTAGAATTACCCCTCCATTCAACTGAATCAGAATGTCTAGTGTACAAATGGCCATGCACGTCAATGTGTAACATTCCCAAACAATGTTTCAGATCTTTACACCAATTCCTCAATAAATATGTAAAAAGCAAAGACAAAATCAAAATTATATTACTGCAAAATATAGATACCTGTCCAGTGCGCAAGTACACAGGACTACAAGGACATACATTGGCCTGCATTACAGGACCTACTTGTAAAACCACTTTCCATGATATCAAAAGGATATCAACACATCATTCAACTATAAGAAATCTAGTCTATAAACTGTACTATGCTAAAAGTCCTGCTTTAGCACTAGCAAAGTTAAATAACATCCTTCTTCATGGTACAGCAAAAGACCTACTTGAAGAAATTCACTATATCAAGAAAAAATATTTTGGAAGTGAAAGCCAATTACAGAATGAAATAGCTTTAAATCAATTAAGCAACAATTCTACACATGGCAACCTTTTGCTAAACACATACAAATAAGAAATACTAAAATTTAAAAAGTACATCAGCTGAAGTACCAAACCATGTATGTGTATGTTGCCGTAGAATTTTTTTATAAAAGTAACACAAAAACTGTGGACCTATCATACAAAATAGAAGACAATGAAGATTCTAAATGGTTTGAATTAGCTCTCTACCTTCTAGCAGAAAACAAATATGAAATAACTGAGCCCTTAATACTTTGCAGTCATTGCACTACAAAACTTGACAACAACCAAACTCCTTCACGTTCTATCACAAATAATTTGGAATTATACCCAGTACCAAAACCTCTACAACAACTTAATTTATATGAGAGCATCATAATTCAAACAGTACACCCATTTCAAGCAATAATACGCCTTCAACCAAAAACAGCAAAATTACCTCCCTCTGAATTGGTAAAAGGCATTCGTGGAAAAGTAGTTTATTTACCATTAAATTTAAAAGAAAATGTGCATACTCTAGGAGTGCAACGTCCAATGCAGCAATCTTTAATTATATTAGTAAATGGAGTACCTACAAAAGACAAAAAAATATGGCAACAGCTGGTAGATTTATAAAAAGTTAGACAAGCCTTCCAATATCTTAAAGAGAATAATGAATATTACAAAGAAATTAATATTGAAGAAAACTTGAAAGATACAACTGAAATAATTCAAGAAACACAAGAAGCTGGTCAATTTGAGCTACTAGATCCTGCTACAATATCAAAGACTTTAGACCAGTATACAATTCATCCTTTGCACTGTAATGACACCGTACAAGATGTACTGGAAACTTACCAAATGCGTCAAACAAAAGGATCGCCAATCAGTATATGGGAAAAAAGTATAGAAGCACGTGCTTTTCCTCTACTCTTTCCAACTGGCAAAGGAGGAAGGTATGATGATAGACCTATTCAAATATCAGCTTCAGAATACCGCTCATTACGGATGTATTCTGAAGATCCCAGATTTAGACAAAATGTGGTATACATATTCCACCTACTCTTTGAAAGTGAACTAGCAACTTTATGTTACGGAGTTGCACACATATTAAAATCAGGATCACACTTTCAAAATATGACAGCTACACAATTATTAGAGAAAGTGCAACAAAAGGATGAGGTTTTACAATCAAATATTACAAATCTATTAGCAAATATGCGTGGTACTAAAGAGTACTGGTTTCGACGTCATGGAGATGTACGTTGTATGATCAGAAACCTTCGCTCACCCACTTGGTTTGTTACATTAAGTTGTGCAGAATATGCATGGGAAGATTTACATGATTTCCTACGCATATCAAATAAAAACAAAACAAACATAGATATTCTAACACCTGGAGAACTTTGTTCTTTGGATCCTGTTAATGTTTCAAGATATTTTCACCATCGCTTCATTGCTATGCTACATTTTATTTGTAATAAAACTGTTCCTCCCCTTGGAGAAGTGCAACACTTCTTTTGGAGAAAAGAATACCAAGCCAGAGGAGCACCACATATCCACATGCTTTTATGGATTAAAGATGCTCCTAAATTTGGTCAAGACAGTGATGCCACTGTTTTACAGTTTATCGAAAAATATGTCACTTGTGAAATTCCATCAGAAGCCACAAATAGTGATCTTTGTGCACAAATTTTACAATTTCAAAGACACAAATGTGGAAAATATTGTCGTCGCAAATACAAAAACAAAGGCAAATACTACACCAAATGCCGATTTGGTTTCCCTAGACCAGTTACAAATACAGGTCAAGTAAACAACCTCATGTCTTCAGTTAGACATACTGTTAAAGGAAAGTCACCTAAAAATACATATTACATAAAAAGAAAAGAAGAAGAAAAATATATCAATGATTATAATGCAATCATTGCCCACTTATGGAATGCAAACATAGATGTGCAGTACATTGCAGACAATTCTACTGCAGTTGCACGATATGTCACAGCATACTTAACTAAAGCAGAAAAGACAGAGCTCCAAGACCTCTGGAATGACCTGTCATCAGATAAAACAGTATCTCAGAAATTATACAGCTTGGGCATAAAAATGCTCACCCATAGAGAATGTGGATCTTATGAAGCAGCTGATCGTTTAACTGGTACTTCATTGTATGGTAAATCTGAAAATATAGTATGGCTAAGTCTTGGTCCAGCTAAATCTAGAAAAAGAGTTCTAAAATCATATGAAGATATAGAAACAATAGCCAAACATGATCCCAACAGCCAAGACATTTTAAAAAACAATTTATTGGACACATACTACCCAAACAGAAGTAATACTTTGGAAAACATGTGTCTATACCAAATAGCCCAAAACTACACATACAAAAATAATATGAAACCCGATGAAAAAAAAGGTAAATATAGAGTGACAGACTGTGAAGGCAGCTTAGTTAAACTCACTAAACCAAATTTAATTAATCATATCAAATTGTCATTGAAGACTCCTCAACATAAAGAAGTATATTACATGTCCCTGCTACAACTCTTCAAACCATGGAGAAAAGAAGAACAATTACTAGATAACTATGACTCATATGAGGATGCTTTCAAAGCAAATGAAAGCACTATAACTGATGTAAACTTTACACAGTACAAAACAATGTTGCACAATGAACAGCAACATGAAGAAGAACTCCAAGCTCAACTAGATAAGGATACTCCTGACAGTAGTCAACCGTCTGTAACAGGAAGCCAAGAACCACTGGGAGAACCACTAATAACAAATGAGGCAGAATTAGCTATGATAGAAGTAGAAAACACCATGTGTCAGTATGAAAATAAGGAAGACTTAACTATACTACAATCAAAACTAAACAATGAGCAAAGTAGCATTTTTCAAGAAGTAACAAAACAAATTGCACATGGTGTAAAACATGAAAATAAAGAATGTTCCTGCCATAATTATAAACCTATACTACTGTACGTCAGTGGTGAAGCTGGTTCTGGCAAAACATTCCTAATCAAAATCATTAGTAAGTTCCTTCAACAATTGACAAACAACAAACTGTCAGCTGTTGTCACTGCCCCCACAGGTTTAGCTGCCTACAACATAGGTGGTGTTACATTACACCGATTACTACTATTACCAGTAGAACACCAGAACAAATTAGACTATTACAAACTTTCTGCAGAAGCTGCAATGGAATTACGCAGAGTATTGAAACAAATGAAAATGCTACTAATAGATGAAGTGAGCATGGTCTCCAACCTGATGTTAGCTTTGATTCACCTCAGATTACAAGAAGTACTCAAAACAGACTATGAAGAGCTCTTTGCAGGAAAACACATTATTGTTTTTGGAGATCTGCTTCAATTAACACCAGTAAAAGGTGAACCCATTTTTAAAACATTAGGGCACAAACTCTGCCGTAAAACTGTTGGCAGCATTGGAAATGTCAACCTTTGGCAACATTTCCAATACAGAGAATTAACAGAAAACATGCGCCAATCTGCAGATCTAACTTATGCCAACATTTTAAAATGTTTGAGGGTTGGTATACTTTCTAAAGAAGCAGAAGCAACATTGAAAACCCGGCACATTAATGCACTTTATGGCGATAATGCATGTGCTACAGATGTTATGGAACAATTAGCCCACAAAAATGTCAATTGTATGGCCTTAATGCCAACTCTTGCAAGCTGTTTCAAATTCAATGAAATCATGCTAATTAAAGAAATGCAACCAATAATGGAAATTAGCGCCACAGACAAACTAGATGTACATGGTATGACACTACCCATGTGTGACCAAGCCACAACAAGACTAAATAATTTAGAAAAATCAATCTCAAACACAGCAGGCTTAGAAAAGATGTTAAAATTATCCTTAAATTGCAGAGTAATGCTTAAACGTAACCTTGACGTGGACCAAGGACTAGTTAATGGAGCACTGGGTACAGTTGTTGGCTTTCAAACATACCCACGTGACAACAAAATTCAGTTTGTCAATATACTCTTTGACAAACTTTCAGAAGTAAAACGGATAGGACGCTCAACAGCTAGATTCCTTCTCTTCAAAGATATGTATGTATGCAGAGAACAATTTTCTCTAACTCTTGCATACGCAGTCACAATTCATAAATCACAAGGTCTTACCCTAGACAAAGCAATGATAGATATTGGTAACACAGTCTTTAAAGAAGGCATGAGCTACATAGCACTATCACGCTTATGTACACTTGACGGCCTATTTCTAATCAACTTTGATTCATGTAAAGTAAACGCTGATATTCCTTGCATTTTAGAATATAATAGACTTCGCTCACTATACACTCCCCATCTAAACACATATTCTGTTCCACAAAAACTAAAACGTTGTAAAAGAAAACTAAATCAAACAGAAATGCAACATGACGTCACTGCAAATCCTCCAAAGAGAGTAAAAGAAACTAATACATCATCAAGTACCACAAATAAAAAAGAATCAATTAGAGAAAGTAAACCAGGTACTTCTTTAAAGAAGGAAGACAAACTCCAAAAAAAGCAGTTAGATACAGAACTACCTGGACCATTTAAATTCTCAAATATAGTTGGTGTAAGTTGCTATGCAAATGTAGCAATGAATATTCTATTTCAATTACCACCAATTGTTGACAACATTTACTCACACAGTACAGACCCATTGTGTTTGCAAATGTTAGTACTTCACAGAAATGCAGCAAACAATCCTTACAACACATATAGTGTTTTTGGAATAAGACGACAATTGGACTACTGTGCTGGAATGGTGAAATTCACTATAAACTCACAGGAAGATCCACAAGAATTTCTAATGTACTTACTACAAGTATTGGAAAACAAAAACATACCTATAAATGAAATCTTTCAGATTTCATACATGTGGAAACATACATGCACTCTCTGCAACAATGTGACACAAGAAGGAATCCCCAATGAACGCTTCATATATATATCAATACCAAATTGTGAATCCATTCCATTTCAGCAACTTGTACAAAATGCAAACCATGGTAGATTATGCTCTACCTGCAATTCAGATAATCGCTCCACGTTAGTAATACAAACACATAGTAAATACGTAATACTAATGCTTCTACGTTACAATGCAGATGGTACCAAAAACAACTGCAAGCTGACTGGATTCACACATGGTCAAATATCACTTGGTAAGAAAACCTTCACAACAATAGGTATAACCTACCACGCAGGAGCCACAACCAATTCAGGGCACTACACTGCATACATAAAAAAGAAATGTGGATGGTTTGAATGTAATGATAGTACCATTACTCTAAAGCAGAGATTACCAGCAAATCTTACAAACGCGTATTTGATGTTCTTAAAACCAAAATTTGATAAATAAACTGTATTTAAACCTTTAAGTAAATTCGTGTTACAAAAATATAAACTGTTAGAATACTCCAAAAGCTATCTAACTGCTCAAAGATTCTACAACAACTAATCAGATAAATGAATACCACTAAATTAGACCACAAATACACAGTTAGAATATGCCAATTGGTATCTAACTGTCCCAAAATTATAAATGTGTGTTAAAATAATATAAACTGTTAGAATACTCCAAAAGCTATCTAACAGCTCAAAGATTCTACAACTAATCAGATAAATTAATACCACTAAATTAGGCCAAAAAATACACAGTTAGAATACGCCAATTGGTATCTAACTGTCCCAAAATTTAACAATATCCAAATAGGTAAATCAAAACCACTAAAATATATTTAAAAAATAGACAGTTAGAATATGCCAATTGGTATCTAACTGCTCCAAAATTTTATAATATCAAAACAAATGAAGAATCTGTTACTGCTCCAAAAAAAATACAACAAAGCAAAGTATAAAGCATTAGCCAGAAACAACAAGTGAACACTGAAAACAAACAAACAAATAAACTGTAGCATAACAGAAAACGTTTTTTTTTTAATCCAACATGGATTTTTTTTTCTCCCACAGACCCAATGATTTTAGCAACAAATACAGAAACTGAGCAAATTGCACAGTACTCTGATTTGTACTCTACTAAATATGAGGGTCGAAAAAAAATAAAAGTATATTGCTTATACAATGTAATAAGTCATTACAAAATACTAATACTAACATGCTATTTTCTTTTATCACAGAAATGAAGAAGAAAAACATGGACTCCCATTACTAGACCAAACAGTAAGTATACAATAATAAGGACAACCATAGCAGCATATCATATCCATAGTATCTAATACCTTTGTTCCTTATACATTTGTTTTTCACCCAAAGTTATGAGCAAATATGAATGTGATATGCTGCGGTGGTTGTTGCCAGGGCATACAATCTTGGGTGCATGGCCATGCACCCAAGACTCTATGCCCTGGCAACAACCACCGCAGCATATCACATCCATAGAGTCAAACATTTCAACTATGATCTATGGGAAACTTTTAATGTCCGCGAACAATGTGAGTGTTCTTAGAACACTTTGAACTTGCCAGCGAACAATACGGACACCGTTTTCAGGACACCCCCTACGAACATTTCAGAACAACGCGATAGTTCTTACAACACTTTCAACTTAACAACTAACAATACGGACAGCGTCCTAAGGACACCCTCTACGAACATTCCAGGACACCGGGAGTGTTCTTAGAAGCGTCTTCAGAACACCACCATCTTGTTTATTTGCGAACATTTCAGGACACCGCGAGTGTCCTTAGGACACATTCAACTTGACAGAGAACAATAAAAACAGCGTCCTCAGGACACCCCCTATGAACACTCCCCGGACACCGCGAGTGTTCTTAGAAGCCTCTTCAGAACACCACCATCTTGTTTATTTGCGAACATTTCAGTACACCGCAAGTGTTCTTAGGACACATTCAACTTGACAGAGAACAATACGGACAGCGTCCTCAGGACACCCCCTACGAACACTCCCCGGACACCGCGAGTGTTCTTAGAAGCGTCTTCAGAACACCCCCATTTTGTTTATTTGCGAACATTTCAGGACACCGCAAGTGTTCTTAGGACAGACTCAACTTGACAGAGAACAATACGGACAGCGTCCTCAGGACACCCCCTACGAACACTCCCCGGACACCGCGAGTGTTCTTAGAAGCGTCTTCAGAACCCCCCCATTTTGTTTATTTGCGAACATTTCAGGACACCACGCGTGTTCTTTAAACACATTCAACTTGACAGAGAACAATACGGACAGCGTCCTCAGGACACCACCTACGAACACTCCCCGGACACCGCGAGTGTTCTTAGAACAGTTTCACTTTGCTTGTGAACAAAAAGGACACATATTGACTCCTTAGAACACCCCCTAGTCAGTTTATTTAGAACATTTCAGAACACCTGTGATGTCCGCAAACAAATCGAACACAAAAAGAACGTCTAACACATAAAAAACACAACTTTCATCCTATCTCACACACTCCCACCCTCCCCAAACACTCCTACACACCAACACACTCTACAAAATACACATTTTGAACAAAGTTACACCGCGCTGTCCGGGGACGTGCGCGAATCCAATATGGCGGGCGCTACAAAAAAATCTGACGCGCTTCACGCTCCACGCCATCCAATCAGCGAACACTTTGCATGTCTGCGAACATCACGCAAGACGATTGGCCAATCAGGACACTTTCCGCGGAGCGAACAGGGAAGTGTATCCACAAACCGAACACAGATATCACTAAGTTTTTTTTTACCTACTTTTTGGTCATTTTAAAAATAACTACTGGACGAATTTTCACCAAATTTGCAAAAGCACGCTTTCGGGACCAAGCCGCTGCTCCTGGTACAAATTTGGTGGAAATCCGTCCAGCGGTTTGGGCTGTATGCGCGAGCAAAATTTTTTTCCCATTCACTCTATGGAGAGTGAGTATAATGTATACAAATATGAGCATATAGAGGGAAGGTAGAGTAATAAAAATAAAACTATGACAAAGTGCTGATAACCATAATGATTATCTTCATGCACAGAAAGGATTGCTCTCTTTCAAGCCTGTATCTTCCGCTATGTACATGTTTCATATGATGTGACAAGACCCCAAGTCTACAAATATAGTACCTTTTCAATTTTTACTTCCTGACTGTTACTGAAGAAAACTATGTGGCTTCGATATCACTTGGTAAGAAAACCTTCACAACAATAGGTATAATCTACCACGCAGGAGCCACAACCAATTCAGGGCACTACACGGCATATATAAAAAAGAAATGTGGATGGTTTGAATGTAATGATAGTACCATTACTCTAAAGCAGAGATTACCAGCAAATCTTACAAACGCTTATTTGATGTTCTTAAAACCAAAATTTGATAAATAAACTGTATTTAAACCTTTAAGTAAATTTGTGTTAAAAAAATATAAACGGTTAGAATACTCCAAAAGCTATCTAACTGCTCAAAGATTCTACAACAGCTAATCAGATAAATGAATACCACTAAATTAGACCAAAAAATACACAGTTAGAATACGCCAATTAGTATCTAACTGTCCCAAAATTATAAATTTGTGTTAAAATAATATAAACTGTTAGAATACTCCAAAAGCTATCTAAAAGCTCAAAGATTCTACAACAACTAATCAGATAAATGAATACCACTAAATTAGGCCAAAAAATACACAGTTAGAATACGCCAATTGGTATCTAACTGTCCCAAAATTATAAATTTGTGTTAAAATAATATAAACTGTTAGAATACTCCAAAAGCTATCTAACAGCTCAAAGATTCTACAACAACTAATCAGATAAATGAATACCACTAAATTAGGCCAAAAAATACACAGTTAGAATACGCCAATTGGTATCTAACTGTCCCAAAATTTAACAATATCCAAATAGATAAATCAAAACCACTAAAATATATTAAAAAAATAGACAGTTAGAATATGCCAATTGGTATCTAACTGCTCCAAAATTTCATAATATCAAAACAAATGAAGAATCTGTTACTGCTCCAAAAAAAATACAACAAAGCAAAGTATAAAGCATTAGCCAGAAACAACAAGTGAACACTGAAAACAAACAAACAAATATACTGTAGCATAACAGAAAAAGGTTTTTTTTTCTCCAACATGGATTTTTTTTTCTCCCACAGACCCAATGATTTTAGCAACAAATACAGAAACTGAGCAAATTGCACAGTACTCTGATTTATACTCTACTAAATATGAGGGTTGAAAAAAAATCAAAGTATATTGCTTATACAATGTAATAAGTCATTACAAAATACTAATACTAACATGCTATTTTCTTTTATCACAGAAATGAAGAAAAAAAACATGGACTCCCATTACTAGACCAAACAGTAAGTATACAATAATAAGGACAACCATAGCAGCATATCACACCCATAGTATCTAATACCTTTGTTCCTTATACATTTGTTTTTCACCCAAAGTTATAAGCAAACATGAATGTGATATGCTGCGGTGGTTGTTGCCAGGGCATAGAGTCCACCGCAGCATATCACATCCATAGAGTCAAACATTTCAACTATGATCTATGGGAAACTTTTAATGTCCGCGAACAATGTGAATGTTCTTAGAACACTTTGAACTTGCCAGCGAACAATACGGACACCGTTTTCAGGACACCCCCTACGAACATTTCAGAACAACGCGATAGTTCTTAGAACACTTTCAACTTAACAACGAACAATACGGACAGCGTCCTAAGGACACCCCCTACGAACATTCCAGGACACCGGGAGTGTTCTCAAAAACGTCTTCAGAACACCCCTATTTTGTTTATTTGCGAACATTTCAGGACACCGCGGGTGTTCTTAGAACACATTCAACTTGACAGAGAACAATACGGACAGCGTCCTCAGGACACCCCCTACGAACACTCCCCGGACACCGCGAGTGTTCTTAGAACAGTTTCACTTTGCTTGCGAACAAAACGGACACATATTGAGTCCTTAGAACACCCCCAGTCAGTTTATTTAGAACATTTCAGAACACCCGTGATGTCCGCAAACAAATCGAACACAAAAAGAACGTCTAACACATAAAAAACACAACTTTCATCCTATCTCATACACTCCCACCCTCCCCAAACACTCCTACACACCAACACACTCTACTAAATACACATTTTGAACAAAGTTTCACTGCGCTGTCCGCGGACCTCCGCGAATCCAAGATGGCGGGCGCTACCGAAAAATCTGACGCGCTTCACGCTCCACGCTCCACGCCGTCCAATCAGCGAACACGTTGCATGTCCGCGAACATCACGCAAGACGATTGGCCAATCAGGACACTGTCCGCGGAGCGAACAGGGAAGTGTGTCCGCGAACCGAACACAGATTTCACTAATTTTTTTACCTACTTTTTGGTCATTTTAAAAAAAACTACTGGACGGATTTTCACCAAATTTGCAAAAGCACGCTTTCGGGACCAAGCCGCTGCTCCTGGTCCAAATTTTGTGGAAATCCGTCCAGCGGTTTGGGCTGTAGGCACAAGCAAAATGTTTTTCCCATTCAGTCTATGTGAAAAAAAAAGTTTTGGGACCCCCCGTATAACTTTGCCCCCCCTGGACGAATCCTCACCAACCTTTGCAAAACAATTCAGAGTGACCCAATTACTTTTTTTTGCAAAGTTTGGTGAGGATCCGTCCAGGGAGAGCGAAGTTGTAAGCCACCAAAAAAGTGCTCTTCCTATGGAAACAGCAACTTAACCATAACTACATGGCCACTACCATGGCCATGTAATATATATATATATATATATATATATATATATATATATATATATATATATATATATATATATATATGATATATATATATATATATATATATATATATATATATATATATATATATATAATAATTAAAAGTTCAATTGTACAGAAGGTCAATTAGGTTGTGAGCAAGCGGCAAGTAATGCTGCGAAACGCGTCGATTTTCTTGGGAAGAATGAAAGATGTATTTTAACAAATAAAGAAGCCTTTAATGGAACGCTGGTAACCGTCTACTTTTTGAAGCCTGGTATGAAGGAGAGTGCTCCTCAAATGACTGACAACAAGCCAGTTTCTTTGAAAATATATATATATATATATATATATATATATATATATATATATATATATATAATAATTAAAAGTTCAATTGTACAGAAGGTCAATTAGGTCCACTGTAATTCAGTCAATTAGGTCAAAAGGTCAATTGTGATCGGTCAATTTGGATAATACCGTTCTCAAATAATATGATAGGATGAGGTAACCTGGACCTCCTTTCCCCAAGTTTTGGACATGGGTAAGATGGGAAATTGGTGCACATTACGGTCTCAGGCCTCTGCGGCACGTGGTTTGGAGCACAGTATGACACCGGGCCTCTCCAGCATGAGACAACAGTTCCGATGGTTGTTCTCAAGACAGCCGATGGCCAAGTCTCGTTTCCTTAGAAAGTCTTTCGCCTTCGGGGGTTGTCGTGTTCTAATAACAAAAGTTCCTTTAACAAATGAAAGTTCTTTTCCCAAAGTTCTCTGGGTGGCGTGTTCACTCCTGGGTCCCGCTCTTCTGGGCGTTAACCCTTCTCAATTGTTCATTACAATTTTTACGTAGGGTGACTATTTCACCCATGGTCCCCCCTATTCTGGGCGCTGACCCTTCTCAATCGAATTCCAAAATATATCACAGTTTCTAGTCAATTTTGGGTGCAACCTCACCCATGGCTTTCCCTTGATCGGGCTCAGACCCCTCTTTTCTTTATATTCTTGGGTGATGGCTTCACCCCTGGATCTCCCTTGGTCGAGTTGGGACCCCTCTTGACTTTTTATATTCTTGGGTGAGGGCTTCACCCCTGGATCACTCTCAGTTGGGCTCGGACCCGTCTTGCTTTAATGGGATTCAACTGGTGCCACACTCTTTAACAGTCCTACGTCATGGGTGTTATGTTCATAGACAGTCTGGCACTTGGGCTGAGTCGTCCGAGGTAAGCAATGGCATGCTTCCCGCTACCAAGATGGGACATGGGACATTGCGATATTGGATCATTATTTCACTTGGGACACATACTTCCAATATAACTTCCCCATCATTGTCAGCGTTCTCAAACAGTTGTCTGTCTAATACCCGCCTCAATGGCTGGGTCAATGCATAGGACTGTGCCACTTTCCTCCCTCCACATCGGTCCCTATCAACATAATTCTGTCTCTTGGGACCACCACCCATTCCAGATCAAATGTAAGGATCTACACTGGTTTATGTTCTTGGGGCATAGCTGGTTGAAAAAAGAATTCAGATGGTATCCCCCATGGTCTATTGGCCACAGATGGCACTTCATTAAGCAAAACTGTAACCCTGTATGTGCACAAATCTGGGTGTACAGGTACTCCTCGGGTTGCTTCCTCACTTCCTAATGTATGCAAAATGACCATGGCCCTCATACAACATATTTCTGGGGTCAAACACGCTACACCTTCCTCCATGAATGATATTGTCATGTGGAGTTTGCTTAATACATCCCTACCCAACAAATTCACAGGGGACATGGTTGAAAACAACAACAGGGCTTGTACCTCTCTGTTACCTACCTTTATGGGTAATTTTCCTGCAAATGGAACAGTTTTTATTGCCCCAGAGAACCCTTGCATGTCCATCACTTCATCCGATAAGGAGAAATGCCCCTCCCTGATACATGACTTTGTTGCTCTGGTGTTTCGCATAAAAATGAATTATTTATTTCCTATCTCCATGCCCACCAATGGCTCCTCTTCTGGGTTGGCAGTAACTGACAGGACTGGGCATGTTAAAGCTATCTGTGGGCTGTCCTAATCTGGGAAGGTATTGGTCCTTGAAAATGTAAACAGGTTCCCACCCACCACACCGGCCCCTGGTAATTAGTGACCATACCGTAGGGTACCCCATTGTTTATTTGGCACTTGCAGAACCTGTTGTGGTGGCTGATTTATGGTGTAAGCTAGCATGCTGTTGGGTGCTGGCATGGGCATCTGCAGATACTGAGGCGGGACATTAGTTGGCCGTGTGGGCAGTACATCATGCAGAACATTCTGAGGCGCCATTGGCATATGGCTGTGGATAGGGGACTGGTCGTCCAGGTGTGTATGGGGGCATGTGTGGGTGATATGCAGTGGCTTGTCTGCTCCTACATTCCCATGAGAAATATCCTGTCCTTCTGCATGTACAACACTGCCCTGCACTCCCAAACCTTGGTCCCATTCCTCCAAATCCTTCTCTGCCCAGTCATAATCCTGCCTATCCCTCCTTCCCCTGGGGTATTCCCCTTGGGACCCTGCTTGGCATGGGCCCTGATACCCAACATTACAGTCAAACACTCCTCCTCAAGTGGGAGTTGTTCGTACTTCTCCTGGTATCGCCCTCTACTCTGTCTGCCCTACTTGTGGTGCAGGTACAACCGCTCCCTCCACCACCAACTTCAATAACTTCTTCTGTACAAGTTTCACTTTGGCTTTCTGTGATATCTCTGCCACTTCCTTTTCCATCTCCCTCACCCTTTTACAATGGTGCACAATAACTGACTGTCTCTCTGCCCACCCCTTTGCTTCAATTCCTACCACCTTATCTAAAGCTTCTCTACCCTCTTGGGGAGGCATTGCTTCTCCATATAGTAAGAGAACGCTATGGCCCTGATCCCATGGCTCTCCCATTTCTGCCCTCTATTTCTCCTGCATCTGCAATATATACTGAACTCGGTTCTCATCGTCACGCATAGTTTGCGCCATTATGGAATGAAGATATGGCATGTTGCAGTATGTTGCGTAGCACTGCCCACACTCGGGCCCTATAGTCATTAAAATGAGCCCCGCATGCGTGTCGCCCCTCATCTGTACTGCGTATACCCTGCCTTGACCCAAATGTCATCTGCCTGGTCTCCTAATACTGCGGCGAACAAACTTTTCATATTGGCTAAAACTATTGTAATGCCAGCTGTCTGTTTTTCAAAGGCATATATCCATTTACCCCTGCCTGCGGTAAGAGACGCTAATGTCTTAGTCAAATTATTTCAGTCCACGTGTGGTCAGGGTACGTATTGTGCCCTCCCAGGACCTTTGTGCATTAACAGGAACTGTGCCCCTACCGGCCGCCCCGTCATTTCTTCCCCCCTTTTCCCGTTCACTACCGCCATACACATGTGGTGTGATCTCATTTGGGCTCAACAAACATTGGGTGCCTCATCCTACCCCAGCTCCACCTCTGGAACCCACTCTTCCTCTTCTGCAACTATGGCTATGTCAGTAACAGACCGAATTGATCTGTAATCCAAGCTCCCGACCCAGGTCCTCCCTCTATGCTGCCCTTCAGTATACTGTTCTTACCCTTCTGTATCCACATGCACACCCCAGATCACCGTGCTATCAATTCTAAAAAAAAATCCCCTGCTCACCATTCATCCGTCCCAAAAAGGGGTGCTCTGCCCTTCTCCTCTTTCCAGCTTGAACCTCGCTAACTCTTCTTCTGTCTTCCTTAAAGTCCCCTCTAAATCCCTATGTGGCCTTTGCTCTGGTTCACTGTTCACGTGAACTCAAGCAGGTGCAGATGCTATAGGGATTGGGATATTCTCTGACGGACAGTGGCAGATATGAAGGATGTGTGTACCCTGCCGCTGCGTGCGTCGGATAACACCCTACTAGGGGAAGCTGCACTGTTTGTGATATGTTCAGAGGGACAGGGCAGCCCTGGATGCTCAGGGCAATAGGAGTGAACAGGGTCATTTCTAAATTCATGGTGTCTGGGGGTGCATCCTCCAAATCTTCCACCAACCTCCATGGTTCTCGAACACCAACTCAATATTTTCTACTTGGCTTTCCCAAATATCATTTGTAATATGAAACAATGTTAAACCCCCAATCGAAACAATTGTGTCCTTTGGAACCTGTAAGTAAAACACATTATATTTTACCTCTTTGACAACAAATGTTCCATGATTTAAATGTATGATTGTCAGATTTTTCATACAGGTGCTGACCAACCATTTACCTTTGACCATTTTAGCTTGTGCCAACTCTTCACCTCCCATATTGCTAATAACTACCTCACATCCTCCTGATATACTTGGGTCAGATTTCAAACCACAAATAGTGTCTGTAGCATCAGGAATAAACGGTTTACCTGGACACATGTAATTTTGTTCTTTAGATTTTACACAGGTTTTCAAATTTGGGATCAAGTAAACCTCAGGCTCCCATGACTGAAATGCCACCACTTCAGGAGTCCTGATCTTTATGAACTTATCTTCTTGCCAAAATCCCACATTATGTACCCACTTAGTTTGATAAATGAGTTCAGGAGCTATATATGGGATGCACAATAAAAACCCTATTTCCAACCTTCCTAAATCCACATATAAGGGCTTTGCCTTGCCTATTTCAAATGCAATTTTCACTTGTACCAGATCAATCTCCCTCCTGGGCAACCTTTCTATCATTTGATGAATAATATCTTGTGAAACGAATGGTATATGTCCTCAAATCAATTGTGAAATTGCAGTTGGAACTTCCCTCATGTAATTTGCCAACAATCTATCAATAGGATTCATTACATTCAGGATCTCATTCAATGTCCGGCCATGCTTAACTATTAGCTTGGTTGTATGTTGAATAATTTCTGCTTGCTCATTCAAAATGATTGCAGTTTCATTTATAAACCTCACTTGTACATCCAATCCACCTCTAATTCCATCTAAAGTCTTTTGTATCACTTCTAAATCAACACTCAGTTGTTGTGCTTTAGTACTCAGTGTCCCTACTGAAATGGCACTTGCTGTTGACATCGTGGTACCTATTATGGCCCCAACTATAGACATCACCAATGAGACCGCAAGAATTACTGCTCCTCTTTTTCCTCTCCTTTTCTTTATATCCGCTGAATTTACAAATGTTTTTTCCAATTGCATCAACATATCCTTTATCGACTGCTTGGCGTCCTCTTTTCTTAGTTCTAGCCACTCTTTAGTCTGCTCAGCCTTAAGTCCAGTATCAATGTTTTTCCATCAAAGTATCAGGATTCAAAGGTATATAAATGTTCTGGAAAATCATCCTTCTATCGCTCATGATAAATCCTGGTGCTTCTTCTACTGCAATGTCAGATGCTGGTCCGGGCTCAATGACAACTTGTGCTTCCAAAGTTTTGAAATTCCCTCCGATTATTATAATTATCAAGAACATTGTTGGCGTCATCATCAATGCTACTTGTTTTGTAGATTTGGTCTTCGCCCCCCCCCCCCCCCGGGGCATTTCCGGAATTCGTCCTTGTGGACTCCAAGACTTCATCCTCCCGTGTCCTCCGGTCCCGTGACCTCCGACCAAAGATTTGTTAGTATTCTAAATCAAATAGAAAAGAAACAAATTAAATATATAGCACAATACTAATTTCACCCTTTTATAAAAAATAAAATATCCATGTACTTTTCAAAACATTTCGCCCTTTTTCTTTCGCCTTCTGAAATTAAGCACATGTTAGAGTGAAAACAAACATACATAAAGCATCATTGATCATTTAACATATTTCAACTTTTTAAAAATAATATCACTAGCTTCAACCCTCTTTTAATGATCATCACATAGTCTTTTTATTCACATCTATTCTATTACAACAATCACTTCTATTTGTATTTCTCTGTTATTGCCCTATGAATAGACTCATGTGTCTTCTTTTATGTATTTAAGGGATTTTATCTGTTTCTACACGCTCAAGTCTTTTACCTCATGTTTGGGGTGCCAAGGTTTAATTTGATTAATGTGAACAAATTGTTCTGTTACTGTTTCACCTTCAGTTTTCAAAATTTTGTACACTACTGGAGATATCCTATCTATAATTTGAAATGACCCCGAGTCATTTTTCTTAAATCTGTCTCTTTGTTCTTTTGGAATTTTAGGTTTTCCTGTTTCATTTGTACAAATCTCCAATGTTTGATTTAGCTCTGGGTTAAACTGAACTTCTTTCATAAAGGTATTTGCACTTTCTTTTACAGGTTCGTTTACCGGTATCTTTATTTTTGAATCTTTAGACATCTCAGAGTCATTATGGAAAATCACATCAGAGCAATCTGTTTTCTTGGCACTGCAGGTATCATAAGTACTTAGTCACTTATCAGAAACCACCCGGTCATTGCTATGGCCTTCTGCTCCTTCCTTTGAGGACTGTTTTTGTGCTGTACAGAGCTTTCCTATTTGCTCAGCTAACATTTTCACTTGGGCCTCGAGACACTGGAATCTTTCCATCTCTCTAGAATCCTCTCTCTGTAGCCTAGGTCGATATTGGTTGTTTTCCCCCTGATTGGATCTATTCTGATACCTCTCAGGAGAGTGATTTCTATTGGGATTGTTCCTGAACTCTTGATTCATATGTGGAGGGGAGCGGGGTGCACCCATCCTTTGGTTGTAGTCCCCTGGGGAATCATTGTACTGACGTGGAGCGTAATTCATATTCTGCCTCATGTCCTGTCTCTCATGTTGTGGGTACTGACCCGTATGTTGATTCCCATTATCAGTAAATCGATCCACATATCGGGGTATATCTTGATTACCATATATCATGGTGTTGGGATCAAACCTGATCTGTGTCCCCAATGTCTGGTAGGGACCATTATTTTTTTGATCCTGATTTTGTCTCTGGTTATTGTTCATACCTGGCATATCAGGCCGATACCCTGCCGGGGGCCTATCTCCTAAGTACCTAGGGCTGATGTAGCTCTCCCTCTTACTAGGATCATGTGATTGAAACATTGGTGCAGGAAGTGACGACCTTTGTTGATTACCCCTTTGTTTAGGTATCAAATTATTTTTACCTGGACTTTGAGCAGACTCAAGGGACATTTTGGCTGACCTGATTTCCATCACTGTTGCTGAGGGTTCTTTAGATTTTGGTCTAGTGTCTTTCATTTTATCACTTTCTCCACCCTGACAATAGAGTACTTCATATAGTTTTGTGCTTTGGTGTAAAATCCATTCAAGGGACTTGTCAAGATCAAATTCACGGACCAACTGTGATATGATGTCTTTCTGTAGCCCATAGAAATAGGCAGTTTTAAACTCATTAGAATTGGGGTCAAAAGATACTTTTAAGTCTTGTTAAAACTGGCAAGGGGATGTATTAGGCCCAGCAGTGATTGTGTAAGCAACTTTCTTCGCCTCCTGCATTGACTGGAAAGGAGAAAAATTACGCCTAATCTCTTTTTCAAACTCTACCCATGTCATATTCTGCTGTTCATTTAATCCCCTTATGATACTGGCTGTGGGAGCATCTAGAGTTAAAAGAAAATACTGTCTGTACTGTTCCTTAGGTATCTGGAGGGCTATAAATATGTCATGGACCACTTCTAAGTGATCCTCTATGCAGCATTCCCCTCCCTTTTTAAATGGTTTGATCAGGGCTTTGATGGATTTCATTATCTTTATGGGGCTACTTGTTGCTATGCATGGAATTGCACTACTTGGTGATTCAACCCTGGTTCCAGGTGTATGGGATTGGTGGAGGTCCCCAATGGGTGTATCAAATTCCCCAAGGGAGCTGCAACCAAGTTCAGTCACTGGAGCAATGACTGGGGCACTAGCCCTTTGGATAGAAATAGGATTCACCTCAACTCCATTGAATGTGGGGCCCTGCCGTCTATCCTGGGACCTGGAAATGCATATTTGCTGTTCCAAATCCTTACACTTCTTAAGGAGCTTGTCTGCCTCATTTTGCAAATAGTTGTTTTCATCACTCATTTTATTAATTACCTCCTGCATATCGCACATTGGCATTTGGCATTCATTGAATTCTTTGTTTCTCTTTTCTCTTTCTTGAAACATTTTAACCATTTCCTGTTCCGCATTTTGGAGATCACTTTCTTTTTCATAATGTTCTTTTTGTAAAACGTGCATTTCCGAAACAATCTCATCTTTGTCTTGTCTAATATGGTCTACCAGCGCTTTTAAATGTACCAATTCTTGTTCGCTGTCCTCAAACTGTTTCTTGCTCTTGGGCAATTGAATATCAAGATATCTACATTTTAACTGCATGTCTTTTTGTCATCCTTCTAATTCTGCTCTTAACATTTCCTCCTTTTTACTTGCCCCATCTAGGTCGGCTTTTCACCTGTTAATCAGCTTAGTATCATTTTCTTGCAATCGCAGGGACCTATTCAAAATAAACCATGTCTTGGCGCATAGCCTTATCAGACAAGGCTCTGCATGTTTATCAGCTGCATTTAATAATCTCAGAAGGCAGACCGGAATTATGCTGCCTTCTGCAAAAATGTTATCTAGTGGTTCTTTCTGCACTTCATCATAAATGTGGGCATGCCATTCTGTGGCATTATTTGATGGCCATGGCCAATGAGCATATAACTTTGCCTCCAGATATTGCACTAGTTCTGAGAATGTGGCTTCTATTTGAGACATTCTGAAATTCATTTTTTTGTGTCACACTGCTATTATGAAATGGGTTCCCCCTAATGTACATATGGTAGTGTGAAACACACTTGCCACGCCCAGTAGGTGCTCTATGATCACTTTCCCAGCCTGCAATGCACCATAAATATGTAGGATATTTTGTGTAGATTTGGGGTCTGGCGGTATTTTCTTACCGCCAAAAAATGGTACTTTGGTGGTGATTGCTCCTTGTATTTAGATTGGGTTTGGGCTTATTTCCTTTCAGTGACCATTCCTTATTACATTATATAGGATGAATTAGTAGTATACACTATTGTTGGTAATTTAGTGGCGAGCATGATTTTTCTGTTTTATTTATGGCCCCAGCATACACAAAACCTTCCTCTTACAATGTTCTTGTGATCTATAGAGGGCCTTGGACCTACATTCAGAAACACCACAATTTCACATATAGCATTCTCAATAACCTGTGGTATTATCACTGATTTATAAACATCAGTGAACTATGCTTCCATAGGCCTCCTTACAGATTTATTACTGATTCATGGACCCCCAGTAATCTATATTGTGTATTAGATTCCACCCAGACACCATGCACTGGGTGAACACATGCATACAACTATTTATCACTGCTAGTTATATCTATTCCATCTGCATGGCAAACATGACCCATGTATTACCTAAAGATCTTCCCCCTTTCACGAGATATTATTCTAAATGCACCAAGAAAAGACAAAAACAAAAACACTCTACACGATCTGCATATATCATGTGTATTATAACAGTTGTATTTCAAAGTAAACCTCTTACCCTTTTGTACATTGAGATTACCGCATTGTCTGTAACAATAAGAAGAGAAAAAAATACAGCGACAGAACAACTTTCACTTTGCAACATTACAGCGTGGAAATTAAACACAGGGGTATCCCTTTTTCTATTCTGCCTGCCTGATATTTTAGAAGGTCATTTGTACAGCAGCACACAGTAACCTCAATTCACTTTGGATATTTACCAATTATCTGTCCCCCACGCGACCTCCCTTCGCTCGCCTCCGAAGAATGGGCCCAGGGTTGTCTTTGTAATCTTGAAAGCTTGAAGTGCACGGCGAGAACATGGAATTCTCAAGCCGGTGCTAAGTGAGACTGGGCACGCCTGCCTCACAGCCCAGTCTCAGATATTCTGTCTCGGCAGCTCAGTAAAAGCGAACTGAACTTTTTTCTGTCAGACTTTGCCCAGCAGAACTCTGCTGCTTGCGCAGCATATCTGCAGATATACTTCCCTCCAATCATATTAGCAGAAAGTCTATTAGGTTGACACCCCTGTGTTACAAACAATGGGATCTTCATACTATAATAACTGTTTCTGTTTGATTTCCTGTTGCCTCCCTGTCCTTCGCATTCAGCACAGCCAGAAAAAATAAGAGAGAAACATGCAAGTTTCAAAACGAATTTCAAAACATGTACTTCCATCTCGTTTTCACATAGAGATTACATTATAATGTTAATGAGTTAGTACTAGTGATTAGTATTTGTTAATTAAGTCAGTCAATTAGATAGCTAATGTAGTCTTCTGTGAATGAGGCATTTCAAGTAAGAGAAAAAAAAATGTGATGCACATTTTCGCTCTATAATGAGCTTTTTGGCTGCAATATGAATTCCATACCTTGCATGCCTCCAGCCATATATTCATCTGTTCTGTTGGCAACATAAAATGACTATATGTGTGTGCCACATTATTGCTGGCAATAGAATGCTATCACATTCAGTGAAGCACTATACTTCAAAGCACTATACTTCAAAGCACTATAAATTGTACTACAGGGCAGGTCATTACAGCTGGGCGTGGCCCCTCCGGATGTGTGGCCAGTAATCCTACATCACCGCGGAGGGTCTGTGATCACGTCGGGGTCACGATATTTGTAAGGCAAGACCTCCAGACAACCAGAAGAAAAAAAATGCTCTCCCAGGGGAAAAGTCTTGGTACACCACTTTGCAAGGAAAACAAGATTTATTTTGTATACAAAAAAGAAAAAAGGTGTCAGAAGGTCCCATACAACCAAACCGACACAGAGATCTCTGTTAGCTCAAAGCAAGTCAAAGGTTTGTAAGGAAAGTTATCATCACTCATGATGTAAACAATATACAGTGTTATTCCCCCACCCTATGGAAAGAGTAATTGCTCATTCAGTCCCGTAATATGGGGCTCTAGCTTGTGGATCCACCATGCTTCCTTGTGGAGGAGTGCCTTGATTATATTGGATGAATCTTTCACTGTATCAAGGACCCACCACATTATGTTATCTGCCGAACGTTGGTGCGAGACATAATGTTCCACCAAGGGTGCAGACTGCGTTCTACACCGAATGCACGAGGGATGTTCCCCAGTCCTCTTGTAGGTTGGTCTACTAGTTTGCCCCACAAACATTTTGCCACAAGGGCATTGCATATCATAGATGGTGTTTGGTGTCTTACAATTGGTGAGCCTTCCTCTGTGAATTATGTAATTTCCTTATTAATCTGCACACTGTGCATTTGCTGTATGGGTGATGTATGGGTGATGGATGGGTGATGGATAGTTTGCCCCACAAACTTTTTGCCACAAGGGCATTGCATATCATATATTGTGTTTGGTGTCTTACAATTGGTGAGCCTTACATTGTAAATTATGTAATTTTCCTTATTAATCTGCAAACTGTGCAGTTGCTGAATGGGTGATGTCCCATTAGTTGTCTCAAATTCCATAATGTGTTCTTCGTTGTTCTCTTATGGAATTTGGCATGTGTTAAATATTCCTTAAGATTCTTTGATCTTTTCAGTGCCATTCTTGGCAGTGGCTCATCTGGTAATGCCTATTTTACCAGGGGCCAGTATTTCTTCACCATTGCCCTAAGTCTGGGTGTCCTTTGAATATAAGTGGTTACACAAGTCATTTTAAGATGTTCATTTTCTCTCTCGCTGGCCTTTGGTGTCAGGAGTATTTCCTGTGGGGTAAACCTTGCTCTTTTCGTGAATGATTTAATACTTTTTTTGGGTTTACCCCTGGCCTTCAATCTGTGAGTGAGTGAGGCTGCATGGGTCTGGAAATCATTAAGAGAAGAGCAGTTTCTGCAGACGTTCAAATATTGCTCATATGATAATTTTTATTTTCACTGGGAGTTGATGGAAACTGTTGTATTGCAGTAAGGTATTTCTATCTGTTTCTTTTCTAAAGAGGTACATTGTAAACTTCCCTCCTGTTGGAAAATATTCAAATCCAGGAAATTGATCTCTAGTGTGTTTCAGCAAATTGTGAATTTAATATGGGGATCCTGTGGATTGACCCAATGCCAAAACTCACCTAGAGCTGTAGCACTACCTTTGCATATAAAGGTTATATTGTCGATGAATCGCCTGCAGTGATGGGTATTTTCCCCAAAGGAGTTCATTATGGACTAAAGGAATTTCTCCTCAAAGCATGGCATATGATTAATGGCAAGGCTTGGGGCGAACATGGCTCCCATTGCGGTGCCGTTCACCTGTTGGTAGACTACAATGTTGAATTTGAAGAAATTCTTCATTAAAGCTATTTGGAGAAACTCAACGATGAATTCAACAGGGACACTACTTTTTAAATCATGGGAATTCAGTTCTGTAAGGGCACATTCCACTGCCTCTTCTTGAGGAATGCTGGTATACAAAGCTGTTATATTCATTGTTACCAATAATTCATTAGTTGGATCAAAGGGTTGCCCCTCTAAACAATTTATTGTGTCCATAGTATCCCTTAGATACAATCTTGCAAGCCTGCTTGAAGGTTTTAGGAAGCTGTCTATGAATGTGTTAATTGGCTCCAAAATGGAACCACAGCCTGAAACTATTGGGTGCCACGTGGGGTTTTCCAGGTTGTCTATGAATTGTGGCTATCGCGTAAAACAAGGGGGTTCAATCTCCTGGTTTGTGCGGGATACCTCAACTAAACACCTTCCTTTTGGCACTTCACCCCCCCTCCATCCTCCACACTCACTCTCATCTATTGTTTGGACAACTCCCAATCTCCCACTAGGCCCTTCTCGCCCACCCAACCCACCACCTCTTCTCCGGGCCACATGCCCTCCGCTCACCAAAAAACACTTCTCTTCACCCCCTAACGACTCCCTACCTATCACTTGATCCAGCTTCTAATATCTCCCGCGACCATGCCCTTATGGCACATGCAGCGATTCCCAATAGGCTACGGTGCGAGCCAAGCAGACTGTCCAGAAATTACCTGTATGAGAAGTGGTCTTTACCTTGCTGAGAGGTGCTGCCAGTATGGACAGGGCTGCTGCCAGACCAGGGTGTGGCTGTTGCTAGAGCACATGATTACAACGAGAAAATGAGAGAACATATTTTTTAGTCGAATCTGGGAACAGGGAGGCTTGTGTTTCATGCAACAGGTTCCTAAAATTGAAAGAACCTCTGGTAAGATAGCTTGGCGAGGGAATCACTCATCCCAGACATGTGTATTCAGCCCTCAGGACATAGGCTTTAAAATTGCAGGGCAGGTCATCTTTCTGGGTTTGATAAATTGAGTACCATTAAATTGGGGAAAAAGGCACTTATTATTATCACAGCACTTAGAAGTGGGGGAAATCTGGCATGAAACTCTGTAGATGAAAGATTTCAGGAATATGTTTCTTATGACATCACTCCAATCACATCTTTTCACAATTCTCACCCTTCTCATTTTCAATAGCGCCTCACACAGGAATTAACAAGATCACAAGCCACTTTAATCACTTTTTTAATGGTTTGCATAACAAGGGTTTGAAGGAGCTAGTTGGGTAAGAAAACTGGGGGGTGCTTTGCTGACATTATTAGCTGTAGAATGTTCTCAATCTGTAGTCACTTGTGTGCAGCAGAAGAGAAAACATTTGCTGTACCTATGTCTGTTAATAAGTGAGGGATTTAATTAGCGCAGATCTAGCTACCAGGCAGCAGTGAACGGTATATAAAAGGGTTACAATACGGAGACAGAATGCTGGAGAGAGATAGGGAAGGTCACATACCACTTGGCTAGGTCAACGTATATGATTTTAGTGGAAACTGCCTGCATATGTTTGAATTCTTGCATGGTTCTTTCTTCTGTTCATAATTACACAGTCAATGAAATGTGCACCATTTATTCGGGTAATAATAGAGTCTCTTACTTACAATGCAAATAGGTTGTCTGTAAAGCTCAGACTTTCTCCTGCTCACGTGCGCGCAAACAAAAAAGGTTTAGGTCTATCTGATCTAAAACATTTGACCTAATCACATTTGTTCTAATTTATCTGACCTTTTTTCAGTCTACAATACTGGGGGAGATCCCCTATAACCCATCGTCCTTCCCCTCAACCTAATCTATACCCTTACCCACCCCATATATATATTTAATTAGATTTGACTGAAAAAACAGGTCCAAAGAATTAAATAAATATGTCTACCTTATTTTATGGAGCCCTCTTCCCCAGATCCACGTGCATATAAAACTCGGGCTACATCCTTAATCTTCAAATTGAGGGTTTCCCACCCGTTTCTGCAAACACTGCACAAGCCCTGTCTTGCTGCCTGCCAGGTCATCTCCTGTGGCTTGGTGGCTCGCTTGTGTGGCTTTATCCTGCAGGACAACAGTACTCCACGAAGAGACACAATTCCCCAAAAACCCTTTCTGTAGCATGATGGGAAGGCCCTGTGCTGCTGCTATGTGTGCTACTCTTTGGCTGCATGCCCTGTTACCCTGAGGAACCTTCAAATGCTGTGCCATACGAGCTGTGGCCCTAGTTCTGCTGAATCTCCCTATGTGGGGTCCGCTCCTGTTTAGGACAGATTGTCTGCTGGACATAAGTGTTTTCCTCGAAGTCAAGACAATGGTGTGTGCTGCTGTGTTCTGACTCTGCCATATGTCCCTTTTGGTATAAATAGAAACAACCGAAAGGAAAAATTAGGGAATAGAAATGACAGTTTTTTTTGGTCGAATTTCTATGAAATGTTTGTTCATTTTTGGTTAAAAAAAATAGGTGGGAGGTGGGGTAAGGGTATAAGTTATGGTAGGGGGAAGTGGCAGAGTGCGGTAGTCTCCGCCCGCATTATTATTTTTAAAAGTGCAAAAACGCAAAAGTAATTTTCGGTTTTCGATAATAAAAAATCAGTCATACCTAATTCGTTATATTTTCGTTTATTTCATGGACAACCATCCTTTTCACCTCTTACAACTGGTAATCTGCTCTAACCTGCAGCTCATCAGATTCACATATGGGAAATTGTTATGACTAGCTTTGCCTGCACCCTGCTTTGTATGGATGGAATGCTGTGAGTGACTGACGTGGAATGCAGAGTGAGAGAATGTTGTTATGAGTGGGTTCCATGAATATCAGTTGAGAGGATGTGATCACTGAGAGAGGATGCCTGACTTGATGTACTTGACCTGATGTACCAGGAACAAAGTAAAGAAGTTGTTCACTCATGCCAAAATGTCAGAGTCATTACTGGCCAGGATTCACTTAACAGAAATCCCTTAGAAGGTACCCACTCTTTCTGCACTGAGCAGGGGTAGCATGTCCTTCTTGGTCCAAAGCCCTGCTCACTCAACCCCTGAAGACAAAACTATATCCCCTTGAGTGCCCCATCCCTCTCTGGTTACTGTCCAACTCTGAGCATTGCAACCTGAGAAAGCGTCCAACACCTCTGCAAACGGTGATTATAGTGCGATGATGGCTATTGCTGAATACATTCCATGATAAACCTACAAATAAAAACATTCAATTCAATGTCAGTTAAACTATTGTGTGCTTTTAATCAACAGATGCATTAATGTCTGTATCACGCCACTTGACCTGCTTCTTCAGGTCTCAATATGAAGAATTTGTTTAACCAGAAGAAAAACAAAAGGGAGCTTCAGTACATGTGTGTTGGGCATTTGTAGAGTTAAAATATTAGGAAAGGAAAAATAGTGCAAAAAACCTTTGTCTCAGTTGCCAAGGATTTGGTTATGGTGGTGTTTCAAATGGCTGCAAATGCAAAGATCAGTGCAGAAAGATTGGTGGTTAAGTTGCTGCTGTGATGGTATTTGGGATTATAGCTCAATGCTCGTATACAGTACAAATTAGCTGATGTTTTTAAAACAGACACCTACTTATTAAAATAAAAAACGTCAAGTGTTATCATGAGTGTGGTTTATAGTTTTAGCTACTCTAAAAAAAGTTACCAAGGCAATAAGCCTCGAGACTGTGGCCAATTACAACATAAGGTAATGCCCCCGGGGCCCATAGTTAACGAAAGCCCCAGGGGCATTACCTTATGCAGTAATGGCCCGCAGTCGAGAAGCTTATTGCCTTTAGTACCCCGGCCCATTAGATTGGGGTACTAATGGTGGAGGAGGGGTGGGGAGGTTTGGCTAAGAGACGTGTTGCATTTCGCAGCCGGATTTTTTTTTTTTAAATGCCCTCTGCAGACAGGTAAACGTAGTCCGTTTTCTCTTTCTGTGGCGCTAATAGGAAACAAAGAAAATGGCAGCCATGGAAAAGGGAGAAGGGACTACGTGTAGTCCCTTCTCCCTTTCCATGGTGGCCTAAAGAAAAAAAATAAGCGGTGCGAAGGTCGCGCAAAAGTGTGAGTGGGCTTAGCATCAGGTAAGGCTTGCAAATGAACCAATCGGTTTGTTTGTGAGCGTAAAGAAAACCTGTGCCTGGTACTAATGCAGTAAATGTATTCAATTGCAGCATAAGTTTGGTATTTTCCAACCAAGTGACAGTGTGCAGTTCATTGTTTTTATTTAGACCAAGGCGCTTTTATTCTAATTGTTGCAGAGTGGACAATAGTTACGGCGGAATGCCATGGCCAAAGAGATAACAATACCCTTGAATTTCAGTTAAAGGCTTTATGTAAAGACAGAGTTAAGATGAGCCAATTCATCACAACAAAACCCATGCAATTTAGCGGATGTTGCAAATGACGACAATCTTAACTTGACGGTGGAGGATCTACCTCCATCAAAAAGCTAGAGGTAAATCATCCACCTCACTGCCACAAATCCTGCAAAAGGAAGGAGTTCTATAGAGTCCAAAAATAAATGTGGACAAACACCGCCACCACCATGCCACCAATCACCATCCCATGGTAGATCCAGTGACAGCAAGAGTCATCAATTTTGACAGTACATTGGCAGGCTTAACCCCTTTTTACCCACACACTCGTAAGCAGTTTTTTTGTGAATTAATTTACTAAACACCCTGCATGCTCAATATGTAACTAAGTTGATGGCCATTTAACATTCTATTTCAGTTTCTTTCTGATAATGGTTTGGGGTCTTTCTGCTTCATGAATCATAATGAATTCATAATTGTTATGTCAACATTTAAAAAATATTGACAAAACAACATGCAATTGGAATTCAAATGTAAAATGAAAAGCGATGTAAGCCCCCAATCTACTCAGTAGCAGAACCCTGGCTAGGTTAAAACTTTAAAACAAGACAGAAGGGACTTTTAAAAAATGTAAGAGTTTGCATGAAGAATAATCATTCAAGAACAAATGGAACAAATGACTCTTGCATCACTTCCGAAATGGGGCAACGTCAGTGCGGATATGAGGGCTGGCAGCAGGGCATCACATAGCCCCATACCACATGCAACAAAGCCTATCCAAAAGCATTGGCACACACAGGCACACTTGCCCTGAGGACCCCAGGCTGTGTGCCGTCACCTCAATCCCACCAATCATGGCTGCAGATAGTGACCCAACTCCCTGTAAAGATGTTCCTATTTTGCAGTGCCATCCCCCCCATATTTCTTTCCTAGTGCCCCTCTTGTCCCCCCATTCTGCTCAGTCACGCTGCCCTCTGCAGTACCCTCCTCCCTGCCCTCTCTCCTGAGCCGGGCACTCTTGAATATATAAATAATTCCTTGGCTTGTGTTTCCCGAGCAGCACAAGGCTCTTTACTCAAGGCCGCTGGACAGGTTAATGAGATTGCTCCGATGTTCCTGCGAAGACTTGGCTGCCGTGGCACCCGCAGCTTGTGGTATAGATCAAGGACTCCAATTATATGTTGTTTTAGCTTAAACCCACAAGCCTCTTTTGGCCGCTGAAACACAGAAATTAACCGTTTTTTGCAGCCATATTATTCCCTTATTAGCCAGACTCCTTTGTATGTGTAAATATTTATTATTTATGCGCCTGCCTCCAATTGTAACAGAGTCGGAAAAACACCAAAAAAGTGTGTTAAAAAATCCCTTCCAGGTGAGTCAGGCTGGACAAGGTGGCAGCAGATGTTCAGGGAATCGTATTGTAAAGGGCTCAGGGCTTCATTGGGAGTTTGGCGGTATTTGCATTACTGCATGCGGTAAGCAGGAGGTAACAGGACTCAGCAACAGGAATCATACCTTTGGCTCAGGGTCAGGCGGACCATCCGTTATCAGGAAATGCCACGCTACCGCATGAAGCATTACCATATGAGGAAATGTAATTCGTAATGAGGTCTTTCTCTTACGTAATTCATCTGCGTAGGTGACGTCTAGTCAGATACTGGATCCGGGTCATTATTTTGCAGGTCGGCATTCCACAACCTCTTTTTCTGCTCCCGTCTTCCCGCCCTTTTTACTGTTCAGGAGACGTCACTTGTCATGCCCCCCTCTCATTTCAGGTGGGAAGGGGACACCTCTGAGTCGCGAAATCTTTTACCATGGAAGGTAACCTGCTCCCGTGGCAGCTGTTTGTAGAGGTTAGCCACTCATGTTTGAGCTGGAGCACATCTGGAGCATGGAATTCAACAATATTCCCGCTATGGCCTGTCTGGCAATGCACCAAGCCCAACTCACTCCTACCCCATGTAAAGTGGTCGTCACCAACTACGACCAATGTAATGCTTCAAAGTGCTCCATTTATCAACAACACCCCAACAACAAGTTTTGAGTAGTGGGTGGGGCATGGGGCGTACATTCAAATGGTTGCACCACATTGGGGGATGGACCCAAATATGTCTCTATCTAGGACGACAAAGTCATCAAGTTGGTGTAGAGGCAACTGGCCAGTTTCTCAATAAGCAGAGCCAATGAAAGGAGCACAGAGAATGAACTTGTTTCATTTGCTCTACTTTCAGAAATGCTGTGGACGCCTTATTCTCAAAGGTGACCTGAGCATTTCAGGAGGGGCTGGACAGTAGCGCAAAGATGCGCTGCCCAGCCTCCTTGCATGCATTAGTGTCAGCACTGCAATTCCAGCACTACTTTAAGGAAGACTCCCAGCAGCCATGTGGAAATTCCGTGCGAAAAAGCATTGACATCCCTCCTGTTACGGGACTGGAAATGCAAGTGTGACGGCCACGGTTTAAACTGCTGCTGTCACACTTAACAAATATGGAGGTCAGAAATGGCAACAGTCATGATGTGCACCTGCGCCTGTATCAAAAGGCACAGGAAGATCACCCTCAGTTCAGGGCATTTAAAAGTGTATCCCATATGAGAATTTGGGAGGCACTTTTTAATGCCCTGAAACGCCCACTTATTTGCGCAAATGTGTGAAGGGGGTAAAAAGGGGCATCTGAATGAGCGCATCTATTAGAGCCAATGATGTGCTCATTAAGATGCCGCATCGTAGATGCGCTCATTCGAAAGCCATTTGTGAACTGGGCTTTGACGCAAGTTCTCCTCACTTGCGCCCAAAAATGTTGTGAGAATCTGGCCCAAAGTGTCTACACATTAGCCCAGTGCAGCTTCCAGTGGAAAAAGTCAATAAACCAGGATGTTGTGGTGAACACTGAAACTACAGCAGCAGCCCCACAATCCTTGTGCATATTAAGGTCTTCCGTCCCATTGGGTGCTCCATGTCCAGAGGCCCACCTTCCTGGTAGGAAGGGATTCTGTGGTCAGGGAGCAGGGCAACCTCTCACAGTGGGCTCCTCACATCGTGGAGCACTTTGCCTCGCTCCGGAGCACTTCGTCTCCGCAACGCGCTTCACGTCGCTGAGTGTGCCCCGCGCTTTGCTCTTTATTGCATCTAGATCCACGTCCTGCAGCATCCCCAGGATAGAGCCATTGGCCTCTTCCTCCTCCTCGTCCTCCTTCACCATCTTTACCAGGTCCTGGGGGAGCTCTACACCTCCCCCGACCATCTGGATCTGGGAGTCATTCTTCTTGCTCTAGGTAAAGAAAATACAATCAGAAATGTGACTTTAGTGCAAACCTTAATCTTTTCACAGCATCTTATCAAATCTGGTCTAGTAAGGGTGAAAAGAAACAGCTGCTTCTTAAACACATAAAAAGTCTGTATTCCGTTTGTTCACGTGACCAAGTTCATGCATGCACGCGGGCACGTTGAATGGGCAGGGTGATTCTTCAGTGCTTACTTCAGAGCATGGAAAAGACCAGCTCATCAGGAGGCCATGGTGGCAGAGACTGGGCCACCCACCTTGCTCAACCTAGACAGTGGTCGAGTTTGGGCCCTGGTACATTGTTTTCATGACTGTTTCCTTATAATAAGGCCTTCTAAGGGTGTTGCATCATGGGAGGCTAGCATGAACTGCAAAGCAGAGGTAAATACAACACCGGACCAATGTTTCAGCTGCAAGGGGCCTTCGGGCATTTTTATTTACTGCAAGTAAGGGCTCCGGCTGTGTGAATGTGCTCCTAAAGGTGATTTAGGACAAACCTTAGGCGGCCGTTGGCAACCAATGATGAGATGATGTCACACTTCGAATAGATAGACATAAATACTTTATAGTCTTCAAATCAAATTTTCTGAAGTATTGTCTTTCTTTTTGTTTCTTCCTTGTTCATTTATTTCTCTTGTCTGGCCCCCGCTCTGACTAGTGGTGGCTACAACTTAGAGTTCCTAGTTCGCTGTGTTCCTTGACTCGCTATCCTGGAATGACTAATCTAGTTTGCCCTTTCTTTATTTGACATTGACTCTCTCGGTGCTTCGTGTCTCACATTAGGGAACAAACTGGACTTTCACTCCGTGCCACACGATTTGCCTGTTAAACTAGTATAACCACAACATGACATGTGAGGTATCTTGCCTGGGAGATGTTCTGGGAAGGTGTGATATGTCTGACCCATCTCTCATGGCCGTATGTTTCCCAAACACTCTGTTATGGTGAGCCGGTATCCCTTTGGCGTTTTGTTCTGCTCCTCTTGTTCACTTTGGCAGTCGGGCCGGGGGCAGTTGGTGACCTTGTTTGAATATGGTCACCTTTGCCAGCTTCTTGGTATGGGTGGTTCTAGTGTCACAGTGAGGAGTCGCTTGGTCGTCTTCCTTTCCTGCTGTTGTTGTACCGAGTCACCACTGGGTAGTTCAGCTTCATTACTGTTCATTTTCCCACTTTGGGATTGTGTTCATGGTCCTCTCCTAATGGCTTAGGGTCATATTTCAAAGGTCTCTCGCCACTAAGGTCGCTGTTCCTGGTCTCAGCAGGAATCTTGGTCCCTTCCTCACACTCATATTCGGCCAATGCGTAGTCTTTACTCTGCACAGCCTTTCCACTTCTTGAGACTCCAAAGCATGGTGCATTTCCAAACTGGCCGGGAAGACTCTTACTTTGTTGCTCATGAGGACCTCTGGGCATGGGTCTTCCGTACCTGATGCCGAGGGCGAACTCCTCTGGCCCTCTTCTCCATTTTAGGCGTTGCATTCATTGATGTAACACCGTCCGACGCGCCAGACCCAGGGACTCCCGGGATCCTCAGGACTGTTGGTGCCAACTTCCTTCGTCGTTGTTTCAGCCGGCGGCACTGTGGTAAAATTCACCTTGTGGGACATTCTCTGACCTCCCTCTTCCAGGAACACTCTTTAAATTTGCTGATGCATGAAGCGTCGACTTGTGCAGCAGGGCCTACTGCCTCTGTTGCGGTGGGCCGGTGAGGTTGCTGGTTTTATGTGCCTGCACGGCAGATGTCAGGCAATGCATCTGATGCACCCCCCCACCTCCTATGCATCATAGAAAATGGCGACGTTCTGTTTAGAATTTGCAGTGGCTGACTGCTGTGCCCTCTCATGTCAGGATCGGCAGAGGGCAGAGTGCCAGTGGCCAGAAGGTACCTTGTGGACCAGTAGGTGTTGTTATCTTCCTCTGCCGGGGTCGGCGGAGTTCAATGCAGGATGCCGGGTTCGGCGGGAAAAATTACAGACCGCCGGGATCAGCGAGGACCATCACAGGACACCAGGATTGGCAGTAATTTTACAGGACCCGGGATCGGCGGGGGCCATCACAAGACACCGGGATTGGCAGTAATTTTCCAGGACACTGGGATCGGCGGGGGCGGATTACCCTCCTTTCTTCTACCTGTCAGGATGCCAGGATCAGCAGAAACCTGGTAGGACGCCCCTGGACTCCCGTGGGCATGTGTGTGTGCGTTTCTCCTCGTCATTTGTTGTACCCTTCTCTAGTAGGGTTGCATAACATATGCTGGACAGCTCAGCCCTAAGACCACAAACCAAACGGAGCTGTTGGAGCTTGCAACCTCTCTTTATTTCCCTCTACAGCATACTGACTTTCCCAGGCCCTAGTAGCCCCTTCTCTTCCTCCCTTCTTCCTGTGCAGTCCCCTTTCTCTTTTATCCTTAAGGTCGCTCCTCGCTTAAGGTCGTCGTCTGTCATTTTCCCTGCAACACCTTTGTGAAACCAAACAACCCTAAAATGACCCACACCCTTGAACAGTGTAATAATTGTGACAGAGGGTCACTGGCATGTCAGTTTAAAGGAGTGGGGTTTATGATGGACTAAAAGGCATTTTTTCCTAACTTAATCAAGGGCCCTACAATGCCTGTAGGGATAGGAGGTTGTGTAGGGTTGGACGACAGAAGTAAATGGCTAAAGAAAGGAATAATATATGAGAATGGGAGGAATTGGCATTCATTTATGGTGGTGACTAGGCTCATTTTCTTGGATGTGTTGTTTTAGAGTGATCAAATGAGTGGCTCCCAAAGCTTCGGTCATCACTGGGTTTCTTTCTAATATCATTGTTTTCTGATATGTTAATCTAGGTGAAACAAAAAAAAGACTACAACTCCCAGAATGCATTGATTTGTTACATGAATGCCCAGGACTGGAGAGAATGTGTTCCGGTGACATGGAGTCACAATACCAAACTATGCTGTTTACTGGGAGGCAATGAAATCTGTGAGTAGGTAAGGGAAAAAAAAGCAATTTTGTTACCCATTATGTTGTTGCTGCCCTTTATGTTTTAGGCAAAGGAGCCAGGAAATAAGAGGGTAATTGTTTAGAGTTTAAGAGAAAAGCTGCCTTTGTTTGGTGTTGTGAGCGTCCAGGAGCAATTTCTTGTCTGTGTGTGCTGTGGTTCCTATTTACTGTGAAAGGATTCTATGTACGAGGGTAGAAAACAAGCATTAACAAAACATATTTTGATGTGTGTAGTGAAAATGTTTTCTTTGTTGCAATTGTAAGAATTGACGTACCTGTTAGATGAAGGAGAAGTCTAATTGAATCTCTACCTCGTTCTCTTTGCAGTCTTGTGTTCCATGTTGTTTCTGTTTTTGTTGTGAGTGCTCTCAGGCCTATGGTCGATAAGGCGCTATATAAAATCAGAATAGCTAGATAGCTAGATAGATAGATAGATAGATAGATAGATAGATAGATAGATAGATAGATAGATAGATAGATAGATATGGATGGATAGATAGATGGATGGATGGATGGATGGATGGATGGATGGATGGATGGATGGATGGATGGATGGATGGATGGATGGATGGATGGATGGATGGATGGATGGATGGATGGATGGATGGATGGATGGATGGATGGATGGATGGATGGATGGATGGATTCCCATGTAGCCACACAAGTGCCTAGTGTCATAATTGCATGTCGAAGTTACCATCGTTTGCTAGGTTATATCAGGATATGTTCACATACTCACAACATATAAACGGTATTGTCATCGTACATTAAGTTACTTGCATCATTGACAGGCTCACACATGTTGCCAGCTGTTGCCAACAGACAACAACAACTCACACAATTTACTAGGTATTTCAACATGTTGGCCTTCTACTTGCATCTAATGATAATAATGTGGGGATTTTCATAGAGCTTCATATAGATGAACAGCTTCTCAGCTTTGTTATAATCAGTATAATTACCCGCTGATGGTACTTGATTCATCAGCAGCATAAGAATGAAGGGTCTAACCGTCTAACCTGTCGCATGGCATCATCGGGTTCCTGAAATTAGAGCGTTGCACATGAGTCACCCATACACGTGCAACCGTGTGCCAGAAATAATCATTCTATTGCAAGGTGCTCCCACCATTAGGCAGTTTTTGCCATCACATGCCCAAGTAGTCATGCCAATCTATAGATGTTACCATCATATATGTATATTTTTATTTATAAGAAAAGTAAAACCTTACAGCAATGTCTTTGTTGCCATTGATTAAATCATCATGCACTTAGAAAATGTGGAAGGTATGGTTATAATGTGAGCCTGTGTATTCACATCATATGGCAACATTACTGCTTCACCTCATAGCCTACCTACTTACCTTGCCTTCCAGGTAGCGCTTTGAAGCAGCTTCAAGTCACTCTTTTCCCCCTCTCCCTAACTCTTTCCTTTTATTTCACACCCTTGGCCTCTGAGCATTGTGTTTACCCAGTGGAAAGAGCTGTTGCTATTGGCCACACTTTCAATTGAGAGTGAAATGCTTGGAAAGATTATGCAGCACCTACAGTGCCATTCATTTAGATATTAATTTAAAAAACAACATGGGATATTGAGAATGAATTCCTGGTTGCAGTACTGTTGCATACATTGTTGTCTACCTTATTAATTTTAAGTGGAAGTCAATTTAACGTTATTTGAATTACAATCATTAAAGAGTGTTGGCGAGGGAGTGCAGTGTGTCGTAGCTGGGCAGAGCGGCCTTTCAAGCCTGCCTCAGCTCTTCTCAAGCAGGCCTTATCCTCCTCCTGGCAGGCTTCCGTGCTGCTTGCAGCTCATCTCAACTCCCCATTTCTCTTCCCACAGTGGCCTCTCACACAATGCTCTTCTCCAATCAGCTCGGTGTTGGCCCTGGCCCTTTCCTTCATTCTGTGGAGCCACAGACCCAGTAACTTGATGAACAACTGGGAGGACTCGCTTAGGAGTCTGTCTGTAGTCTTCTTCTGAGACTGTCACTTCGGTTCTGTGTGATCTGGTCGACTCTTTTTTTCCTAAAACAATTTCATAGATGTTTTTTTTTTTTTGACATTGCCGCAAATATATTCCGTGGAGGGCTCCCCGCAACCTCTCCCCATAGTCCTCCCACATTAGCTATTCACCTAAACTCACCCCCCCACCACATATACTTGCGGCCAAACAAGTTTTTAAAAAATTCAATGAAATCGTATTCGACTATTTCTCCTGCGGCAAAAACCTCCTGTTGCCAGTCACTTCACCACAGGTAACAAATTTGCAATGAAATAAAAATTAAATCAAAACTACATTCCTCAATGATTCCCTATTAGTGACTAGGGGGTTGATTCCCAATGCAGTTTATCCAATAATTAGCAGTATTGCAGTTACTTAAAGAATAAAGAGCGGTAGCGTAATTGCTGATTGGTAATCAGCGATCATGATTCGCGAGCAACGTTTCAGTAAGTTCCCGGCTAATTGAATCACATATATCATCTTGTCATCACTGAATCCACTAAACAAAGATAGCGATTCAACAACGATGAACTTCGAGCGCGACCAATCAATGAATACGAAACCCGAATGACAAACCAATGCTTCTGTAATGAGGCAGTCTGCTCTTGGTGAATGGGATTTGATGATTCTTGAAAAACACGAATAGCGGAACAAGCCTGAGTTGAGAAAAGGTTTGCGATTCTGGGAACCTATTCGCTTAGTCGATATCAAGATCCGCAGGGAGGAAAGAGAGTTCTGCAAACCTTCGAAATCAGCAAAACATACTGCAGCATCACCCAGTTTATATTAGTGGAAAAAACATTGCCGTCCCCTAGATAGGACAATACCTTTGCTATCACTTGAGTGCACTCTCAACTTGTAACTAAAGTTTCTCTGATAAGGTGGATTTATATCACAGCCCTAGTGCCTTTGAGATGACTGTTCCAGGGAGGCCAGTTTTGACACTTGCAGTGTCACCCTAAAACAAGAGAAATTGTCACGGTGACTACTGACTCGCAGCATATCCGAAGACAGATCTCAACTTCTTTGGGCCATATCATTGCAGAGACTTTCCACTGGTGCAAGTGCAATCAGCTATAGGATCAGCTGCCCCAGAGCCAAAACCCTGTCCTGTGAATGCATTTTTGCATCAGGACAAAGGACTACTACTAGAGAAAGCATTCCATGGTGCAACAATGCACTGAAAGAATATGTTTTTTTTGTTGCAACAGAGCACATTTGCACTGGTGCTAATTTCACTTTCAATGGTGCAGAGTTTCTATAGTACCACCCAATGGTTCCTTGGTACATTTGTCTAAATGCATATTAGTTTGTTTTTATGGGAGTTGTGTTGAAATGAATATACACACACATTCCGTAACCATGTACACATTGTTCAGAGATACATCATACATTTCCCAACGTGTTTCAACCATTTTGTAAAACATGCTAACTGCACATAGGAGGCTGTAAACGTGCACACTTACACGGACTACGTCCGTACAATTTCAATGATGTTGACTTCGAAGTGAAAGAAACCGCACAGAAATCTAGGCACACCTGGCTTTCTGTGCATGTTTGCATTTCGAGGTGCAAACAGGCATAAGTGCCTTTCCCTGTGTTTTTAAGCAGGATGCTAAAAGCTGTCGCATTCCATAGGAATCCAACGCATTCCCGCCAGCATGAAAACCACATGGTGGCGTGAATGCAGAAGCAGGAGGGGTTGGTGGCAAGGTACATTTCGCCCAGTGCACCCAAATCGAACACTCCTTCTACGCATGGTTTGTACACCTGCTGTAACACTCCAAGGATTGGAAGTCTCTCTTCATCTTGAGCTACACCTATAAATCTTTAAACAAGCATTTGTAAAAATGCTTGTTCAGTACTATACAAATCGTATATTCTTTAGCTGGGAGGACAGCATATGGGCAATGTGATGTTCTTGCAAACAAGACTACAGAGAGCAAATCAGCAGTGCCGGATTATCCATTAGGCCAAGTAGGCACCGGCCTATGTGCTCCACTCCTTTTAGGAGCCCTGCGACAATGGATCAAAATAAAGTGGTGCATAAAATAAAAACATATTAGGAGATAATTTGCAAAGAGGGCCCCGATATTTTGACAGCATAGGGGCCTCCACAGGGTTTAATCCGGCACTGCAGATCATGTTACGAATCCCGGTCTCATGCTTAGAGGCTGGAGCGTGATATAAGACATCACATGTTTTTCTTTGATGATGAATGGACGGTTATCTCTACTTGTAAACTGAAAACCTCTTGAAACAAACTTCCAATTTAAGAAGAAATCTACACAAAAGCACTCTGATAGATATTTGAATGCATGCTCTGATGAATATATAATATTTCATGAACTATGACTGCAATAAATGATATGATAGGTTATTTATAACTTGCTTAATACCCAGAGGATTCTAAGCGCAGACCCAGGGATCGAACCTGTATTGCTACGTGTCCTTTTTTTTCCAAGGCGAGCACGTTGCCCCTGAGCTATCTTCCCGAGACAATGAGCTATTTAAAAAGCTAAATTAATCTATTATTGTCTGTCATTATGAAGGCATTGTGGAGTTTGCGGGAAAAAAGGAAATAATGGAAATTCATTAAACAGCTATCTGTGGGACACTACAGAAGAATGTGATTAGCGGCATTCCCTAGCTACTAAAAAGCTGATGGTTCATTGTTGCTCTTCATAAAATCACCTTAAATTTTTCAAAGAACCATCTGCAGAGCATTTTCCACATCAGGCCGGCTGTGCGAAAGGGAGATGGGAGCAGACAATTGCTGGTTTGTTCATTACGGTGGGAGAAGCCGAAGGAACGGATTCCCGGAAAAGGTGGGAGCACCACCCCCCAAAGAGGGTGAGGTAATAACAAAAGAGGACAAGGTAACCAAGGGAATAAATCCAACATTTTTTTACAACAAGGCCCCAACCGGGGCAATTGGAACAACGACAAATGACAAAGAGCGGCAATCGCTCCTAGTCAACCTTTCGAAATACAAACCTACAGATCTAGAAGAATCAGTTCTTGACAAAGGGTTAGGCTTTGTGATCACCAAAAAACATGACCCGTATCTCTTTCGTAGTGACTTCCACAAATTCATGAGAAAGATACATCTCAAAGAATTCTTCTCTGATACTTCTAACGAAGTAGCCGCTACAGTAACTAAGAAATACACAGGATTAAAAAATCCCTCTAATTTCTGTCCACCCAGTCACTCCTACTCTCCAGAATCTATGATTTTTGAAAAAAACGTTCTTAGAGAAATAGAAAAACTAGAAAAGACTAACCATCCTCTTTTTTAAAATCTGAGTCGTCTAGAAATGAACGCACTAAACAATCTCTCTAAAAACGAAGACATTATAATAAAAAGAGCTGACAAAGGAGGAGGGATAGTTATCCTTGATAAAATAGACTACGTGGAAGAGTGCTTAAACCAGTTAAATAACACACAATACTACAAAAAACTACCTGGAAATCCAACACTAGAACTATTGCATATGATTGAGCTAAAAGCCGAAAAAGCCAAAGATAGAGGCTGGATAAGTCGTCAGGAATGTGAATTCTTAACCAACACCGACTCCTCTACACCTACTTTCTATTGCCTACCCAAAATTCATAAGACCTTAACTAAACCCCTGGGATGACCCTTAGTCGCTGGTATTAATTCTATCTTGGAACCACTTTCAAAATATGCAGATCACTACTTAAAAAACTATGTCACCAAAATGGAATCATATCTAAAAGATACCAAAGATGCGATTAAACGTTATGAAAATTTACCATACGATACCAAAACACAATATCTCATAACATTAGATATAGTTTGTCTATATACCAACATTCCTCAACAACAGACTATAGAGACACTTGAGGAAATATTACTCACTAGGTTAGATGAAGATCCATTACCTACTTCTTTTATACTATGGTGCATAGAAGATGTACTAACTAAAAACTTTTTTGAAATCCAAGGTCAGTTCTACCAGCAGATAGAAGGGACGGCCATTGGTGCTACCATGGCCGCTAGTGTGACTAATCTTTATGTTGAACTCTTCGAGATGAAACACATATATGCCAACAATCCGTTCCAAACTAGTTTACTATCGTGGGCTAGGTATATTGACGATATAATCATCATATGGAAAGGAACTGAAGAAGAAGCAAAACATTTTTTTTAAAAATTTTTTTATTTAATTAAAGTGTTTATTGGTTAATTAAAACCTTATACACTACAAAAGAAAAAATGTTATATCAACCAAACACAAATACATATTACACATACAAAAGGCATACATCATATTACTCGCTTCCAAATATAAAAGGCTGCCCCAGTAAAAACCTTAATCTCTCCATCATAAATAACTGACCAAAATTGGTCAGTTTCAATCCTTTGTATGTCCTCTACGAAATGTGCATACCCTTTAAAATAACATTCCCTTAGTTTGGTACATGAAGTTAAAATATGTCTTGCTGTCTCCACCTCTATATTACAGTGCCTACACAATCTTTCTGCACGGGGAATATTTGTTCTTGCCCCGATAATATCATTACACGGGAGAGTGTTCAGACGTAGTTGCAAGATAAATCTTCTCAGAGCTCTGCTTCTCGTGTTTAGCAGATATTGTCTTGGGATGGCAGGTTTGAGGCCTTGGAGAGCATAAACAGAGTATCTAGACTTATTATAGAGATAAGATTGATTTTCACATAGATCCCAAATAAAAGCCTTATCTTTAAGACTTTTCGTAATACACATTCTGTTATCTTTTTCCATGCATTCATTATAGCCAAAGGCTTCTAGAAAAGACAGTACTGTTTTTTGAAGATTAAGCATATAGGAATTCTTAAATCTGCCTTCACTTTTATTTTGTCTTATAAGGTTAAGCAGACTTCCTTCATCCCCATCCCCTGAAATTATTCTAAAATAGAGTTTGCAACATTCGATTTTCCACAGAGTCGAAAGGGATATGAGACCCAGTTTGCACCTTATAGCTTGTATTGGTACTGAGTTGGGGAGTCCTAGGGCTGGTCTCCAGATCTTCCCTTCAAGTAAGTATAGTTTACTCAGATATTTACTTTCTACTGTTTCCAACGCATACAGAATACCAGGTATAATGCAGCTTTTGTATATCTCAAGTAAACCTTCAATTGAGTGGCCGCCTTTACTAGTCATATATTTCCTTATGACTTTCCATTTCTTTAGTACTTTTAGATTAACCGCCTCCTGGAAGAAATTTATGCAGGGATTGCTCAGAATGGGCATCCCCAAATATGGATAGGCCTCAACAACCTCCAATTTAATAGAGTTTATCTGCCATCTTGAGGAAAGTTTTTTCTTTTCTAACTTAGTAGCTCCGAATACCATTACCTTAGTCTTATTAATATTAATACTAAGGTTATTTGCTTCAGAGTAAGCTAGTAGGCCATTCAACATTCTTTGTAACCCTATCGGAGTCTTATCCAAGAGGACGGTGTCATCTGCATACATAAGGCCGCATATGGGTTTCCCCGCCACTATTGGTGGAAAGTTATTTATGGTGGTGAAGCTTTCCCACATATCTGAAACATACAAGTTATACAATATAGGCGATGTAACACATCCCTGTTTCAGACCAGTATTCGTAGCGACCTCCGGTGATAACATCCCTCCTTTGCCCAGGCATATGGAGACAGTAGTTTCCCTATACATTTCTTCCAAAAAGTGCAGAATGTTGGGACAGATCTTTTTCTCTCTTAATTTCTTCCACAAAAGTCCCCTATTAACATTGTCAAAGGCTTTCAAATAATCAACGAAACACACATAAAGTTTTTCCCCCTTATCCTTAGCCCCGGCTATAATGTGTTTCAACATTGTTATATTATTGATGGTGCTGTATCCTTTGTGGAAGCCAGTTTGGAGAGCAGACAGAAGCCCCTTTTCCTCTATCCAATTACTTAAGCTGTCAACTAACAGTGAACAGAAGATCTTACAGCTACTGTCTGCCATGGCCAGTAATCTATAATTATCGGGCAATTTTCTGTCCCCTTTTTTAAAAATAGGGATTACTATTGCTTTCCTCCAGCTATCCGGAATGCGGCCTGTTTCCCATATAGCGGAAAATAGCTGGAGCAGAATCACTGCCCATTTCATGGGATTTTGTTTTATGACAGCATTAGCTAACCCGTCTGGGCCAGGGGCACGTGATGCTTTCATTTTAGAGATCATTTTAATAATATCCCAAATACCAAAGGGAAATGTATTATAGCTATATGGATTTATACCAGTAGAGATAGCAGGCATATAACTAATCTTGAAGTAGAGATCAGTAATATACTGTTTCCAAGCCTCCTGGCTCACGTTAGTATTTTCCCTGCAATCTTATTCCATCAGGAATTGGCGGTATAAGTACCAAAATTTTTTTTTTTTGAGTCATGGGTTTTGCATATCTTATATAAGCACCTCCAATTGACATTATTAGTACTATACTTATAATCCTTTAGCCAGTTTTTATATTGTGTCTTTATATTACTGATTCTCTTACTTCTTTCTTCGTCATCTGAGTCACATGTCTGTTTTAGTTTACGGATCTCACCCATCATTTCTTTTTTCCTGTCATAAATCACTTGATCAAATTTGTGGGAATGATTTTTTCCCTTTTTATTTTTCACTATGAGGTTACTGATTGTCCTCCGTATTATTCCAAACAAATTCATTATCAAATTGAGGCCATGACGCGCAATATCCAGATCATCAATGATCAGGCGATCAAACAGCTCATTAAAGATAATAAAATTTTTATCCGACCAAGTGATCCTGTTTCCACCTGCAGAAAATTGGATATCCATCACTTTGCCCAAATCCCAGCTTTGCTTTATCGGGCCATTGTAGAATTTACCCCTGATGGGTGTGTGGTCACTCAAAGAGATATCTATATGTTCAAAATAGATCATAGATTGCCTTAGTTTTTTATTTACAAACATATAGTCTAACCTATAGCCTACCTTCCCATTGGTCCAGGTTGCCCCAGTGCCTGGTCCTATATTAGGTTCCAAATATTCTAACCCCCAGCTAGACATAAGGTTCATCCACCGGCATCCCTGCACGGAATGGGTATTTAATCCATCAACCAGGTTGCCCTCCTGTGTTACCAATGATGCGGTAATGAACGTTTCATCCCACAATTCATCTCCCTTACAGCAGAGTCACAGTGGGCGTTAAAATCACCCACTATACAAATTTCGGACTGAGGAGAGTCCAGGGTCCAGCTTCCAATGGTATGGTTTAGAAACTCCCCAATCTCATGAACATTATCCCCCCCTGGTTGAGAGTAGATGTTAATGAGAAGGAGGTTCCCTGATAGCCTTCCCCTATCTATGATTGCACACATAACATTAGGTAGGCTCCCATACTTCTCATAAGGTTTAAATGAAAGATGGTTTTTTACCCCAATGCATAACCCTCCATACGGCCGGCCCTTTTCACCTTTGGAGGCAACTTTGCTCCAAATATTATATCCATCGAGTAGAATTTCCCCGGTTACCCAAGTTTCTTGTAAGGCAAAAACATCACTCTCCATCAGCAATTGGATACCATCCTTGTGTAATAGGGAATTAAAGCCTCTACTATTCCAAGAGAGGAGATTGAATTCATTAATACATACCTCATCTCAATTTTGAATAGTGGTATTTCTCTCCAAAGAATTTACTTCTACATTTTTGTTTTTTAATTCCATAGTAGAAGGTGAAGCTCCCCCCAAATTCTTGTTTTTATTTTTCCGATCATTATGAGTTGCAGAGTGGCATATCACAATTTCATAGTTATTGCCCCATATTCCATTAGAGTATTCCCTAATGAGGTCAACAAAAACTGCGGATCTAAATTGGACAATGACCCAGTTATCCCAGCTTCCATATTCCGGCAGGATAATAGATTCAATATCCCCTGAATTAATATGTTGTAGCTGTGGAATGGGTGACAGTTTATTCAGTAGCCAAGACCGATTTAAAAATGGGCTTTCATCCGAAGTGGATTTTTCTATGATTTTAATACTTTTCCCCACTATAAGTTGGGGTTCTTCATTTATTCCCACAGAATTTGCCATACTTATTTTTTGGTTACTATGCATAGCCAATCGCTCCATCTCTTTGATATATATTTCCCTCTCCCTTTTTGAGAGAGGCATAATATTATTATTATATGGAATTTCAACATATTTAAAATTATTTTCTATTGATGCCATGTCCTCACATTCACTTTCCTCTATTGTATTATCCTTACCCTTTAACCAGTTTTCTAGTCCCTTACTTTTAATTACCACTTTTTCCCCACTGTCCGACTTCCGCTGATGTTCAATTATTTCATAGTGGTTCCCCACTTCAACGCATTCAGAGTCTAAAGGTGCTGTATTTGCTAGGGCCAGGGATTTTTTTTTAACAGTCTTAGAAGTTTTGGTCTTGTCCATCGCCATCCTCTTACAGGTGGATTTTTTATTTTTTCTATTTCGCCTAGTGCGCCTCCTAGAGCCTTGAGCTACCCTTATTTCTACCTCTCTCACACTAATAGTAGTCTTATCCACCGAGTATTCCCTTGGATTAAGTTGTTCCGTGTGGGAAATATTAGTTTGTACAGTGGTATTCTCTTTTTCTTTTTCAACCGCCAAAACCAGCTCACTCAAGTCTCCTAACACCTCATTAGACCCCATTGTATGCCTTTCCCCCTTTTTAAATTCATTTCCACTGCAATTTTCTATCAAAATCCCAAGAGATCTTGTTTTATCAATATTCTGCAATACCAATGATTTTGTGTCACTCTGTTCTTTAAGCAATTTAGTGCAAATGGTCAAGACGACATCCATCATAGTAGTAAGGGCATCCAATTTCTCACCGGATTTAAGTGAATATTCAATTACCCTACTTCTATCACTGTTAGCAGAAATTTCAGAGCGGTTACCCATAGAATTATAAGACTCATCGCTCGAATTAAGTACCACTTCTCTCTCGGCAAATTTATCCAAATCTGGAGAAGCTGACAAATTTGTACTGATAATATTATTCATATCGGTATCCTCAACTGCAGAAATTTCCAGATTTGTTCCTGTTCCCATAGATTGGCGCCTGAATTTATGTACTAATGTCAAAAGCGAATTATTATCAATCATAGAGCTATTAACAGAGAGAGGGGGAGGTAATACATTGTCAATCCTCGAGCTATTAAGGGGGGGAGGGAGGGGGAGTACATTATCAGCTGCCGATACTTTTTCTTTTATAAAAAAGCTGGGTATCTTAGGTTGTTCCAATACGCCTTTAGTCTCGCAAATAGGCTCATTCTTACTTCCCTTTTTTTGTTTTTTCCCTTTACCAGGCTTCTCGATTCCTAATTTGGTAATAGATGTAGATAAGCTTTTCTTCCCCTTTTTAGATCTCAGATTGTGTGAGCATGGGCTTTGGGCCATGGTAATAGAGTATTAAGGGGGATATATATTAATAAAATGTGAAGGTATATAGGATTAACTATTAATCCCTAAGAAGGCAAATCACCCAGAAATTGAAGCAGTCCTATCACAAAAAATCTATAAAAAAATGTACCTGGGACCTAATCAGTTCAGCAGTTAATATACACTCTGTTTCTCAGAGATAAACGGGGAGAAGAAACCTTCGCAGCCCCTCAGATAAATTAAGCTAATATCAGGGATCAGTAGATAATAAAACTATAAAATGAGCAGCCAATACCATCAGTTAAAATGGGAGCGAAATAAAAAACCAAAGGTATACAATTTCGTAAGAAGAGTAGTTAGTTTGTTAGGTTAAAATTATCATCACCAGTCATAAAAATAAAGTTAGTGAATGGTTGGAGAATAGAGTTAGAATGTCAATAAATATAATATCAGAGTGTCAATCCAAAAGAACCAACCGGAATGGGAACGCCCGACAGCTTGAGGAGCGGCCTTAGTCCGACTCTCCCCCCCAGCCAGGTGGTAAAAAAGAATATTTAACTGAGATAGCTGGTTTGCTTACTTAAGATCCTGCAAATTAATCTTCCTTCGGCAGCATCGGCACAACACGCACAACAGCCGTATAACAGCCAGAGGGCTTAACTCCACAGGGCTTTACGCCGCAAGGGTGGTTTAGGGTTGGTTTTGAAGCCCGGTGGATGACACGTGATTCGTCACGTGAGGCTGCAGCGCCCTGCCTCCTCCAGGAAGCAGGCACCAATGTAGCAAGAGCAGGAGGCTCACAGTGCTACTCGAGCGCAATATTAGGCAGCGGAACGTTGGCGTTTGAAGAAGCGCTTTTACACAATTCAAGCAGCACACACCCCTCGGCTGGTTTAGGGCTGGTTTTGAAGCCCGGTGGATGTCACGTGATTCGTCACGTGAGGCTGCAGCGCCCCGCCTCCTCCAGGAAGCAGGCACCAATGTAGCAAGAGCAGGAGGCTCGCAGTGCTACTCGAGCGCAATATTAGGCAGCGGAACGTTGGCGTTTGAAGAAGCGCTTTTACACAATTCAAGCAGCACACACCCCTCGGCTGGTTTAGGGCTGGTTTTGAAGCCCGGTGGATGTCACGTGATTCGTCACGTGAGGCTGCAGCGCCCCGCCTCCTCCAGGAAGCAGGCACCAATGTAGCAAGAGCAGGCGGCTCGCAGTGCTACTCGAGCGCAATATTAGGCAGCGGAACGTTGGCGTTTGAAGAAGCGCTTTTACACAATTCAAGCAGCACACACCCCTCGGCTGGTTTAGGGCTGGTTTTGAAGCCCGGTGGATGTCACGTGATTCGTCACGTGAGGCTGCAGCGCCCCTCCTCCTCCAGGAAGCAGGCACCAATGTAGCAAGAGCAGGAGGCTCGCAGTGCTACTCGAGCACAATATTAGGCATCGGAACGTTGGCGTTTGAAGAAGCGATTTTACACAATTCAAGCAGCACACACCCCTCGGCTGGTTTAGGGCTGGTTTTGAAGCCCGGTGAATGTCACGTGATTCGTCACGTGAGGCTGCAGCGCCCCGCCTCCTCCAGGAAGCAGGCACCAATGTAGCAAGAGCAGGAGGCTCACAGTGCTACTCGAGCGCAATATTAGGCAGCGGAACGTTGGCGTTTGAAGAAGCGCTTTTACACAATTCAAGCAGCACACACCCCTCGGCTGGTTTAGGGCTGGTTTTGAAGCCTGGTGGATGTCACGTGATTCGTCACGTGAGGCTGCAGCGCCCCGCCTCCTCCAGGAAGCAGGCACCAATGTAGCAAGAGCAGGAGGCTCGCAGTGCTACTCGAGCGCAATATTAGGCTGCGGAACGTTGGCGTTTGAAGAAGCGCTTTTACACAATTCAAGCAGCACACCATTTTGTAATATGGCTGAACCAACAGAATCGCCATTTACAATTCACTCTAACGATTGAAAAAGAAGAAATTAATTTCCTCGATCTAACGATCTTTAATCAATTGGGAACACTGCAAGGACGACCTTATCATAAGACCACAGACAGGAACTCACTCTTGCACTACCATAGCCACCACGTGAAACACTTGAAAAACAACCTCCCCTATGGGCAATTTCTGCAATTAAAAAGAAACAGCAGCACAAAAGAATCGTATGAATTAGAAGCTACTATTCTTTCGCAAAAACTGAGGAGTCGAGGATACCCAAAAAAACGTATACGTAAATCTGCCAAAAGAGCATATAACAATAACCGGGAATCTTTACTTGAAGACAAAGTGACTAAACCCATAGATGATAGACTAGTCAGCGTAAATACCTTCACTAACTTGAGTCTATCGATAAATATCATGCACAAACAATGGAAAATCTTTGATAAATCCACTAGCAAACTCCCCTGTCCACTCTTCGCCTATAGGAAATCCACAACAATTGGTAACAAGGTAAGTTGCAGCAAATTTAGAGGTAAACGACCCAAACCCGAGAACCTCACGACCACATGGGGTATGAGCCCTATTATTGGCCATTACCCATGTGGACACTGTGCAGTATGTAAATTTACTAAAAAGTCTAAAGAAGTGGAGGTAGGCTTAGCCACACCATGGAAACAGATGCAATTGACGAACTGCAATTCAGAATATGTTATATATATGATTACTTGCCCATGCGGTAAAAACTACATAGGCAAAACTATTCGGAAAGTAAAAACATGCATGATAGAAGTTGCATCAGAAACAAAACTTTATTGGCACCTATGGTAAAACATTATCTAGAATACAATCATTCTAGCGAAGATTTCAAATGGACAGTGTTATTCACGATAAAAGGTAAAGACCCACTGACTAAAAAAAGATTACTCCTAGAAAAGGAACAAAGACTCATCTTTCAGACAAAAAGTGGGGCTTAACGAAGCAATAGAATGGCATAAAATGTAACCTAATACAGACACATACTAAAGAGGTTATTGATGCACTAGTTACCTAGCCATGCTATCCCCTTTTTAGTGTATTCTACACTTATTCGCCCTGTGCCTACGAATACTATGGACCCTTCTATTATTAGTCGATTAAATATACAGGCCAGATATTACCAGCTAACCATCTTGAGCATATATATAATACCTCTAATAGATTGCTGCACTCTATATCTATTTAAATAATAAGGCAACACTGCCGATTATATGTCCGACCAGGAATTACAAATGACATTTTCCATTTACCATAGCGCGTTTCTATACGTTCCAACTAACAATAGCTATGGTGTCTGTTTTTTCACCTTAAGAAAGAAGTTGCCACTGGGTATAGTCATGCCAAACAACCTAGAAGGTGCCGTAATCACGCTCCCTACATGTTTGTTAACAACCGTAACTAGGTTGCTACTGCATTAACATTCGCGAAGAACCTAGAGACTGAAGAAGGACCAACTCATCGATTTAACTCCCCACACCCAACATTGTGGTTGTTTTCGATTTTGAAACAACGCCGCGAGGAGGTTTGGGATCGTGAGAGCTACGTCCAACTCCATGAGCCGAACGGACTAAGGTAATTATACTACCTCGCCCTTTTCTGAACCCTTTTTATAATAAAAGTGAGATCACATACGCGGTTAAATCCAATATCGAAGTCTCTACGCTATACATAGACCCATTAACTAGCGGCTAACACATATGTTATCCTATTTCTAGAAATCCATTTACGGGTTGAACTACGGCAGAACCTAAAGAAAACTGCTCCGAGAGAACATTCCGCCACTTTTTGGTTTACACTGAGCGCCGGCCAATACAGAATCAAGGTAAGCCCTCAATATTATACCGAAATCTACTAGCCCCTACTTACCTACTAAAACAAAGGTCACAAGAGTGATTCTATCTTTTTCAGAGTGATCTGATCGCTCCATGTACAAGTCCCGCTTTACATCAGAAGATCTCCTACTTTCGAACTCTGGTGCACATTCTGCCCATACCTTTGAGATTTGCTTCCTCATTTAAGGTAGGCAATCATAGATAGCACTACACCTGCCCAAAGAGATAGAGCTGGTTTACACCGACAATATTTTTTTAAATCTATGCAAATTATATTTGCAGATCCCAGTGGACACAATTTAATATCCACTACGGACCTAGAAGACTAAAGCCTGCATTAATCACAGGAAGATTCCTCACTAAGAACCACTCGTCATTCACCAGACTGGGTAATTAACTAACCTAGCGTTGTCTGATAAATTTAATTTATCCTAAAGTATTAACAGCATTAAAAGCTTACACTTTTCTATACTTTCTTGTTATCAACAGCTTAAGCAAGAACAGTCAAGTTTATTACCTAACACGGGCAACTGAAACTACCAACCAAAGAGATATGCAAGAATAGCTAACTCTAATATAGTTGTCCAATATGATGTTGTTAATGTTGTTTTTTAGAATATGACACTTCTCCTGAAGAAAGTTCTAAGAATTGTTACAAGAACTGAAACATGTCGAGTTTTGCCATCTAGTATTGACACCAGTATGATGATCTAACAACCCTAATAGAGGTCCCGTGATCGGTGTGATATAGCCATTGCCTCCAACACCTATCACCGAACCATACTTCTGTCATTTAGACGGAAGCCACTAACTCCACTGGCAACATTTAAAGTGTCACAACAAAGTTGTTTGTTTTTTCAAACAATATACGATTGTTTTATGTAGAGTGAATGGGATCTACCCATCGCTTTTTTTAAGCTATTATTTTAAGCTATATTCATTGATATGAATATTAAAAATGGATTGAATTATATGTTGTACAGCGCTGATTTAATGAAGTTCGACTGTAAGCTGTTGATAAATTGACTAACTACCTCTTCTGTCCTATAATATAACACTCCCGATAAAAGGTAGAGTTACTACTAAAGTAGTAAAAATTGGGTTTCCCTCATTATAGTGTATAGACCTATGACCCATCACTAACAGATTAATATACCTATGACCCATCACAAAGAAATTGATCAATCTATGTCCACCACAAAGAGAGGTCTAGACCTATGACCCATCACAAACATATGGATAGACCTATGACCCATCACAAACAGATGCCTAGACCTAGGGCAAATCACAAAGAGATGAATAGAACTATGACCCATCAGAAAGAGATTGCTAGACTTACGAATCATCAGAAAACGATGGCAAGATCTATGACTCATCACAAAGAGATGGCTAGACCTATGAACCCATCAAAAAGAGAAATCTAGACCTGTGACCCATCACAAACAGATGAATAGACCTATGACCTATCACAAACAGATGGATAGACATATGACCAATCACAAAGAAATTGATCAATCTATGTCCACTGATTGCTAGGCCTATTATCCATCATAGCCGGTCAGATAGCACAGCGAGTAAAGTGCTTGCGGTGACATCCGTGCAGAGCCTGCTGACGCAGGTTCGAATCCCGGCAGATCCAAACTCATCCTTTCCAAGGTTGATACATGAGCACCACACACCGTGGGTAATAAAAAGCAGTGCTCAGATGCCTGAGGGTTCGTAGCACTATATAAATGCATAGATGCAAAAGATATGCAAAGATATGCCACCATGCAGCTGCTACCTACCTCCATCAATGCAGCAACTCATACAACAAGATGGGGCAAAGGACCCCTGCCCTAAGCAAGACTTTCCCAGGATGAGCTTTGAGCAAGAATACCATTGGTCCACTACCGCCCCACATGGCTGGGGAAGTGTCATGGATGTTAAATGTTAAAAATAAAATAACCCTGCATTGTTCTCCCCAACCTAGCTCCCTTCTAGGGTCTGGACCATTGAGGCTGTGGCATCTACATGATGCCCATGGTGACCCAGCTCCTACTGGTTCTTGCCATCGCCACTAGCAAGATCTCCCACCCTACAGCTGAGACCACCAATACCACTCTATCATGGTGGTGGCATGCCAACAGGATAGCCAAATACATCCTGCCTTGAGCAAGATCCATCCAGCACCATTCTTGAAAATGAAAACCATTGGTCTGCCGTGACCCAACCTGACCAATCACAGCTGATAGCCTTACATGAAGTGTGCATCTGTCTGATTGGGAGGAACTGCTGCAAGGACAAGGTTCAATACTCCTCCAGTCTGACTCACATCTTCATCCTACTGAGTTTGCAAATTGAATGCTACAATGTGGGTAATAATGATGATAATTACTTACACCTCTCACCAAATGCCCTGAAACCTGATCCACACTGATAACCACCGAAGTATTATTATTATGAATCCTCGCTCCTCTGCCAATTAATTTGATTATAGAATTCTTGGTTAGTTGGGCTGGAGAAGGGCCCATGGAAGAAGAATCACCTGTTAGCCTTCTTGCCAGGATCACCCAGATGATATGTAGACATCAGCTAACTGGTGCATGGAGCTGCCCCATGCTCAGTTCTCATCACTGTGGTGTAAAAACAATGAGCCATCACTTATAAACTGCCCTCACTTAAGAGAGTCTGTCAACACAAAGCTGGAGAGGGTGTGTGTGTCCAGAGCACCTCTGAGGCTGCGTTTGCAATATGCATTCCTTTAAATGAAACAAAGGAATGCTTCACTTTTGACCGGCGTGCTCAGAGGCAGCTGTCTGGTGGGCCCCTACCTGCGCCCCAAGCTCTGATCACTGGGCAGCTGCCCTGTCCGCCCACCCCAGGAAACTGGACTGCTTCTTATATATAAGGGCTTATTATTGAAGACCTGTAAGTTTAACGAAGGAGACTGCATCCATGTGCACTTCCATGCATGCACTCTCCTCCATGCAATTTTAAATCATGTTTGGCAAACGTGTAAATGTAACACTTACACCCCTGGTAAACATTATTTGTAAATACCTCCTGCCATGTGGATGAGTAACGGGAATCAGTTACATTGATTTCTTATCTCTGAGCAGGTGCATAACAGTGGAAAATCCCATCGGAATCACAGCGTTGCTGTCATCATCAAATTCAAATGCTGGCAAGATATTCATGTATTTGAAAAGCAGGATGGATGTGGATGTCATGATCATAAATCTTGAACTGTGCCCCCGCTCTGTCTGTGAAATATTGGTAAAGGAGGCGTCAAACCACACAATCCTTTTGCGCATGGTTTTACTGCCTACTTTACCGCTCCAGTGATTCCAAAATGAGATCTGTATTGTTTGCCCAAGATCACAATGCTGCAATGCAATTGTTCCAGTACTTATTACTAATCACTGTCTTCTCCACCGACTGCGGGACAATAAAGGCATGGCCTAGGGGGTGGGGGAATAAATAGAGCTGACACACTGGCCACACACACTGCACTCATAGCCCCAGCTTTGGAAACTTAAATAGAATGCAGTCTCCATCGCGCTCACAGTACAGAAGCCACTTTTGCTTAGCTTGAATGAATGGTGTGAATGATTTGTAAACACACAGTAGTGGCCTGATTCTCTGAAGTGTTTTATAATGGAGCAATTCTATTGGAAAATGCAATGTGAGTCAGGCCCTAAATGTCTGCAAATAAGCCATGTAAAATTCAGGGGATGAGGTTCCTAAAGTAATTAGTGCATTGTTAATTTCACTTCTTAAAGACAGGCCTGGGCGTGAATCCTCTTCAGCCCCATACAAACATGTAACTTATTGCGGAAAAGGGATTGAGTATTCATGCCCTGGGTCTTTGTTAGGTAAGATTTTCATAGCGATAATAAATCTTCCTGATTGGGTCAACCACAGAACTTTTTTGCTTTAATGGGGGATTATTTTTCCTTATACCTCAGTGAGAGAGAACCTTTTCCCACTCTCAGAGTCTTTTACTCTATTTGTGGGTGTCATTTGTAAGACTCTCCATAGTGTATTTTGAAAGTTATTCTCTTTAACATCTTTTTAACAATAAGTGTCTATAGTTGCTGGGTTTCCCTAAGGGGCTCCCCTTTTAACTTTCTCTGGCTAACCTTGAGAGAACTACAATTCCCAGCAGTAGAAATGATCTGTGGATCCCTTTTACATTTTATTAGGTTAGACCAGCAGCCCCCACCTTATGTGGAGTGCTGGGGAGATATATCCCCTTTCTCATTTTAAACGGAACATTTACGTTACAAGGACAAACTTATCTTTAATGGCTGGTGGCAGTGAACCTTTTTATTAGTTTGGTGCACCTTTACCGTGGGCTGTTTGCACTATCCCGGCTGAGTTCCTGAATAAAAGTCTGATCCTGGAAGCTGAAGAGATGGTCGACCACTGGAACCAAATCCGAAGAGGAAGATGAAGAAACAGCAGCTCAGACGATTTCCAGCTACCGGAGAGACTGCTGTGTAACCAGAGCCTGCTTTTACCCTTCCTTCCAATTGACTTGGGGACTTCGAAAACAACAACCCGATCATGGGCCTGGTGTGACCCACTAGACGCAGGAAGACCTTCATTTTAAGCCATCCTACGCCCTGCTGCTACCTTGCGTGGCTGCAATACCCCCAATACCCTGGAAGCTCAAGCTATTGTGCAGTGCACCATCTTCCGAATTCTGAATCTCGCTGAAATCTTGTGAGGATCCTGCTGGACCTCCAGAGACATAAATCAAGTCTGAAAAGTCCCCTCATCAGAGTGCCGGACCTTGCAAACAACGAGAATCCGACCAGCGGAAAAGGTGCCAAATCCACAGAGCAGCATCTAGTCATGAGGAAATCCTTGCCTTTCCCATGATCATTTCTGCAAAAGTCCTTCCAGTGTCCTGTCTTTAGTCTTCTTGATGAAGGAATTCAACAACTGGGTTTTTGGCTGCAGATCCAGCCCTCCTGCTGCAAAATCCTCTGTGCTAAGGTACTGCGCTGGCTTGGGTATTTACTTACCTTAGGTCTCTTGTCATTTCTGTGTAGTTTTTTTTTCTGTGATTGGGAGGTCTCTCTTCCAGTTCACCCTGGCCCACTGCTGGAATCCTCCTAGGGTGTCTTCTCTGAAGTCCCTGGACCCTAAACTAACTCTAAAGTAAAATACGTACTTGTTTGAACAGTCTTCTTCTGGAACTCTGAACTTTTCCTGCTATTGAGCCCTATCTCACCCGGCCTACAGCTGACTCCTAGACCACTACGGTCCCTCTTCTGCCTCTGAGAGAACTCATTTACTAGAATTGGAAAGGGCTGGATACTTTAAGAGGTCTGCCTTGAGAAGAAAACCAAGTGTTGAAAAGTTACTTACTTGTAAATGAATTAGTTGGTAACTGAGAGAGTGAATAGTGACAAAAAGGTTATTACTTACCTTATATATGTACTGCCATTCTGAAAAGTATATATAGGATTTACTTACCTTGAATAAGCTGTGTGCCTTCCTAAATAAGTATTCTCAAAGTCTTACATTCCTTAGAAACTGTCTCGCCATTCTAACAGAAAGCAGATAGAAGTTTAATTTACTCACCTGTGAATTGGGTCTCCGTCTTCCCAAAGGTAAAGCTGTTGATTCCACTGTACTATTCCTGTTAGTATATACATGCATGAGTGCCCCCAATTGGTTCTTGCTTCCCCTGACTTGCTGTTACCCTTTCCAGAATAAGCCTGCATTAGGTTATACTTACCTCTAAGTTGTTAATAGCTCCTTTTGAAAAGTGTATAGATTTTACTTACCTTGTGTTATATGTGTGTCATCCTGAAACAAGCTAGAGGTATTGCTTGCTGTTCTAAAAATCAAACGGTAATAGTATATTACAACATAGGTTTTACCTGACTAGAATAGCTGTGTGCCATTTTTAAAAGTGTTCTTATCTGTAGCTAAACTTGGTCTGCCTTGAGCCATCCAAAAATAGTGTAATAAGTTCTTACTGACCATAGACTGGGTTCCACTGAGCTGAAAAGTAAGTGTAATTGTATATCACACCCCAAGGTCTAACTCCCCTAGAATAAATGTGTTATCCTGAATCCGAGTTATAGGTTTATACTGTCCCTAGAATAAGTGTTCCACTATTCAGAAAAGTATATTGTCCAGTTGGTTTGGTATGTGATTTCTTGCTGAGCGTCACGGTACAACTGCTAGGGTGTACTACCCTTGTATTACTGTAAGTAATCCAAAAGTAACTATTGGTTTTGACTTCATTAGAAATACTGTTCGGTGTTCCAAATAAGGTTATATGCGTTGGTCTATGTATCTTCAAGCATAGTGTTGTGCTTTTATAATTTTGGTTATATATAATGTGATAGGGCTTATTCCCCCCAAGATTTCAGTGTTATGCGGATGACACTCAGCTCTCCTTCAAGCTACCCTCAGCTTCTTCTTCCTCCTCACTCATTCATGACGGTCTGTCCCCAATTCATTCCTGGTGTGCAGCTAACGACCTCTGCCTTAATGCCAGTAAGACAGAGATGTTTCTCAATGGGACTACTGCTCCCGTTTTCCCACTCTCACTCTGGCTGGCCTCCCTTGGCCCTTCACCCTGAACCACCAGTGAGGCACAAAACCTGGGGGTCATCTACGATTCCACTCTGTGCTTCTCACACACCTCAGCTATATCCAATAAAACTCACTATCAGCTGCCTCTCCTCCGAGGTATCCTACCCTTCTCACTTTCCCCAGAGACTCATTGTATCCAGAGCTCTGGTTCTCTCCAGACTTGACTACTTTAACAGTCTCTTTCTCAATCTCCCTTCTTCTACACTCAGACCTTTACAACTCACCCAGAACAGAACCGCAAGACTTATCCTTGTCTTCAAGCCCAGGGACCGCATCTCTCTGGCGCTGAAATCCCTCCCCTGGCTCCCTGTGGCTGCAAGGATCAACTACAAGACCCTCTGCATAGTTCACAAGGTCTACTGGGGCTGGGGGCCCGCACTACTTCCAAGACACTCTTCCCAAATACATCCCCTCTAGAGCACTTCACTCATCCTCCTCCAACTCTCTGAGAGTGACTCATTTTTCCAAATGGAGATTTGGGGGTAGATGCTTATCCTCTGCAGGGGTCACCCTCGGCAACATTCTCCCTGCCTCTCTCTGTCTCGAGCCAGATCTCCTTAAATTCCAGGAACTCCTCAAGACCTTCCTCTTCTCCTCTGCCTTCTCTCTCCCTCTCCCCTGCTAACCTCTGCTTTCTACCTGATACCACCTCCTTCTGCTGAGCTTGCTGACTGGTCACCTGGCTCCCCTCAGAACCTTATAGGTTCCAGGCACCCACAACAGTCCCTGCGCATGCCTCCAGAGCCCCGCACTACATGCAGCATTACGCACTACCCTAAGAGATAACCCTCTGCACTAACCCTGCCTTCCTGGCCCAGGCGCAATTCCCTTCGCCCATACCTCACACTTACAAAAGATAGGCATACTACAAACATTTGTTCAGTTCAACCCCACACGTTCTTGATTTTTCCTTCTGTTGAGTGCACTTGGTGGTCCTACTGTTATATTTAACTTCATATTTTGTTTGCTGAGACAGGGTAGTGCACTCAACATGTTTGATTTGTGAATTATTTTTAAAATATTTGGGACCACATCGTCATATCCAATCTGGAACAAACTGTACACTTTCTACATGACTAGTCATTGACTTATTCTCCTATAAACATATAAAGTTCTTCATCTTTATTATGCCCACCTGGGGATTTGGTGTTATATTTGATTATATATCTGTTTTCCAATTGTCGTAACTGTCTCTCTCTATCCCCACCTCTTGGATGTTGTTGAACATGATAAATGCCAATGTATTTGAATGACTGTATATTTCCTTTGTGTACTTCTGCTAAATGTTTCGCTAGAGGATAAGTTGGATCTTGATTTTTAATTGCTCTTAGATGATGGAAAATTCTGATTTGACTTCCAATTTGGTGCTTCCTATACACCAAAGGTTACAGCTGCAACTGATTACATATGTCACAAATTTTGTGCTACACAATATAGTTGTGATTTCCACTTTTGATCCTGTGCAGGGATTTTTGTATTGTTTAATGTTTTCCCCGAATTTGCACGCTTTACACTTTGTGCATCTTTAGAAGCCTTTATTTTTATCCAGAAGCAAATTCGGTCTGGATTTCATTTGAAACAAACTTGGAGACACTTTCGCTTGTATAGATTTTGCTTTTCTATACGTTACAGTTGGATTTGTACTGAGTAATGGGTTAATGTCTTGATCTTTCCTTAAGGCTTGCCAATGATTTCGTAGTATTCTTTTTACATTCCTTGCTCCACTGTCGAAGGTGGTAATAAATCTTATATTTTCTTTCTTGTTTATCTGATTCTCACCTTTTTTGTCATTTGTTTCTTTAATTTTTGTGATAATTTCTTGTCTCGTGTGTTTGTTACACTGGATATATGCTTTGTTGATAATTGACTTCTTATGTCCTCCAGCTTGAAACTTAGATGCCGTTAGTTTCGCATTTTGCTCAAAGATCGATGTTTCACTGCAGTTCCTTTTCATTCAGAGAAATTCTCTGTATGGTATGCTGTTTTTAAGATTTTCTGGATGGGCACTTTGTGCATAGAAGACCGTATTTGCACTTGTTGGCTTTCTGTATACCTCTGTGGTAATTTTATTATTCACAATTCTTATCTTAATATCTAGAAAGATGACTTCAGTTCGATATATATCAGTTTTGATATATTACATGGCCACGGTAGTGGCCATGTAGTTATGGTTAAGTTGCTGTTTCCATAGGAAGAGCACTTTTTGGGCGGCTTATAACTTCGCTCTCCCTGGACGGATCCTCACCAAACTTTGCAAAAAAAGTATATGGGTCACTCTGAATATTTTTGCAAAGCTTGGTGAGGATTCGTCCAGGCAGGGCAAAGTTATAGGGGGGGCCCGAAAACTTTTTTTTTTCCATAGACTGAATGGGAAAAAACTTTGTGCACGGCCACAGGCCAAACCGCTGGACGGATTTACACCAAATTTGCGGCAGGAGTGGGGGCTTGGTCCCGAAAGCGTGCTTTTGCAAATTTGGTGTAAATCCGTCGAGTAGTTTTTTATAAAATGACCAAAATGAAAGGCAAAAAAATTAGTGATATCTGTGTTCACTTCGTGGACAGACTTCCCTGTTCACTCCGCGACAGCACCCGGATTGGCCCATGGCCTTGCTTCATGTCTGCGGACATGCGACCTGTTCCCTGATTGGACGACGAGGGGCGTGGAGCGCGTCAGATTTTCTGTGGCGCCCGCCATCTTGTATTCACCGTCGATCGCGTACAGCGCGGTGAAACGTGGATAAAAAATTGTATTTAGTGCCGTGTGTTGGTGTGTAAGAGTTTTTGGGGAGGGTGGGGGAGTATGAGATAGGTTCAATGTTTTTTTTTTTAATGTGCTAGATTTTTTTGTTGCGGTCAATTTGTCCGCGGAGAACACGGCTGTTCTGACATTTTGTAAATAAACTAAATGGTGGGGTGTTTAGAGGACGGAGTATGTGTCATTTTTGTTCGCAAGGAAGGTAAAAATGAACTATGAACACTCGCGGTGTAATTAATTGTTCGTAAATACACAAACTGGGGGTGTCCTCAGGACGCTGTCCGTATTGTAATCTGTCTAGTTGAATGTGTTTTAAGAACACTTGCGGTGTCCCGAAATGGTTGCAATTACACAAAATGGGGGTGTTCTGAGAACGTTGTTTGTATTGTTCGTTGTCAGGGTGAAAATGTTTTAAGACCACTCCTTTTGTCCACTAATAGTACCATTTCCTATGGGCGTCAACCGACTTTTTGTCCACTAAAGAAACGATAAATCCGGCTGGTGTGCGCCGACATTATGTGATAATCCTATGACTGGCGCTATTGACCTGGCTGACTTGCTTTTGCGACACTAAATCGTATCTCCCGCTACTAAGCCTGATATTATCACAGCATTCATATTCCCCGCCTCTCTCCGTGACGTTACAGGGTGCGTCATCAAACGTGCCCAGTCCTCTGCAGTCCTAAGTGAGTTTACACAGAACCCGGAAGACAACACATATTATGTCACAACACAGCGCGCCACAATTCGGAATATGAAACAGTGATTTAAAAGCAAACAGCAAGATTGTAAATTTTGTAAAGTACATTTATTTGACATCAAATATTTAGAGAATATTCAGGAATTTGCATTTGTCTTTGTTTTCGATCCGCAAAAGTTCATGTTGAGGCACGCAATGTTCCTTTGCGGTACAGAGGGTGTTAGATCAGCTTACAACTCAGTGCGCCACAATTCGGAATATGAAACTGTGGTTTAAAAGTAAACAGCAGGATTGTACATTTGGTAAAGTACATTTATTTCACATGAAATGTTTAGTGAATATTCATCGATTTGCTATTGTCTCTGCTGTCGATCACCAAAAGTTTATTTTGAGCCACGCGTTGTTCCTTTGCGGTAGATAGGCTGTTGGTTTATGATAAAAGCAGTAAATGGTCGCTCTGATAATCGGAAGGTTGCTCCAACAACGAGCCATTAGAACACCCTATTGGTTGGTATGTTGTTTGTAGCCGCTAGTACTGCGTAAGGGAATATTGGTCCTTGGCGATTGTCCCATAAAATGGTGAGGGTCATGAAGTTGCATATTTGGACCTGCACCTGGCAGTTGAAGACCCCATCCGCTGGAGTCTGTAAATCGTGACATATTTATTTATTTATTTATTTATTCGCATTTGTTTAGCGCACATGCAGCCCAGGGGGCATCGTGGCGCTTGTCACAGAAATGATTTGTTGTACATACATTGAAGTCATTTATTAGTTGCAGGAGCAGATTGCAACTATGAGAAATGGCTAGTTGTGCATACATTGAAATCATTACTTAGTTGCCAGAGAACGAGAAATAGCTACAGGAGAGGAAGAGAGGAGAGGAGATAGATGAGGAGAGCGTAGCGAACTAGAAGAGGATGAATTAGTTAAACAAGATGGTTTTCAGCTGTTTTCGGAAGGCAATGAGAGAAGTTTCTGCTCTGAGCGTGCTAGGTAGAGCGTTCCATAGCTTAGGGGCAATATAGGGGAAGCTTATTGCCCCTGCTCTAGCTCGTTTGATGAGCTGGTTGGAGTGGCATTGCCTAGTTGGTCTGGAGGAGCGAGATCTGACTAGGGTGTCAGACAGGTAGGAGGGTGCGGACAGGTTGATACACTTGTGTGCAGTGGTAAGTATTTTGAAAGTAATGCGATCTTTGACAGGTAGGCAGTGTGCTGCCTTTCTGGCTTGTGCAATGTGGTCCCTTTTTGGTATATTGAGAGCTGCTCTTAGAGCATTATTTTGTGTTGTTTGGAGTTTAATGAGATTGGAATTGGAGGTGCCAGCCAGTAACGCATTACAATAATCTAGTTTAGCTCCAATGGTGGCTCTGGCGATAGAGAGGCAATTATCTTTGGTTAGGAAAGGTTTGATATCATTGATGAGCTTAGTGCTCAAAGCGGAGGCAGAAACAATGGAGTTGACTTGTTTGTCCATGGAGAGTGAGGCGTCTATGTGTACTCCTAGTGTTTTTACAGAAGGTAGAACTGGGATGATGCAATTGTCTATGGAGAAGTTGGTGTAGAGTGGGTCGAGGTTAGTGAGGGTGGATTTTTGACCAAGGATGAGAATTTCGGTCTTGTCTCCGTTAAGACATAGGCCGTTTGTGGCCATCCAAGCTTGGATGGTGGCGTATATGCTCTGGAGGGTGGCTGCGTCCTGATGGTAGAGTCCTGTGAGCGGGAGGAGTACTTGGGTATCGTTGGCGTAATTGGTGTATGTGATCCCCAGTGCATCCAGGTTATCAAAGAGGGGTTTGGTAAACAAGTTATAGAGGGTAGGCGCCGTGCATGAGCCCTGCGGGACTCCATGCTTGATGGTAGTTGGCTCTGCATTCGCTATATTGGAGAACACTTTCATTACTCTTCCTTCGAGGAAGGAGGTGATCCAGTTTGTGGCTTGTATGGAGAAATGTGCGGCCTGGGTGTGATGGTTTGTGAGGATGGCATGATCAACTAGATCAAATGCAGCCGAGAGGTCTAAGAGGAGCAGAAGGGCCAATTTCCCTTTGTCTAGTATTAGGGTAATTTGGTTCTTCAGATCTAGTAGGGCGGTTTCAGTGCCATGACCTTTGCCAAATCCGGACTGCCTTTTACCTAGGACAGAGTTGTTTTCCAGGTAGGACTGTATCTGCATGTGTGCCGCTTTATCTAAGATTTTCAGAAGAAATGGGACCGTTGTGATGGGTCGGTAATTGTTAGGTTGGGCAGGATCCAGGGTTGGTTTCTTTAAGAGCGGACTCACCCAAGCCTCTTTAAGGCTGTCAGGGACTATGCCCGTCTTGAATGAGGCGTTGATGAATGCTGTGATGATCGGTGTGAGGGGTGCTGCGCATTCTTTAATGATGTTAGGGTGGCATATATCGCCTTTGTATGAGATGGTTTAAGCTGTTTAAGGATTTGGAGATAATCTGCTTCGCTGATTGGCGAAGAATTAAATTTGGAGGCGTGCTGGTCGTTAGCGGTATTGGCGACAGGGGTCTGTTGGGGGTGCAGAGCCTTGAAGTGTTCTGCTATTTTATTTTGAAGAAGGTCTATTTTATTTAACATCGCTGTTTGGATGCTATTGCACCAGGCTTTATCCTTAACAATCTCATCTGTACAGATTGGGGGGATAGTGAGCTCTTTAAAGATGGTGAAAAGCTCTTTTGAGTGGGAGTTGGCTTCCAGAATACGTTTATTGTATGTTTCAGACTTAGCCTGAAATATAGCACTTTTGTACTTTTTAGAAATATGCAGAAAGTCTATTTTGGTGGCATCACAGGGATAGGCCTGCCAAGTTTTGAGGGCTTGGCGCTTGCACTGGCGTAGGTTTAATAGGTCCTCTGTGAACCATGAGTTGGAATGAAACGATTTTTTTTCTTTTTTGTTTTCAAGAGGAGCTGCAGTGTTAATGGCATGAGTGAGTGTATCTTTGAAAATCTGTGCTAGAATGTTGGGGTCAGAGGAGAAGGGAGGTGCTAGGCATGGGTTGTTGAGAAAGGGATGTATATTGTCTGCTGTAAGTTTTTTGGCACTTCTGGCCATCTTAGCTGGTGCAGGTATAAGTGGTTTGGAGTATGAGAATATGCGGATGTAAAATTGGAGGCAGTTGTGGTCGGACCATGGGAGGGCTGTGTTGGAGTTGATGGTGGAGCCACAGTTGTAATCTGCCACCCAGTCTAGGATACGGCCTTTATTGTGGGTCGGAGCAGTAACTATCTGTGTGAATCCTAGGTCTGTGAGATTTCTAGCGAGTGAGGTGGCTGTTTTGTCAAGTTTATCATTGTCTCCTAGAAGCAGAGTTTTAGAGGTTTGTTTGATGTTTTTTCCAAGGAGGTGGTTGACTATATTTGTGAAGTTATTGGCAGGGCCTGGAGGTCTATATATGACATGAATGTTTACTGTTTCTTTAGGAGAGAGGGTGAGTTTGACCGACAGGATGTCAGTAGTGTCTTCCCAGGTGGTGGGGGTCTGCCTTAGGGCTAGGGAATCTTTAAAAATTAGTGCGACCCCTCCGCCTGTTTTAGCTGATCGGTCCTGTCTTAAGATTGAGTATCCTGGCGGTACAGCTAGGCTGATAGTAGGGCCAGATGCAGAATGCAACCAAGTTCCTGTTAAGGCTAACATATCTAAGTCTTGGCTGGTAATAATATCATTGACTTCTAGTGCGTGGGCGTTGAGTGAACGAACATTTAATAGGGCATATTTCAGGTGTTGGAGCTTTATTGATTGTGGTGGCTTGAGGTCGGTGGTTCGAATGAGCTTTTTGGTAGTGTGAGTGGGTTTATTAGTCAAATGAGGTCTAGGAGGAGCCAGTGTTGGAGCCTTGTTAGGGTGCTTATGGGTAGTGTTGTTTGGCGGGCAGAGGTTCTTAGCATGGGTGCGCGAGCCTAGAGGTGCGTTCCTAGGTGTTACCTGCATAGGTGTGGTGGGGAATGCTAAGGGGAATGTACGTGTTCTGAGTCTGTGCTGCCTAAGTATGAATTCTGGCATATTGGGGGGAGTAGCGTGTGTGGTGGAGTGTCTGAGTTCCATGCTATGGCTGTTGAGTTGCCCTATGGGCATAAGGTAGGCAATACTGCTAGTAAGTACGATGTGGACTATACCTAAGAGGATGTATGGTGTGTGAGTGGTGTACATATTGGGATAGGACTGAGAGAGCTGGGATGCCATATAGGTTAGACAATACAGTGGCACAGAGGACTCAACCAACCAAAAGGCACAAAACAGTAGTTCGGTGGTCTCTAGCGACCAAAAGGCACAACACAGTAGTTCAGTGGTCTGTAGCGACCCTAAGGCACAACACAGTAGTTCAGTGGTCTCTAGCGACCAGAAGGCACACACAGTAATTCAGTGGTCTGTAGCGACCCTAAGGCACAACACAGTAGCAAAATGGGGCCGCATACCTGTTTTAAAAAACATAAATTAGTCTCACCAGCCGATCTTCATTAAAAATCATCATTTTATTTATTAGGGCGTGAAACTATTTGCTATCGAAGATAGTGCAACAGAGTATGTTAATAATTAAATTAATAATAGTTTCCCATTCATATAGCGCTAATAACCGTGAGGTATCTAAGCGGTGCTTATTATTAACCACGATTTGTGGTGCTCATTTATCGACCACGGAAGGATGAAAGGCTGAGTTTGGCCTTGCCGGGATTCTAACTTGCGTTAGCAAGGTGTGCACGGATGTCAAAGCGAGCGTTGTACTCGCTGTGCCCTTGACAGGCTACAGTGAAGTGGCACAGCGAGTAGAGCGCTTGACCGCCTATAGACCGGTTAAATTATTTCTATTAACCCACCCTGTGTCGTCTGCCTTTTGCAGAGCCCTCTAAACGACAGGGGATCAATTCGGCGGTGATAGTACGTGGTAGAAAACATTATGCCACTTTCAACTAACAAGTTCAACTTGAGCGGTCTTTAATACTACGCTATTGTAATTATATTTGGTATAAAATAATCTAAAGGGTTACTTACAGTACAATTGCAATTTCCATTGTCTACGAGTAGTGCAGTCCCAAAATACGACTCCGCGTGTGCGAACGATCTTTCGCATAGTGATATAATATATATAAGTGGTTTCGTTTCAGGAATTTTATCCTTATCTTCTCTTACAGTTTAGCAACACTCCTTCAAGAGAAGTCTTTCATCACAATCTCTGTCTGTCAAGGTCAAAACACAATACAACCTTATAGTCCGCTTCGTGAGCCTCTCCGGGCCCGAGAAAAAAATGGAAGCAGCTGACCTTCACTGTGAACGAACATACATTTTTACTTTGCAACATTCTGTGTAAAGCCATATGTGAGAAGATGGTTTTTGCACGCCATGTTTGTATATTGTTTGCATGATATTAAAAAAAGTTTGTTTAAGGGACGTTATGGTTCTAAGTACAGCCGAAAGACCCCTGAAAATCGCATGTTATGGTGAGCTATGAAAAATAACTCGCGCCACCACCGTGCACTGCTAAGACTAACACCCAGGACATCAAAGATGACATTGCAAATGTCATTGATGAAATTACTGATGACATCACATGTGTATGTACTTTTCATGGAATTTGTGTACTAGGGATTTTTATTATAATGTTGCGAAAAAAGTGTCAAGGATATTGCAATAAATATCATACCGTTATTAGTGCTTTGAACGATGCATTGATATAAATAGCATTGTATTATGATATTCTATCTAGTATACTGAGCTACTAATGGAGAAACATAGCTTTGTGTGCAGAGTACAAGATGAAAGTATAATATTTGTAATGTTAATATGTTGAATAATGAAATGATAATTGTCCTGAAATGTTTGAAAATTCACAAAATGGGGGTGTTCTGAGGACGTTATTCGTATTGTGTGATTGCTTAGCTGTATGCAATGAGGGAATGGCACAGAGAGTAAAGTGGAAGCCGTCCGCGGACACCGCGGCTGTTTGTGGACAGGGCGTGCTACATCCAGGTTTTTCCACGAAATCCAACATGGAAAGAAAACTGTACGGATCAGCCAATCAGATGTCGAGGTTGTGGATTTGTGTTCAAAGAGACTGTGTGTAGTGAAGATGGCAGAAGTGGAGAAAGTCAGGGTGTTGGTGCTCGGAGATATGTTTGTGCATGGTTTACAGCAGTATGCTCAATGCAGGCATGTTGCAAAGTACTTTGATGTGAAAGGAGTGGAGGTGGTGTGGAGCACTGTGCCTGATTGCAATGTACAGGGAATTGTACAAGTTTGTGAGGATATGGCCACGATGAACAGTCCGCATGTGGTAGTTTTGCACTATGGTGCTTTCCATTTGGGCAACGTCAGTGCCCCTACTTTGTTGGATGATTTGGAATGCTTGGTTCAAGCCGTAATGAAGATCCTTCCAAATGCGAAAGTAATTTTTTCTGGGTTACTACCTAGGGCAATATGGGACAATAGTTCAGTTTTTTGTCCTCAGCAAAACATTGCTAGGTGTGTCATCAACCGAGGAATGTGTGCCTTCATGCTTAGAGCTGGTATGTTCTTCTGTAATAATGAGAATATTGATGCCAGTAATACTGTTAATTTTAAAGAAGATGGCATTTCTTTATCTTTTACGGGAAATGCCTTTCTATTTTGGAATGTAAGGGTTGCTTTGGAGAAGGTTATGTGAAGATTTTAGGAGTAAAGTAAGAAAAAAAAACTAGAAAAAAAATACAAAATGACAGGTGTCTGTCAAGCATCTGTAAAAAAAACAAAGAAAACGGCTCTTTTCAGAGCCAACTTCAAAGGGGAAATGGGGCACACTATTTAAATTTACATTCACCACGCTCAGATTTTCGATATGTCCGCGGACATGGCGGTAGTCCGCGGACATGAAAATCACTATGAGGGGGTTAGTATGTTCTATGTTACATGTATATGAAGTCAGGGATATTATCGTTAAGTTGTGCTACAAAAACCTATGAAATTCAGTGAAAAAACGTTGTTAAAGGGACGTTATGGTTAAGTTGCGTTACTAAAAACCTATGAAATTCAGTAAAAACAATTTCTTAAAGGGACGTTATGGTTAAGTTGCGCTACTAAAAACCTATGAAATTCAGTGAAAAAACTTTGTTAAAGGGACGTTATGGTTCAAAGTAAAACCGAAAAACCCCTGGAATTCGGCAGTTATGGTAACATAAGCAACCATAACTCACGCCACCGTGCACTGCTAACACTAACACCCAGGACATCAAAGATGACATCACAAATGTCATTGATGACATCACTGATGACATCACATGGCTGGCTTGCCCTTTTTATCCTTTACTGACATATCGAAGCCACATAGTTTTCTTCAGTAACAGTCAGGAAGTAAAAATTGAAAAGGTACTATATTTGTAGACTTAGGGTCAAGTCACATCATATGAAACATATACATAGCGGAAGACACAGGCTTGAAAGAGAGCAATCCTTTCTGTGCATGAAGATAATCATTAGGGTTATCAGCACTTTCTCATAGTTTTAATTTTATTACTCTACCTTCCCTGTATATGCTCATATTTGTATACATTATACTCACTCTCCTTTCCTTTGGGTGCAGTCACATCATGTGATACACATACATATGGTAAGTAGCAGCTTTGAAACAGAGGAATAGTTTCTCTGCATAAAGACAATCAGTTAGGTTATGAACGCGTTCTGCTACTATTTCTGCTTTTTTGTTTACTTCACTGGCCCTGTATATACTCATATTTGTATGTGTTGTTGTCTCTTTGTGTTTTGTCTGTAATAATTATGTATTAAGTGGGTTTTATTATCTACTTATTACATGTTTCACAGAACGCAAAACTCTAATAAGAAAGCAGTTATCATTTCAGTATTCAACATGGCAAGATTATGAATATGGCACCTTCATCATGTATGCTGCACACACTGCCTATGTTTCTGCATGAGTAACTTAGTATACTGGATAGAACTTCATAATAGAATTCTATTTATTTCAATGCATTGCTTAATGCACTAATTAGCTCATGATATTTATCCCAATGATCCTTGACAGTTTTTGGTCAGCATTATAAGAATCCCTTGTACAGAGTTTTTATGAAAAGTAAATGCACATGTGATGTCATCAGTGATGTCATCAATGACATGTGTGATGTCATCTTTGATGTCCTGAGTGTTAGTGTTAGCAGTGCACGGTGGCGCGAGTTATGGTTGCATATGTTACCATAACTGCCGAATTTCAGGGGGTTTTCGGTTTTACTTTGAACCATAACGTCCCTTTAACAAAGTTTTTCACTGAATTTCATAGGTTTTTAGTAGCGCAACTTAACCATAACATCCCTTTAACAAAGTTTTTTTACTGAATATATATATATATATATATATATTTACAGGTATATATACCATTCACTATGTCTGACAATAGATTGAATGGCAAATATACCCAGTTATGGCAAGGGCTTAGCCACAGTCTCATAACTAGTGTTTAAGAACTGTATCAGGCACGACCAGCTCTCTTTCAAATTGCTCCCGGGGCCCCTTCCTAAAACTCAACCTCAGACACAATCTGCTGTCCCTGGCCGCATTGTTTTGCTGTCCATGTATTTCTCTGCACACTATAATGTAATAATGAGTAATAGTAATAGTGAGTTGGGTATGGAGGAGTGACCTTTTATAGAAACTTGCAAAGCCAAAATAAAAACATTGTGGCTTTATTTCAACATCCAGAATGGAAAACTACAAGTCCCAGAATGCAAAGTAATGCCAGTGTAAAAACCTCCTGTTTTACACTGCTGAAATGTTAGCACCATAAGATACACACTGAAAGTAATTGTGTAGTAATGTCCCCTGGGTAATGAGATTGGCAAACTTCCAACTTGTTGTTATGCATGATGTTATGAAGATTTGACTCTACATAAAAGCAAAACCGTTTTTTGCGTGTCAAACTAGTAGACATTATGGATATGAAAGAATCATGAAAAGGAGCCTTATTAAGATGCTCACTTCGTTTTGGTAGAACACACATATTTGGTGGGTAACTAAGGGTGGGGGGCCATTTGTATATGTCTCATCACTGTGCCAATTGACTGAACGATCATGCCTAAGAAAGGTAATGCTAATAAAATAAATGTTTTTAAAGTAATTTCCAGGCCGTTGTTAAGGTGCCTTTTGGCATCTCCATTATGTCTTTCTCATGACAGCTTTGAAGGTGAGCCAATCACTTCAACAAAGGACCAGCATGGGTCGCGGTGGGTGGGTCCAACCATTACATTAAACTACTGCCCATTGGCAGGGCATTGCTATAAACAAAGAAACGTATATAATACACCAGCGGATTGAGTGGCTGGACGCATTCTTCCAGCAGCAGGGCCCTCCTGACAAGGCAGCAGCTGGGGAAGAAAGTCCTAGACTGCTCTGAAATGTCCCGATTTTCAGTACAGATTAGCCCAGTGCAGGGGCAAACTGCCTCCCCATCCCCGTAGATGGGACGCTAATGTGCAGAGGGATGTAGGCTACAACTCAGTGGTTAGGTCCCCCAAGACCAACACATGTCTAGAGGTGCTTGTGATCCTGTGCAGAGGGGATGTGGCTTAACAGTTCAGGCTGGACTGCTTCTTTTGGGAGCAGGGATAAGACTGATTTGCTTATAGCTGATCCTTCCCAGACCCCTTTCTTGGTCCGGGCGGAGCGGGGCACAATAAGGGGCCCACCCAGAAAGCATAACAGATTAAGCATCCTGCTGTGCCAGTGGGTGCTCCTCTGCCATGTTCTACTGGCTGCTCTCTGATGATTTTTGGATAACTGCGTTGCGTTCGAAATATGCAAACAAAGGAATGCATATTCCAAACGCAGCATGTGAGATGCTATGGAATCACACACTCTGTGACCCTCATTCTTTGTGCTGACAGCCTTTAAAGTGGAGCAAATTATAAGTGATGGCTTACAGGCCATTGTTTTTACACAGTATGTGTGTAGAGTAAAGGACCTCGCAGCAGTCCTGTGGGTAGTTTCGTGAGATCCCGATGCGAGAGGCAAAGCAGGGACTTCCCACGAGAGTCATTAAGAGCGTGGCGAGCCAGTAAGAAGAGAGCTACCAACGCTCTCCCTCCGGGTCAGAGCTTTGCTTAGATTTACCAGCTCACACAGCACACAGGGGTTCCTGTTGGGACTGTATATACTCATGCTCACAATGCATAGATAGCATTAATGAGACTAGATGCTGACATTGTGTGTGTAAACAGAATAAATATCTGTGACCACATCATCACGCCTGCGTGTGATCCTTATTCAGACCACAACAATGTGCTTCAAATTTCAGTGTTAAGAACTGAACATGGGGCATTTTTATTCACTAGGCCAGCACAAGTATCAGTTAGCTGATCAAACCTATGCATTCTTCAAAGAGAATTAAGGTGCCACACAGAAAATGTTTTTAAACAAATGTCTTTATTTTCATGTCTCTTTATTTGACACACCAAAATATTTTTGTATATTACTTTTTAGTTACATATGGCACATCTCTGGGAAGGTTAACTGTCATTTTCTTGCTTAAGTATTTTAGTGGCAGCTTTGGGACATGGACTAAATGCATCAGCTTAGCATCAAAGGTCTTTCAATTTTCTGAACAAGCCAGCCACTGCCTAGCGCGCACATTAGATGGCACCTCAATGTTACTTGGCATCTTGATTAGGAAATCAGAGTTCATTGTGTGTCACCATGCAGACAGTAGTGCATGGCAAATCAATGCAGTGATATGTTTGCACCAATGATTTGTGTGCTGCACAAGTACCACCCTATTGGTTAATGGCATCTATTTGGCACTTCCGTATGTAACAGCACATATTCCTGTTTTTGTCTGATGTGTCCAATGTCCCTACAATAGCACACTGGAATGTTTTGTGCATGTGGCTCTGACAAGCATGCCATACTGGGCCCACACTTCAACACATAAAGCAATCAAAGAAGTTGCCTCGAATTGTACATCCAACAGGCCAAACGCCCTTTCTACCGCGCCACACCATGATTTTCACTAGCTGCAGACCAACACTAATAAGAGATGCTAAAGCCAGCTCTGTTAGATTGAGCATTGGCATGCTTCTTTTTGGAGAAATAACCCCTGGGCCTGCATAATAGTGAGTAGGTTGTGGCTAAGGAACTCTGGACCTTTTACCATGCATTAGAAGCCGGTTTTGCTTAAAAACACTTCATCAGCTTATTATTGGCCAGGCTAAAGTTTGTAAATGTTGCAATCCTTTCTGTGTAATCTTTCTGTGTATTGTTTATTGGGTCTCTCCAGTAAGTTATCCTGTCCTGTCAGTAGATATAATTCCCTAAAGATGTTTCTGAATTGGGGTTGGGCATGCTCACACTGCCAGCCCTATATCATCTAAAAACCTTCAGAAACAAGAAGCAAAAGAGCCCTTGTACCCCGTTTGAGTGGCTGATGTTGCAGCCATTTTATACTCACATCCAAAAATTTAAGCTAACCAAATGAGCATGTATGGTTCATGGTTACAAACATTTTAATGTTAGGATGAGTAGTGTGATCCGTGATGTGGGCACCAAGCCATTCATCGGTTATGAATTTAGAGATTTACACATACAATCATTGCATCACAGACTTGTTTATCAAATGTAGACATCTCTGATCACTGTTATAGTCCTGGAATGCTCTGTGATGTGATGCAAAGCATACAGGAAGCCTCATTGGTGCTATTTGTCCCCTTCCCCACTCTCATAGAGATATATTTGAAAGATTACAGTGTACCAGACTGTCCATCTTGGAATGATATCCTTCTATCAGGAAATAATTCATATGGTTAGTCTAGTATTGCCCCTTCAGAAATACAAGTGAGGTGGTACGAACAGAACACCTGCAACACGGGGCCAGTGGTCAGTGGGCCCTCAGACCCCGATAGGCTGGTCACACCGCTGTGTGCCAGTACGGACAGTTTGAAACTGCATTCAGGCAAGGCCTTACCTAAGAGCAGATGACAGAAAAAACATTTACTTGGCAGCATTAGCTGTGTTTTCACATTCAAATTCTTCTAGCAATTCATTATTCATATTGACGAGGGGTTTTGTCGCGCGACACAGAAGTGTAGTTTGGGAGTGACGTGCGCCAGTCGGGCAGTGTGGCGAGGAGGGTGCATTCTGATGTTTGCCCGTGGGCACCAAGTTGGCTAGAAACTGCCCTGGTCCCTCCACCCATATGTAATGTAGCCTAGATGAGATTAAAAAAAATATACGAAATGAAATGCGACTTAGAGGAATCCCCTGTGACTAAAAAAGGGTTTGCTGAAATATTTCCACCCACCAAGATTTAGTGATCAGGCACGCACAGGCAGATAAACTAGGCATTAAACTGACAAAAACAACCTTTGAACCAATAGATCCGTCCATGCCCATCGACGCCTGGCAGATAAGCGGAGACGCAAAGGAGTTGCGAAGAGAGGGAAGCGTGTTTGCCTCTTGAACTGAGACGTAATGTGAGGTTCAATCGATGCTGTTTAGCAGCATTGATCCATGCGATCATTTTAACACAGCAGCTTCCACCAGCGCAGACCCGCGGAAGCATTTCCAGGGCTTTGCAGGCTCCTGGCTCGGTGTGAGGAGACAGTGCAGTTGGCCTTTTTTCCATTGACATCTCTGGTAATTGCACTCGTTTGACCAGATGGATCCATGTCACTGTGACACCACGTTTGCATGTAAAAAAAAGAAAAAAAAGAAAGAGTAGGATGCACCACTTGGGTAAAAAAAAAAAAAAAAGATTAATGCTGGGATTTGAATAATTCAAAAACACTTCCAGTGCTCCGATAAGTCCCTGGCTAGGGGACCAAGACAATTGAAAAATAATAAATAATAAATAATTGTTCAACGTGAATTTGAATCTTAAGCACCCTTATCTAGAATGAAGCAGCCCCGCGAAATTAAACGTAATTACACCACTGTGATGACGTCACTGGAACGTCTCCATCTTAGATCGGCACATTTCAAAGTGAGAAATCATTGTGACGCCAATGTCTTATATAAATGAACTCTTGAAATTCTCAAGGCATGTGCTCTCATAAAGAAGTAAGTAAGATTTCAATTATGATACTGAGTCACTGTCATTACAACCTCGTCCACTCTTTCTCATCCCAGTACTTATGAGGCCCCATCTCTTATACAGGACCTTCTTTAATTTCTTCTTTACTTCATATGACTCCTCCCCGCACTGACTAATCCAGTAAAATGTGTCCTGCATCCTGCAGGGTCCCTTCCTCTCTTCCAGGTACAGGGCACCAGGGCTCCGTTTGCTGGACCCCTGCTGGTACCAGTGGCAGGGATTCGGGGCTTGGCTGCCAGTTGAGAGGGAGCCATCTCTCATGGGCTGCTGCGGGGCATTGAGGACAAGCGAGAACATCGTCGCTGCCCCGGGTCTATCGGGACCAGGGCATACGGTAAGAGGGTACGCAGCTGTTGCCATGGAACTTGGTTGGTAAGGGTCGACAGCCTTTCCACAACTGCTGTATTTATTATGATTGTGCATGCAGGCTCCCAGGGCCAGGTTGGAACCACCTCCTGGTGCATCAGAGGGCATGAGGCTTCCGATCGGTGGGGGAATTAATTAGGTGGTCTCCGTTATTGGTGCAAGTCCTCTGACACCCCCACCCGCTCCTGCAGATGTATTTTGAGGGTGGACCGCTGGTTTCAGTGTGTCCCTGGCTGAGTGCTTTGTGGCTGTACTATGGGGAAGCACGCTGGAAAGCTGAGGCACCTTGTGATGTCCCCATCTTCATCTGCCTCTGACCGTTCCTGTCGTCATCATTCTAGGAAGAGGAAGAAGTCCAGGCATTTTTCCTTTACCAAAAGAGACTTTAAAAAATTGCTCCTTCAATCCAAATATGGACCTAAGCGCTGGCGCTTGTCATCTTCTTCATCCTCCTCCTCCTCTGAGGCCGAGTTTTCCTTCACGGAGTCCCGGACCTTATCGGCTAAAGCTGAATGGAAAAACCTGGACAGGGATGAGTTGGAAGAAGTGCTAACTCAAGTCTGGGACAATATGGGGTTTTCAGAGCCCCTCCCCAGGGAGATTGGGCAGACCCCACCATTTGACAATACGAGCACACCCTTTGTATGGGGTTGCCTTTGGTCTCGGATATCCATACTAAAGTGCTATGACAATGGCGTGATCCAGAAAGGATTGGCATGCCCCGATTTATGGCTAAACTCTACATTCTTAAAGGGGTGTGGGGGAGTTACTTTCGGACACGGTTGAGGTGGATGATATCCTTGTCAGTCTAGTGGGTTGCTCATCTATGTCAGCCGGGGAGGCAGCAGTGAGAGACCCGGTGGACCGTCGGGTGAACTCTAGTCTGAAGAAGGTTCATGCAGGTGCTCATCTGGCCCTCAGGATGTATGTCTATGGTTCCTACACTGCAGAAACAGTGTTGAGTGGATTTAAGAAATGGGGGCATGCAGTGGAAGGGGGTTCTGACTGTACGCCTCTATTGGCCGATATGCAGCAGCATGTGGAACTCTTGTCTGATCTGGCGTATGATGGGGGCTGTAGATCAACCATGGCCATAGGTGCTGGTGTGTCGGCATAAATACATGTTTATTTGTGCGATTGGAACACGGAAGTGTCTCAGAAGGTGGCTGCCCTTTAGCTTCCCTTTGAAGGTTCCAAACTTTTTGGTGACTTCCTTGAGGATAAGGTACCTAAGGTGTTTCCGGACAATAAACATGCAGATAAACTGAGACGAAAGACATAAATGGCTAAGACATCATCTTCTGGAGCAAGAGTCAAGACCGGAGGGTCTTTCTTTGGTTCCATGGTCCTTCTTCTTCTCCGCCTGGCACGATTCAGAATTCCTGATGGTTTGGTAGAGCTGGCGGGCGGTCGTCTCCAGTGTTATTTTCCAGTATGGGCCAAGTGGTGCTCAGATTCTTGGATTCTGGTCACTGTTCAAGAGGGTTATTGTGTGGATTTTCATTAGACACCTTCCCAGGCTTGTTTGGTATGGACTGCTGTTTCCCGCTCTCGGGGAATGAAATTTGTGATGGCATCGGCTCTGTCAGAATTGTTGCTCAAGGAGGCCGTCATTCCTGTTCGTCTTCACCAACAAAGTCTGGGATTTTATTTGAGGGTTTTTTTGGTGCCCAGACCTTCGGGAAGTTTTGTCTCATCCTGGATCTCAAGTCTCTGAACTGCTTTGTTCATAAGGAGCCGTTCAAAATGGAGACTGCAGAAAATTCTTCCAATGATGCACCGAGGGGATTGGATGGCATCCCTGGATCTAAAGTATGCCTATTACCACGTGCCTCTCCTGCATTGCCAAATTAAGTTCTTCCGGTCTGTTGTGAGCACTCAGCATTTTCAGTTCAGAGTGCTCCTCTTTGGGTTGTGATCTGCCCCCAGGGTATTCACCAAGTTCGTGACTCCCCTCCCCTGGTGGCACACCTCCACCTGAGGGGCATTCAGATTTTTCCCTACCTGGACGATTGGTTAATCAAGGTGGACCTCTGGCAGATGGTCCTGGCAAATCGCCAGTTGGTTTTCCAGGCAATGCCAGACTGGAGAGTTTCTGAAAAACTGGCAGAAGTCCCAACTGGAGCCCTCCCAGGATCTGGTGTTCTGATCTCTACCCGGTTTTGGCGGGTGTTTCTGTCTCGGGAGTGGGTCCTGCACCTGCTGTCAGTCCTGGCTAGGGTTCTCCAGTGGCAGAGGTCCTTGGTTAGCCTGTTGCTCATGCTGCTAGGGCACATGGCTTCTTGTGTGTTTCTAGTGCCCAGGGATCGTCTTCATTTGCGTCCGCTGGTGTCTTACCTAGGGTTCCGGTGCATTGGGTTCATGAGGCTCTTTTTCTGTGTCACAAGATCTAACAGCTGGTTTACACTGAGGGTTGCATGTTCCGAATCTCCAGGCAGGGGTGGCCCTGGCTCAGGCCATAAAGACCATTCTTACTACAGATGTCAGCGGGCGGGGATTGCGGTGCCACGTTGGGTGTTATCTTGGCTCAGGGTTTGTGGGGGGCGGATCATCATCGGTCCTACAACTGGAAGGAGTTGTGTGCCCTTCTCCGAGCCCTGTTACTTTTCAAGGAGTTCCTGAAGGGTCAAGCCGTGGTGGTCCAGACAAACAATACCACAGCTTTGGCCTATGTCAACAGTCAGGTTGGGACCGGCCGCTCTTTGATGCTCTGGCTGCTCAGATTGGGGGATAGGGGGAGAAACACCTGCTATCTCTGAGGGCCACTCATGTCAGAGGGGTAGACAATCTCTGGGCAGACTGGCTCTGCATCATTTCCCCTCCTCTGTAGAATTGGTTCTGTCAGACCGGTTGTTTGCCGAGATCTGAAACCGGTTCAGGCACCCAGTGCTGGATCTCTTTGCTTCTCAGGTCTCGGCGAAAGTCCCTCTCATCTGCTCCCAGTCTCCGAGCTGGGGGGTATGGGGTGTGAATGCTCTGAATATTACAAGGCCTCTGGGTCTCCTTTATGTCTTTTCTCCTTTTCCCCTCCTTCCCCAGTTGGTTCAGCGCATCAGGGACAGCGGGGCGACACTGCTGTTTGTAGCTCCTTATTGGCCTAGGTGCATCTGGTTTCCCTCCCTTCTGGAACTCCGGTCCCAGGCTCCTTGGTTGATTCTGAGGGGACCATGTCCCCTGCAGACGGGTTTGGGGTGAAGGTCAGGCAGATTCAATGGGCAATTTGGCGATTTCACAGTCCCGGTTAGTTTCCCAAGGTTTCCCGGGTCCTGTAGTGGAATTGATCCTTTAGCCTCGGAGACCTTCGACGCTGAAAGACTATGGTAGACATTGGGATCATTTTCGGGCTTGGTGCAGACGGTCTGCGAACCCTACCCCTCCAGTGTGGGTTGCCAGAATTCCTCCAGTTTCTCCAGGAGGGTTATGACAAAGGCATGCCAGTGTCCACTCTTCGCTCCAAATGGGCCTCCATCAAAGTCCTCTTGTGGGGGTTTGATGGCCGTCTGGAGGGGGGGGGTCTTGGTTGTAATGTTTCTACGGGGTCTCTCTATCTCCCATCCGTGTTCTTATAAGGGCCTGCCCCCGTGGGATCTTCCTCCTGTTTTAAGGGCCCTTCAAGGGCCTCCCTTTGAGCCCCTGTCTGAGAATGATCTCAAGCACCTCACATTTAAGATTGATTCCTGATTGCGATAATGTCTGCCCGTAGGTTGGGGGAAATCGGGGCTTTGTTGTGTCGGGCTCCCATTTTGAGAGCTCCTCCTGACTCTGTTGATTTGAGGTTTTTACCCAAGGTCTTGTCTAGGTTTCACATGTCGCAGAATCAGGTTCTTCCGGGGTTTTTTCAGGATCTGCAGACACGGCAAGAGGTGGCCTGGCATTCTATTGATGTGCGGCTGTCTGTTATGAGTACTTGCCTCAGACTTCCCTCGTCACGGCAGTTTGATAGCCTCTCGGTTACTTTTGGCGCTGCAGGTACTGGGAGGAAGGGCTCTGTGGTTTCCATTAGCCGGTGGATCCCTACAGTCATTTGCATGGCTTATGTGGTTTCTGATTTGCTTGCGTACGACCATGTTCAGGGCCATTGTACCAGGGTGTGGCTGCTTCCTGGGCAGATGCACAAGTGATTTCCGTGCAGGAAATGTGTAGGGCTCCTACCTGGGCTGATCAGGATACCTTTATCAATCACTATCCGTTGAATGTTTTCCACTACATTGATGGGTCTTTTGGGGTTGGAGTTTTGTCTGTTGGTATGTAAATTAGGGTTCATTAAAGTTGTGCTTTGTGTTACTGCACTTCTGTCTCTTTGTGTCTCTTTGGGACCTCTCCCCGTTGCTTCTCTGGTATTCCTCATGAGGTAAGAACTGGGACAAGGAAGAGTGGACGTGGAGGTAATGCTCTGATTACTTACCGGTAATCTTCATTACTTCTAGTCCTGCTGTTCTTCATCACAGTGCTGGCCAACCCTCCTCTCCCTCAGTTATTTGAAGAAAAGAAGAAATGAAAGAAGGTCCTCTATCGGAGGTGGCGTCTCATGAGTTAAGTACTGTGACAAGGAAGAGAAGGACTAGCACTAATGAAGATTACCAGTAAGTAATCAGAGCATTACTCACTATATAATGAATATTAATTGCAATACAATCTCCTCAAAACATAACATTCCTCAGATTTTACATACAATTAAACATTTCAGTGATCCAAATTGCAAACTTTGATGACAATATTAAACTCACAAATGTCTCTACTGTATTCCCACTTCATTATCTAACAGAACATGACACCTGATTGCATAATGAAGAACATGACTGTATAAAGATCACAAAAAAAGGAAGGGTCCCATTCTACATTCATGCCCCGGGGTACCAATGCCTCCAGCATTTCTATTCAAACAATTTCTCTCTGTCAAAGTAACATATTCAAATCACCCCCTCTCCTAGGAGTTACAGCTGGTTCCAGTATAATACATTGCATTTGAGCCACTGAATGTTGTGATTGTATGAAATGCTGTGCTACAGGTGACCTCTCTGATCTTGCCCTGACATTTGATTTGTGTTCTGTCCACATGCCCACATAGAATATTCCACAACAACATTTGATTCGGTAAACAACATTTGCAGAGTCTCATGTGGTAGAATGTTTCAAATGAATCTCCTTTCCGCTATATGGGTGGTTAACAAAATGGCCTTTCATGAGCTATGGCAGTGTGGACCCTTACGCAGCCATGGACCGCGACCGCTGACAGCTTGCTCTGCAGCGCTCATCCTTCCTTTAACCCTAGCCCCTCACGCTTGGTGTTGACTTTGTGTATTCATCACGGCAGCCTGTTCCACCCATAATTTGCGCGGTAACAGGCCTCCTTAAGGAACGGCCACTTCTAGGACCTCGAAAATCCTCCAGTGTACTCCTGACACTGCTACTCCCTGAGCCACTGCGCTCCCAAGTTCCGACCTCACAAGATACTTCCCGCTTTGGAATATCTTGTCCTGATGAAGGCCACACCATCAGAGTTCATCCCAGCTCACCTTCTGGCCGAAAAACTGTTGTGTTGACTGTTATATTGTCTGCATTGTCCTTGTTCAACCCTACATTGTTTTGATGTATATGTGCTGATTATTACATGCTATCACCTCACTAAATCCACTGGTCTCCTTCCCAAGGACCCCTCAGTGGATGCGTAAGCATTGGAAAGACGCTAAAAATATTTGAAATTTGTCACTTACAAACTGGTTGATATACCTGAAAAATGTGCAAATACTGTTGTATCTTGTGTAACTCCTAGTTAAGTGTATCTACAAACACGTAAACTGCAGTTTTATTAAAAATCTGACTGCAGTACTCAGAATTGTCCTGATACATTCTTGTCAAAATTCATTGACAGTAACGTGTACACACTTACCAAGGTGTAACCACCATAGGTGTGTGTTCACCCTTCGTTCATCAGCCAGGTATCCCATGACCTTGTCATTTTTGCTCTTTAATACGTGACTACCCGCCTGGGTAGAGCAAGGCATCAACCAGGTGCCCTTTTTGATAAACAGTGTGGACCATTACTACACGGACGCCGGCCGTGATGTATTGATTGTGACCTCCGTAAGGAAGAATAATCTGCTTTAAACAAAACGTCCCACAAAGATGTACTTCTATGGTATGCAAATGCAGGTGGCTCTGGGAATAACCTTGTCAATGTCGGGTCTAATTCCAACACTTTCCAATGGCGTTTCAAAATAATTCTGGTCGCAGGGCTCTATTGTGAATAGGTAGTCAAATATGTGAGATACAAACTTGGTTGTTTATCTGTAGATGTCAGAACTGATTCACGAGTGACCCCCAGCACTTTGTCAATGGAGGTTCTCACCACTTCCGGTGAGTATCCCCTCTTTAGGAATTTGTCTTTCAATTCACAGGACCTTGTGTGATACTCTTGTTGATCAGTAATGATTCTCCTGTACCTTAAGAATTGGCTTAATGGAATGCTTTCATTAGTGTTCCTGGGATGAAAACTGAAGGCCAAGGTCTCAGCCTTTAACCAATAAATGCATTCTGGGAGTTGCAGTTCGTTTCGATAGGACAGATTGAATTTAAGCACCTGGTAACCAGTAATTGCAAGCCCAGGAAATTGAGTCTTCTGATCCTTTTTTACTGATGAGTTTGTGTCGGTGCCAACACTGGCAATGTGAATCAGTGAATATTTCTCTGGGCTTCCCTAGGGGGCACATGGATATGTTGTAACCTATTTCCGCAAGCTGGTCACCCTGCTCCTTGTATTCACCTATGGTCTGTAGCTGCTCCTATGTGTCTTTGGAAGGCCGCTGCAGACATTTTGAGATCATGGTCGTCATACTTCAAAACAGCCTACATCAAGCCAGCGCCCAAAAACACAATAGAAACCCTAAACACCCCACAAGTTACTGAACGATCTCAAACAGACCGTTCCCAGTAATAAATCAGGGAGAGCTACATTTCAGACCCATAAGAGCAACAGAATCACATTTTCTATCCATATAGTATGATCAAAAGACGACTTAGTGGCCATTGTCAAGGCTAACAGCAACTCGGCCTCTTACTCGTTGACAACCCTGCAGCCTTAGACCCTGTTTAAAACACAACAAAAAACATAATGTGCTCCTATTGGAAACAACTACACCCGATTTCTCAGTAGCCATAACTACCAAAAAGTGTAGCTAGACTACAGTAGACACTTAATGATAATTAACTAAATAAAAACAGGTTTTTCAGCAAAGGCAGTTAATGTGCAAATATTTACTCAACAAAAAATTCATGTTATTGAATCCGGTTCAATCGAAAGAGAGAAAAGGAGGAAAAATATTGGAATTAGAATAAAAGTGTAAAGACAATCATGCATATATATGCATCCAGTTAATTGCGAGCAGCTGATAACCATTTAGAAGTCCTAATTAAGTCCATATGATACATTTGTAGTATTTGCTCAGCCTGGTCATTTCATATATTTTGGTGAGTGTCAGTAGTGGCCTCGGCTCTGGTGAGTTGCGGCTTGACACTGTGATGCTGTGAGTGCTGTATTGGACCTGTTTGACATACAGAGGTTATTGTTTCTGTGTTAGTCGAGTGAGCAGGCGGTGAGGGAATAGCTGCAGTGCTGTGCTTTGGCTCTGAGTCTGGGCTCCAGGCACTTGAAAGAGAAGAGTGGTGCTAGCGGTTTGCGCTGGCCCTGGAGGATCACAGCCAGTGAGTGAGACCAGAGAGTCTTGGGTCTGTAGCTCTGTCTGTAGCTACGGCGACAAAGGTCTGACTGGAGACCACGTGTGCCCCTCTCGACGCGCTTGGCAGCTGAACACTGGGCTGCATGCACAGCTGCTAGGAAGAATACGAGAGTGGTTAGCGAGAACAAAAATTAAAACAACAGAAATGACCAGAAACAACTGTGGGCAGACTGAAGGCTGAAGTGAGAGGCCATGGCACTACAAAGGCAACCTTCATGAGACCTTTCGATCCATACACCACTGGGGCAGCCGTCAGGTGTGGGATATGGCTTCAACAACTTGAACTACACCTACAGGCCAGAGACAACACTGAAGGGAAAAGACAACACACCCTACTACTGCTGAACATTGGCGCTCCCGCACTCCGTCTATTCAGCGCACTTCCAAAAAGAGGAACGGCAGATTAGTACAACACAGCAAAGGCAGTGCTAAACAACAAGTTCAAGCCTGAACGGAACCCGGACTATGAGCAATTCTAATTTTGCATGACCCGTCAGAGGGCGAAGGAACACATAGATGATTTCCATGCATGGCTTAGGGAATTGGGGCTAGGATGCGAATTCCCAGACAAAGAGTTGGCTGTCCGCTTACAGATCATCAATGGATTATCGTCAAACAAAGTGCGCAGGGTGGTGTTATCTGAGAGAAACATCCTGTAAGCTGAATCTGAGCCATGGGGAGACTCAGAGAGTGCACTGACAACCAGGTAGCAGTCATGGAAGTAGCAATGCAGTGATTACCCCTCGACAACGTGCAGAGGGAAGAAGTAGCAGCAGTCAGAGGTAGACAAGAAGAGAGGCAACCCACTAACACGGGGTCAGGACGGCCAACAAAATGAGCAGACATGCAAATGGTGTGCAGGACCCTGGCACAGGGGAGAACCGTGCCCAGCTCTAGGAGTCACTTGTCGAAAATGCAAGAGGCAAAACCATTTTGCAGCTGTATGCCTAAACCCCACACCTCCGAGGGATCCCGGAGGGCAAGACACCTTGCGCCGGCAACAAAGAAGAAGTGGAAAGGTGAGAGCTGTCACCACCACGCAGAGATCACCCAGCAGCAGAGACACAGAGGACTCCTCAGATGAAGAACAAGGGATGAGTCCCCAGAGTCTACATGATAAACACCATAAAAACAACAAGGAACAATCGGAAAGAAAAGAAGTCTAGGCGACCTTCCTGCACCATCCTGTCCGATGGAACACCCAGCAAAGTGGTCATAGATACAGGATTGATGGTGAACGTCATGCCCATCCATGTTTTCAATAAACTAGAACCAAAACCAAAACTCAAGAACAAACGAGTACAACTATTTGCATACGGGTGCAGAAAACCATTACCCATAACAAGGTCCTTCCCACCTGACATAGTACACAACGGAACCACATGCCGACAAAAAGGATATACGTGGTGGATGCAGGACTGGAAACACTGTCAAGCTTTTGCACCACAGAGAAGCTACACCTAGTGCACTTCACATTCAGCGTCAACCCACCAGAGATAGACAATCTCCTAACAAAGCACCAAAAAGTATTCCAAGGCATAGGATGCCTCTGCAGAAGAACAATCAAACTACACATTGACCCAACGATTGAGCCCAAGGCACTGCAATACCGCAGAGTTCCCTCCCAAATGAGGGAAGCCGTTGAGAAAGTGTTAGAAAAGCTGGAGAAGCAAGGGATAATAGAGAAAACATCTGGCCGTACAACATGAGTATCTCGCATGGTCCTTGCACAGAAACAAAGGCAACCCAATGTAGTGAGGATATGCATTGATATGCGACTACCGAACTTAGCCATCAGTCGAGAGCATCATGTAACTCCTACATCGATGAGCTGATTGTGGACTAACGGGAGCAAATGTTTTCAGCAAGCTCGACCTATGCTCCGGGTATAACCAACAACGCCTTGCGTGAGATTCAAGGTATATATAATGAAATTACATTTTCATCTCATCTGGGCCTCCGAAGGTACAAAAGACTACATTTTGGAATTTCCTCCTCTGCGGAGGTATTTCAGAACGAGATCAGGAGTACTCAATGGCCTAGCCAGGACCACCAACATCAGCAATGATATCCGGGTGTACGGTACCACGACAGAAGAACACCATGAGTGGCTGGCCACATGCCTAGAGGAGTCCGGCCTCACATTACATGCAGAGAAATGCAAATTTAGCAAACGTGAACTGAACTTTTTTGGATATGTGTTCAACTCAGATGGTGTATCACCTGACCCGGCCAAGGCTTCCGACATCAAAGAAACAAAACCCCCCACACCGGCATCAGCAGTAAAGAGCTTTATGGGCATGGCCACCTACTGCACCAGGTTTATCCCCGACCTAGCCACCATTGCAGCAACACTGAGGGAACTAACCAAGAAAGAGAAACAATGGGAACGGTCAGAACAACACCAACACGCATTTCAACAAATCAAAGACTCTTTATCAAGCACTGCCAAGATGGCATTCTTTGACACGGACCGCACCACAGAACTGCTGGTGGATGCCAGCCCATGGGGCTGGGAGCTGTGCTCACCCAAGTGGACCGGGTTGGCACCGTGTATCTAGTCACCTTCGCCAGTCGGGCGATAACCAAAACCAAACAAAACTATGCCCACATAGAAAAAGGAGGCACTGGCGATACTATGGGTGCTGCTGTCACTTCTGAGTGTACCTTCTGGGCCAACTAGCAAAAGTGTTCACTGACCATAAGCCAACTGGTACCTATCTTCAAAGGGTCAGCTCCATACCCCCCGGCGTGGCTAGAAAAGTGGATGCTCCAACTGCAACCGTTCAACATCGACATGTCATACAGAGCTGAGGCAGACAACTCTGCCGACTACTTGTCTCACCACCCCCAATCTGACACCAAACAAGAGGAAGAACATGTCATTGAAACAGAGGAGCATGTGTGCCACGTGATAGCCTGTGCACGTCCGTGAGCATTGACACTGCAGGAAATAGCAAAAGAAATGGAGACAGATGCCTGTCTGCAACACACAAAACAAACCATTCAGTCAAGCGATTGGCAGAACTATCTGTCCGCGTTAACACACCGCACCATGGCAGCCCAGGAGAATCTCCAAGCGCTATTTAGAATCCAACATGAACTCACAGTGTCAGAAGAAGGTGTCATACTGAAAGAACATTGAATCGTCCTGCCGGAAATACTAGAAGAAAGAGCACTGAAATTAGAGCATGGGGGCTATCAAGGCATCATGAATACCCAGGCGTACCTGAAGTCCAGAAGATGGATGCCAAAGATAGAGAACCGCGTAACGGAACTTGTGGAAACCTGTGCAGCATGCCAGTCATCCAGGAGACTAGCAGCCCCCAAACCTGTAATAAGCGCACCCAGGAGCAAAACAAGTTGGCAATCAGTGAGTGCATTTTTCTGCACCATCACCGGGGAAGGATATGTTTTGTTTGTCCTAATCAACAAGTACAGCAGGTACACGGAAGTAGAAAACATCAAGTTCACGGATGCCTCGTCAGTTACAACCGCCCTCGAGAAGGTGTTCGCCACACATGGAATACCAAGGAAAGTGAAAAGTGACAACAGGCCACCGTTCACCAGTCAAAAGCTCAAGCAATTTCTCACCAGCCTCAATATCAAACACAGAAAGATCACCCATGTTGGCCGCAAGCAAACACACGTCAACAGGAGTCAGCCCAGTGGTACTGATGTTTGGGGTGCCCATCCAGGCTGAACTGCTGCTGCACCCAAGCTGGGTAACCCCAGAACCAGACATACCACACATGGAAGAGAAGCAAGAAATACAAAACAACAGGGGGAGCCAAGCCCCCCCCTGTGCAGCACAGGGAACTACAGATGGGTGACACTGTACTTGTGAAAGCCAGAGCACCCCAGAAACAGATGACACTGGCATACGAATCATGCCCATGGACAGTACGAGACTCCAACCACAGCATGGTGACCGCCACCCAGAGACAAGAAGTAGTGACATGAAACATATCCCACTTCCGCAAGGTACCAGCAACATTATGGAGAGAGCAACCAATCCCCGAAGCACCAGTTGAAGACCGCCCAGTGCCCCCATATCCACAGCCAGGAACAGGAGATGCCACATCCCAGCAAGAGGACACAGTGCCATCACCCGACCGAGGAGAAGACCCTGTCACAGGCCTAAATGCAACAGGACTACCAGGGAGATCACACACGAGATACCGACTCCAAGAGAATCCACAATCCTCGACCTGACTACAAGGGTACGTCCTACAAGGGTTCTACCACTGGAGATCCTAGACAAGAGTAGCCGAGGTGGCAGGTGAGGAGCAGAAAGAACCAGCAAGAGACAATAAGAATGTTATGTTTCAAATATTCTAAGGCCCTGATTCACAGAGCATTTTCCAATGGGGTTTTGCCATTATAAAACAATTTGATGAATTAGGCCCTAAGTTTGGGAGGAATGTGGTGTTTTGTCATATGATATTAGTCACGTAAGCGAGGGGAGCCCCGTGCCATGTGATAGGCAAGAAGATTAAAGAAGTGTTGGCACCAGGAAGGGATTAAGCCGAGTGCCATTCCAACCGTCTCAGACGTGTTTCTTTTGGCGCTACGAAGTGTGAATGCCGCAATTTATGCCTGATTGCAATCTAGCCTCCAAGCCTGCACTTCAGGTCAGATTAAACACATCACACTTATATTACCTGTCAACGACACCGCACTGCAGAGTATAGGAAGTAGATGTCACACTGATAAGCTTGCATCCTTCTCCTAGTTATTGCAAATGCTTTAAGAAGTAAAGTTGTTCAGTAAGTGGACCTTAGCATATCGGTAAAAGACTCTGAGTCTGTTGTCTGTGCAGAACCATTAACTTTCTTAAAGTCCCATGCAAGTAACTGGAAGCCCAGACCAGATGGAGCCACCCATGATAAAGGTGCAACTGTTCTTGGAACCAGTAAGCCTTTATGCATCCTGATTGGAGATACTTCTGGTAATACTAAAAATTTTGCTGCCAATGCAGAGGGTCTGTGACATTCTCTGGGCGATCTAAGGGCCATAAGGAAATGACCCCCAGGGACATGGATTCTTGCTCCTTGGCGCACGTCGATGTAGATGATTTAGAACATTGCCTAATATTGACCTGATATTTGATGTTTCCATTCTGGCCCCTGTGATCTTGCACAAACTTGCTAAAAGGGTACAGATTTCCCTGAATTCGAGACCCAGTATTCCATTAATGCAAGATGATACAGAGGATGTGTTTCTACATAGGTCTACGCTTTCACAGTCTATGGACTCTTCTCCAGTGTCGCGTGGTAGTAGTAATCCTTTGCAAGGCCTGACAGGTAGTCTGCCTCAGCGCCAAATGGTAAACTCAGCATGTTCACCGATAATGCGTCTTCTGCTCCCTTGTTTGAGGACAGTATGCTTATTCTGAATAGTTTTTCCAATACTAATATTGTTGAACAAGTGGTGGGCGCGTTCTCCTTTCCTGTCCTATCTCGTATTCTTAATACGATGGAGAAAGGTTATGATCATCTTAACTTTGAGATTCAGCAGGTTTGGGCCACCTTGAAAGACTTATGAGCAGAATTTTGCTACTTGGAGCGGTTCATTGCAGCGATTAGGAAGGCTGGAAGGAACTGTTGTGGTCACGGGGGTGCAGATTCTGGTGTAGGTTCCAGGATTGTTCCTACTATGTGTCCCCTTTTACTTCCCTTGAAGTGCCTACAGGGGATTGTGACAAGTCCTTTTCTGTGGTGGTTGTTGATCAACAGATATTGGAGTCGGAAATGGCAGTGAATTCGATAAGTAGCACAGTGTCAACAAAGGAGACTTCATTAAAAGTGACGTCTGTCGCTGAAACACTGTCAGAAAACATGGCAGTGGCTTTAGACGCCCCTTCTCAGCAGGTAACAGCTATTCCCTGCAGGAGTAAGGCAAAAAAACGAAGAACATGAACAATATCCCAAAACAGGAACACAAGGGCTCTCGTACATTTTTGCGTAAACTAAAGCCTTGTCTCTCATCTGCAAATGATGTTCAGGTTAGGGAAGCATCCACTTTGCAAGAGGATACAAGAGGATTCAGGCCTCACCACTCATGTCCAGGTTTACCCTATTTCTATGGAACTAGTTTCTAAGGAGCGACCCAAAGCAAATAGCATGAAGAAACAAAAATGCCCAGTAAGTGGACGAAATGCAATTACCCATTTCTTAAAGCCAACTCAAGTAGATGATCATACTTCAAATGTGAGCATTTGGACTATTCGTTCTGATGTTGAATGTGATTTGGTTGAATTGGGAAGTGCCACTATGCCCTCTGATTGTAATGAAAGAATGGAAGTGCAATCAACGACCAATTCTGGGGAGAGATTTCTATCAGGGAATACCGGAGTATTAGTAATGACAGCCCCGATTTTCTTTTACTCTTGAGCTGAAAAGATAAAGAGCAGAGAGTTTCCTATCCCCACCTCTTGTTTCTTCTCCAGTTATTAACCATTCTCCTAATCTGCATCAATTACATGGCACCTGTAAACCAAACATCTCTACTTTGTCTGGGCTGGGGTTAAATCATACAGAGTGTCCACCTGCTCAAGTATTCCCAATATTCCTCACTCTGGAGGGAAAAAGACAAACATTGTTGGCTACATTGTCTAATTTGAATTTGATACATGGAGTACCACCAGAAGGTTGGGCCAAGAATGTACCTTCTGCTAATGGCAACCTTGAGCACAAAAATCATTTATACGACTCATCAAAAAGGTACCAGTCATCAATGTCTCCAGTGGATGATTTCCACACCTTGTACGTGGAGCATTTGTTTACAGATTGTGGCCCTCTTAATCGGCAACATGTTTTAGCTTTGTTTTACAAAATTACAAACCTAAGATTGATTAATATTCGTGATGTAGCCCAAGTGGAATTTGGTCCGCTTACACTTTTATTGCAGAATGATCAAGAATACTATCATGACTGAAGCCCTAGCCCTAGGATTTGATGTATTTGACTCACTGGGGCCTGTGAATACTAGCGGAGTGGGAGCCTTACAACTATTGGATGAGGGACAGACGTGATATTTGGTCCTGTGGAACCAGTGAGAATTGACATTGAGGTAGCAAATGAAGTTGCTCTTACAGTTTCAAACATATCAGCTTGTGCTCCCATCAGAAAGGTTAACTATGATTGGGCACCAATAGTTAGTGCATTACATAGGGGTGGGAACGTGATGCATGGTGAAAATTGAGTTACATCAATTTTACTCGCCTCATGAAATTCCAGGGGACACTCCCACCTCCTGCAGCATGGCTTTTTGTTTAGTAAATATTATATAATCTGTCTACAGGAGACATGGATTGAAGATTTACCCATTATAGATGGCTTTACCATTTGCTTTTAAAACGGCAGGAGGGGCCCTCGGGCCATGCTATGAGGGGCTATGTGCAGTTGAAAACTCCCTTGGTTTTTCAATGGGGTAATTATCGGCTAATAGACAGGATATCCTGATGGTCCAGCTACAATGATGGAATGAGGTCTTAAATAGGCCCCAATCATGTATTTTGAAGAATATTTATTTTACCATGAGGAATGTGGACTTTGACAAAGTTTTAGTTACTATTTCCGATCTTTTATTGTTCTGGTTATTTGATGATGGGGATCACATTTTAATTTTAGGGTTTTTAATAGCAAATGTTTGGAGCCCATACATTATCTTATGAGGGATCACTCGCACATACAGGCTACCTCTAGAGATCGTGGCACCAGTATTCTAAATGAATTGGAGTCTTGGGAGCTATAACTCGTGAATGGCAATTTTAAGGGTGACTGCCCTATGAATTTTACTTGGCACAATGCACTTTCATTTTCTATTCTAGATTATATATTCATTTTTAGGCTCTTGAAGGATTTTTGTAGGTCATTGGATATTCTTGAATGAGGGGGGAGTGATCATTGTATATTGGTTTTAGATGTTTCCATTCCTAGGTAGAAGCACTCGACGAGTCACCTGTTCTTGATCTAGAATTTAGATCTAAGGATGGTACATTGATCTGGAAACCTGCTGTTGCAACACGTTTTAACCTTATTGTTGATGAGCCTTTGACCAAAGATACACCCTTAGTTATATGCAAGCACAACTCAGAATATGCTTGAAGATCTTAAGATCGGCAGTCAGCTGACTAATAGGGGCATTACTACTGCACATAAACGTGCGTGTGACATTTTGATTCTGACCAAACAGTAAGAATCCTGTAGGAATGTTAGGAAATTGAGGAAAAATAAAACGTCTTCGTTCTCTGAAATTTGTGGATTAAAGCTGATATATAGGAATTAATTCAAATCGAATTTACATGGCCCAGTGGGATGCTGAAGCTATGCTTCAATGTATAATGAAGAAGGATAATAGATTATTTTGGACTTTGATAAAGCAACCAGGCACTGAAGCCAAGTTGATTGAGCATTTCTCTTTGTTATATTGGGAGCTTTCTGGTGGAGAGAACTCCTTTGATGTGGCAAATGCAGTGTCTTAGAATTTTTATTTTGATATTGAGGCTATTGCTTCATGTATTTTTAAGTATAAACCTTCTAAATCCCTAGGACCTGATGGTCTTTCCAATGACACTTTTAAAATAATCCAGTTTTATGGGCAGAAATGATGTTCAGTCTATTTAGTAATCTAATAGTTCAGGTAAGGCTGTCAGCCCCCGACTCGTTGGTCATTTGGTTGACATTTGTTTCTAAATTGCATTTTCCTTTCCTTTCAGGCTCCGGTTACTTACACTGGCCCGTGGCGGTTGACTGGACGCCTCAACAGTTTACTTTCACTATTAATTTTGTAATTATTTATTTTAGTTTGCCTTTTAGTTCCTTGTACGCCATAACAGCTGGGGGTGCCTGGCTTCCTTAGCATCCCATAGCTTTGCCCGGCAGTGCAGTTTTTCACTTAGAGACTTGCGTGCACTCACTGCCCCAGCCTTTCTTTGCTGCCTAAACGCAGAATCATGGGATCGCCCATTTTGGGGCTTATCTTCCCGCTCCACTGCCAACTCAGTGGATACATCAGTGAAGGCTGTCAGCCCCCTGACTCCTTGGTCACTTGGTTTACATGTATTTCTTAACAATCAACCTCCTGGAGCAGACTTGTCTTTCTGCAAGCAATTTCTGGAACTGACTGCCAATCTGAATTTGAAGTTCTCTAACAATTTTCATTACTGGGGACTTCAAATTAAACCCACTGGTCACACTGGCAGTAACCCAATTTGTTGACACCATGTGAGACCTGGGGTCTGAGCAACTGGTCAACTACCCAACACATTTGCTGGGCAATATGCTGGACCTGGTTTTTGCCGCCAATTATTTGGCTGCATTGTTCCCACCTTTTCCGAGATCTACTGAGCGCCTTAAATTTGCTTCTCCTTAGATGCTATTCCCTTAGAGACTCTTCAGGAAAGTATGCTGCAAATTGCCCATTGGATGTCTCTGTTGGTTAATCTTTTCTATTCATCAGGCTTTATCCCAGTGGAATTGAAGCAGTCTCTTGTAATTTCTCTCTTAAAAAAGCCTTCTCTTGAATTCGCTATTCTCATTAATTTCGGTCCCGTCTCCCTTCTCATTTTCTTTATGAAACTACTGGTATCACTGGTCAATCCTCTGCTTACTTCTTTATTGGAAAACTCGAAGTTCCTGGATCCTTTCCGGCTGGCTTTCTCCCTTGTTGAGTCATGGAGAGTGTACTTGTCTCAGTAGTGGACGACATTATTCATTTGGCGGACTGGCGGGGTTTTGGGTGCTGATTGTTTAAGACCTGTCGGTGGCCTTTGATACAGTGGACCACTCCGTGCTTCTGAACCGCCTCACCCTGGCTGGCCTCTCAGGACAAGTCTTTTCCTGCTTTGCATCCTTCCTAATGGACAGGAGCCAGACGTTTGCGTTATCTTCTTTTTCCTCTCCTTCCACCTTGCTTTCCTGCGGGGTCCGTCAGGGCGCTGCCTTCTATCCCTCCTTATTTAACATTTACATCCAGCCCCTTGCTCTGCTCATCCACTCCTATGGCTTCCAGTGCTACCCCTATGCTGATGGAATGCAAATCATCGTCCGGCTTGACTTGGCTCAGTCGAACACAGTGTCTTAGCTTACGAGTTGCCTGGCGGCGGTACATTGCTGGAAGAGTAACAACTGGCTGAAGTTAAATGGCGATAAGACAGAGGTTCTGGTTGTTGGCCCCTGCCATAGTCCGTGCTCTGGCTTTCCCACTTCTTCCCCCAGCCTGGTCATCGGCCTACTGGCCTCCAGAACTCGAGCCCTGTCCATCACCGGTATCTGATGTAAAATATCTAGGTTTCAAGATTTTGAGCCACCTGGATTACTGTAATCCCTTATTTCTTGTCTATCCTCTCTATCTTTTTCACCACTTGTAGTTGCTTCAGAACCTGGCGGCCTGTATTGCTACAGATATGTCCTATGGCGCCCACATCTCGCCAGTACTCTGTTCGTACCAGTTGCTGCTGGTCCAACAATGCGTCATGTTCAAATCTATCTGTATTGTCCACTGAACCTTCTATGGCAAAGGGGCGGAGTACCCGCAAGATAAGTTCCAACCCTACGTGCCTGCACAGTCTCTCCGTTCCCAAGACGCTCGTCTACTCCCTGGTCCTCGCTTCCATCTTAATAGGATGGGTGTTTGCTCCTTCTCCATCACTGTGGCCAAGCTATGGAATTATCTTCCTTCCACTCTTCGGGCCACAGAGACCATCTTACCTTTCCGTCACGCTCTGCAAACTCACCTGTACTAGGCTGCCACCCACTCTGTTATACTCTCCAGCTCCATGATGCCTCTGGCATACGTGCACTCTTCAAAAACCCATAACATAACATAACAGCAAATTCTACAATTCCACTGTCTTGGAAGGGTGCCTTGATTTTTTTGATTTACAAGCGAGGTGACAGATCGAACCCTATTAATTATCATCCAATTTCTTTAATAGATGTCTCGAGTAAAATATTTTCATCTTTTCTTCTAATAAACATTACAATCTTGGGCTTCATGAAACAGTGTTTGGACGCTGGTCAATTGGGGTTCAAGAAGGGAGTTGGCAACTCTTTAAATTTTTTTTAACTTCAGTTGCTTGCGGACCAGATAGTGTATACACAAGAGACCACTTTACCTGGCCTTCTTGGACATCTCACAGGCCTTCGACTGTGTAAATAAGAATACATTGTGGCTTAAACTTCACCAGTTAGGTTGTCCCTCAGTGGTATTAAGTATTTTGATAGCGCTACATGCTGAAACTAAAGTAAATGTTAGGCTGGATCAACACAGTACCTACTCTAAATGGATGAGCACAGATTGGGGCCTGTGCTAGGGGTGTGTTCTGGCCATTTTTCAATTTAATGCCTAGGTATGTGATCTTGGTATGGCTTTTTTTTTTCTTTTTTTTTTAAATTAGGTAGAGTCGTATCCTCCCCGTTTGGAGAGGTACATCTTCAGTATATAGTGTACGCTGCTGATATTATTTTATGTGACCAGACACCCCTAAGGCTTCGAAGTTCTTTAGTAGCCTTGAAAACATTTTTATTCGATCTTGAACTTAATGTAAATGTTGCTAAAACCACGTTTAACCATGAAATCGCTAATGTATTTGGAGAAACAAACCGAGATTTAGTTGGTTTCTTAATGGTACCCGAATAGAGGTGGTTGATCATGTTAAGTGTTTGTGAGTGACCTTTTTATGATAAGCATGTGAGGTAAACATCGGCTGTCTTTAATCGATTTTATGCAATAGCGGCAGCTGCGCAGCTTCGACAAAACATTTTGGTCATTTTTCGATTTCCCCATACCACAGTTTTACCACCGGAAGATAGTCCCAAAAACTATACATGGAGCTGAAACAATGGTCAATCCTTCGGATTGGGCAAAATTGAAGCAATAAGCTGGAGGAAAACTTTAGCACTTCTCACAGTATTCCAGTGGGTATTATTAGGCATGAGCTTGGCCTAATTTCACTACAAGCAACTCTATAGTAAAGTGCAATTGCCTCCTTTGAGAAGACTGTTTATAAAATGACATATAAAATTACATAAAGAGTTGTTATTGAATAAATGTCATGTGCTTCAGGTTTTTAGTAGGAAATGTGATGCTATATTGGTCAATTAGACAATTTTTCAACAATAGAGGAGCTGCTGACTCAACCTCTGAAAGTGAAAAACCAAAATTCTAGAAGTAGATTGGATATCGAACATAACCTCTATAATGAGTTATCATTTGGTTTATCAATCCAGGATGGGGATTAAAGCTTGTGACAGGGTGACCCGTCACCAAGAATCACGTTGATTCTTAAAGAAAGTCCAAGGGTGTTCATCAAAGAAGTCCCTCCAATCTCTCACTCTGCATTTCCACCTCCACCGTTTGGTCTTACTTCTTTTCCTACTCCTCTTTCTACTATTGCTTCTACCTCCAGCTACCCCTCTATCTCTGTTATTGTCTTTTCCTCCTTCCTCCCACACTCCTTCCCCACTTCTTACTACTCCTCATTATAACCTCTGGCCCACTTTACGCCAGTAGCTACTCCTGTTCTCCCACTCACTGTCATGATTCCTTCTCTTCCTCTACTAGTATTGACGCTCCACTACTAACATTATCCCTTTACTACTTTTACTTCCCCACTACACTCAAGGGTATGGTGCCCTGGTCACCCCTTCGCTAGCTCTTATTCAGACCTTCAGAGATACTCAAGGATACAGTGCCCTGCAGGCCCCTCTACTACCAACTACCACTACTACTTACTTCCTTCACCTGCTACTCCACTACTTCTGCTGCCTACTATTTTTACTCCCAATTACTGCTACTTCTGCCACTGCTACTACTCCATTCCGCTGCTCCTACTCCTACTCTACCACTACTACTCACACTTCCACTCTCTTACACAAACATTCCACAGACCCCCTCCTTATAATAGCCTCTGCACTCCTTTCACTCTCACCTCCTCTGGTCTCTTGGATGTGCTCCACTGCCTGCTGTCCTCACCCAACTAACCCACACTTGCAAACGGACACACACCTCTTTAAAACCCCACCACCTCCCAAGATTGCATACTTACCCTGTCCAATCACTTACTTGGCTCAAATGGGTGTGACTGGGGAAAGCCATAGGAAGGCTTAAAAGCCCCTACTGCTTTTCTTTCACATGGAGGCTACAATTGCTCCCTGAGGCCAACTGTTTTCCCAAGCCTCATTGGAGGATTTTTCCCCTCTCAAACCTCCATGGTGGTTTAGGTGGGAAAGGCCTTAATGGAGGCCTTTATTTCATAAAATATTTCCCTGGTGGTTTAGTGAAGTCTTGTCCCGGTGCGTGCTCCAGCTGACACTGTCATCTGGAGCCTTTCTTCTTTGACGGCCGGTGTTGTGGGTGCTCCAGCACCCCTTTCTCTTCGGCAATGCTGTTTCCACGTCCTCCTGAGCTAGGCGGCCGTTGTTGGGCCGCTCGCGCACCCCTTTGTGCTCAGCATGCCTCTGCTCCGTCTCCCTTGTAGCTGCTGTGCTGTTTCTCCTGTCTGGAGGCTGCTCTCACCAGGCAGAGGTCGAAGTGCGCGGGAGCGGTCGGGAGCGGTGCTCCTATACTAATTATTTTTAAGTGTCACAGTTCCTATACTTTTATTTTAAAAAGAAACCGCTCTGTTTTAAAATAAAAGTGTAGGAAGAAGTTGAAGCTTGTTTGTTTGGGGGTTTGGATTGTGTGTCGCAGGGGGTGTGATGATGGGGTTTGTGGAGAGCGGGGGCAGGCCAGCAGGGAACATAGTTCCACTACTTCTTTTCGTACACTTCGAACACTGACCACAGGTAACTAGGAGTAGGGAGGGGGCCTGCCTGCACTCTAGCACCCGTGTTGGGCTGGGGTGGGCTCCTTAGCAGGGCTCCCGCCCACAACGCTGGCCCTGTCACAAGCTTTTAATTCAATCCCATTATATTTGATGAAACATGTCGTGATTTTTCAGTAGCGATATTTTAAGATTGAAATGTAATCTATTTTTAACGCGTGAAGTGACAGGTTCTCGAAATAAAGTTGCTCGGTAGGATCGGCTTTATCGATTCTGTTCACTTGAGGTTGAGTCACTACAGCACCTTGTCATCGGTTGTCCTGTGCTGGCTCCTTTGCATATTAAGTATTACGTTTTTGGGCAAGTGTGTTCATCATGAAGAGACTTTATCCACTGATGCATCCTGGTTTCGAATCATTGAGTATTGCTGATTTAACTTTTTTTGAAGTTGATTTTAAGCAATGTATAAAGTGATTGTTTTTTTATTTGTTTTTTTATTTTATTGAGCATTTGTTAGGCACTTATACAACAGAATTGTGTTTCAAAGCACCACAAGGCTAAATGGGAAGGGAATAGGGGAGAAAGAAAAACATTTTCAAAACAGTAAATGTACAGTCGTGGTCCGACTAGGCCTTGTGGTATTCGGACATGCAAGTGCAGTGAAGAAGTAAAGGAGATAGGGATGGGTGGAGGGGCAAGGAATGGATAAGTGCTGGTGGGGGTCTCGGGAGGGAAGTGCCATGGGGAGATAAGGAGGATGCCTCAGACTAAGTACTAAGTGCTGGTGCGGGCGACTCCCAAGGGTGGGAAGTAGAGCAGCCAAGCATGGGCCCGCAGGGTCAATGCAGTGGGGGCTGAAGGGGTGCTGGTATCGACCGGGTAGAAGGCCTGTTATCCTGTCACCTTCATGAGGACAAGGCCATTGGTCTCAGAGGCAGTGGGGTGCTTAGCCTGGAAGGGAAAGAGGGAAAGAGGTGGAGAAAAGGAGAGTTTTTGAGCAGTTTTCATAACTTAAGGAGTTCCGGCTCAAGTCTGATAGGGACAAGGAGGCTGTTCCAAAGGGAGGCACCATCCGAGGAAAGAGACATGCCCCCCACTCTCTGCTTGGAGAATCATTTGACAAACAACGAGTTGGAGTTAGAGGAACAGAGGGCTCTTTCAGGGGTGTATTTAGGGAGGGAAAGCTGGAGATTGCGTGGTTAGAGGCCCCAGAAAGTGTTGTGGATGATGTAGAGGGTCTTGAATTTGGTCCTTGCAGCCACCGGGAGCCAGTGGAGAGATTTTAGGGCTGCAGAGATGTCCTCCCTGGGCTTCAGGCCAAGGATAAGTCTTGCTGCCTTATACTGGATTAGCTGGCGGCGTTGTAGGGAGGAAAGAGGGAGATTAATAAAGAGTTTGTTTCAGTAGTCCACTCTGGAATGGACCAGAGCTCGGGGGACATTGAGCTTCTGGAGGAAGGTGAGGAAGGGAGAATGCATCTGAGGAGGTGCAGCTGGAAGTGAGCCTTCTGGGTGAGGTCCATAATATGAGGGGTGAAGGAGAGAGCAGAGTCGAAGATGACCCCAAGGTTTTTGGCCTCACAAGTTGGTGGGGTAGAGGGCCCAGAGAGGGTGGCGAGAGGGTCAGAGGAAAGGAGGGTGTAGGTGTTCCAATGAGAAGGATCTCCGTCTTACTAGCATTAAGACAGAGATCATTAGCTGAGCACCATGTCTGAATGGCAAACAGGAAATCAGGGATGAGAGAGGAGGAAGAGGAGGTAGTAGAAGGAAGTTTGAAGGAAAGCTGTGTGTCATTAGCATAGCACTGGAAATGACGAGAGAAGGAGATCGGGTGTGCCAGAGAGGCGAGATACATAGTGAAGAGCCATGGTGATAGGATAGAGCCCTGGGGGATGCCACTGGTAGAAAGTATGGTGGTGGAGGCAATCAACAAGTTCAGTGTGAAGGGTCAGTTGGGGGAGGACCAACTTCTCCAAGAGTTTACACAGGAATGGGGTTGTGGAGATAGGGTAATAGTTAGCTGGGCGGGAGGGGTCAGCAGACAGCTTTTTTAAGAGTGGTTGCACAATGAAGTGCTTGTGGGATAGAGGGAAAGAGCCAGTAGCGAAGGAGTGGTTGTAGAAATCGGTGAGAGCCGGGGCGAGAGAGGAGATGTTGAATAGCCATGAGAATGGAATTACTTTTTGCTTGTGATAGATGGGTTTTAGTAATGCATGTGTGAAAAGTTTGATGTAAACTGTTGCACACAACAAATAAATAATAAATAAAAATATATACATATTTTGACGATCCATCTTGTCTGTGTTGTTTTATATTATGTGTTGTCTTATCTCAGTTATCTTTATTGTGTTGTCTCTTGTCATTTATCTTGTCTTTTGCCTTACACAAAGTGAGCAGCTTTTCACTAATAAAAACCCTCCTGGAAGGAGGACTGGCAACAAACCCCTTTACTGATCAAACGCATATGGCATACTCTGTAACAAGCTACAAGGCAAAGGCTTATCACCCCCGCAACATATGAATGGCCCTACACTTAGGAATTATTATCAAGAGATATAACCACACCTGCTGCTAGGACACAGATGACACCCAAATCACATTCAAACTCACAGCTAACGAGTATACATACCTCACAAGACGCCTCAGGCAAATGAACTCATGCATGATGACAAACAATATGAAACCCATCCCAGACAAGGCGGATATCACAATTTCCCCTGCCAACACCACCCAGCAAACAAAAATCCTGTGGCCCACATAGAGGGGCACTTGCTCAGAGACACTGAAAATTCTCTGGAACTTCGGGCAGTGAACTAATCCTGGAACCAGTGCCTCTCCAACCATGCTCCGACATACCTTACCCAGAAGCTGAAAAGACAAGCCCCTACGTGATCACAGCATTCTGCCTACAAACATTGCCTGACTACACCAAGATACAACCAAAAAAGAGCTGGGGGCTCCAGCTTCGCAGTCTGTACAGCTACCCTCTGGAACAACCTCCTCCCCCACCTGCATGCTGAACCCCACCTGCATGCTGAACCGTTTTACCCTGTGTTTAGAAATAAATTTAAAGCATGTCCCTCAGCTAAGTATTTCTCTTCCATTCTCATGGCGTCTGTACTTTAACTAGCGCCTAGATGATCAAGGGCTTTGAACGCTGCTAAAATTGAATAAATAAATAAAAATAAATAGACCGTAAATAAACCTTGTGGTTAAGGACTGTTTTTTGCACATACACTCAGTCGGGCAGACAATGCCCTTACCCACCTTCATACATAGAACACAAAGTTCAGAACTGAACCACAAGACTGCAACAGAGGCTGGACTGGAGAGAGCACATCACACCAGCACTGAGAATGAACCACTGGCTAGTGGTCAGTAAAAGAATACACTTCACTGCTCTACAGCACCCATTGTGTGCTACAGACCAGTAGAGGTGAATTTATCTGAGGGAAAAATCATAATTTTTTACCAAACTTGGAGGACTTTAAGATCCAGCAGCAACGTACTCCTAAAAATTCGGATCCATAAGAAAGAGGAACAGTGGATCTGCTCCTCTATCATCACAGACAAACTCTGGAACTCATGTTTAAGTGGAATTCATACAATCCAGGATCATTTACCTTCTGGAAAATACAATGGATGCTCAATAAACCATAAACTAACCAGAATCAACTACATATGATATGATATGTCATTTATAACGCGCCTGTACACAAGTGCTTTTAGCTGCAACAAGACAAGGAAGGGAAGACAGAGGGAAGACAAAACAAACAATCTTATTAGGTATCAGGTAATATTTTCGCCAGCAAAAATATCACCGTACATATGGTCGTGGCGAACGGCCATAGGCGATATTTTTGGTGGTGAAAATATTAGGTGTGGGGGTTGCGGGGGTGTCCCCCGCACATCAATAAAATGATGCGGGGGTTGCGGGGGTGTCCCCCGCAGGGTCCATGTGTTATTTTCACCGCATAAAAATGGCGATATTTTTGCATCGCAATATTTTTGCGGCGAAAATATCACATGGAACCTCTTATCAGGCCTTGTGTCATTTGCATCATGCAAGTGCAAACCAAAAGTGCAGGTTGAGGGGGATCTGCCAGGGAGAGGGAGTACAATCAGGGCAAGTGCCCTGAGTAAGTGCAGCCAGGGCGGTGCGGCTCTGGGTAGTGCAAGGAGGCAGGGAGCTGTAGGGGTTACAGTTTAGTATGCGGTAGGCCCGGAAGCAGTGCAGGGGAGACTGATCACGGAGAAGCCTGGCACCCTATGAGACTCTGGGGGTACGAAGCGCAGCAGACAGGTAGGTCAGCAGGGGTGGTAGAGAGAGAAAGCAAGGAGAGGTCCACAGCTGCTTCCGGAACTTCAGGTGGTCTAGCTCAAGTTTCAGAGGTGCAGGGAGGCCATTCCAGAGGGAGGCACCTGCAGAGGAGAGAGATCTACCCCCCACTCGCTGCCTGGAGAAGCGTCTGACCCTCAGAGAGTTGGAGGTAGCTGAGCAAAAAGGCTCGAGAAGGGAGGTTTTTTGGAAGAGAGAGTTGGATGTAGTGCAGGCCTCAGCACCAGAAAGCCTCGTCCCCAGAAAGCATTGTCCAGAGCCATATACATCCCTTTGATATAAAGACCCAGGCAACACCCCCCGCCCCACAAGTTGGCTCAAAGCATGAATTTACAACATGTCAACAACCAAGAACACACACAGAAATCACCCTCAGACCCAACCCTCATTCTCCACTTCACAGCGGACATCATCTTGAGGCGTCAAGCAGGTCTACCACAGCCAACCCCATGAAAGATCCATTGCTGGACCACAGACCGCCTACTGCTTCCCCTTCTTGACGCCATAGTAAGGCATTGCTTTTATGGCAGCATACCAACTGACACAGATCACAGTGCCTAGGGCCTAGGCCATGGGGAAATTTATGAGGAAGTTGTATCACTTGGATATTTCAAGAGATCGATGTAGGTAGTACTTACTGTGTTACTCCCGAGTTACCCAAACTATGCGCTCTGAGCTTTTGCCATTGTCGCTGATCCCCTAGGAGTTCCACAACACCACTCCTCGACCTGGCCGCTGCATGCCCACATATTCCTTCTATGGGATTTTCCAAACATTCACATGCCAACTGTGGCTCCTCTCCTGGAGCAACCCTACTCCATTGTTATCTGCTCAGAGGAATCCTTCTTGTCATTTTGTTAGTCTTTGACTGCCTCATGGTGGTCTTCACTGTTGTCTACACTCGGATGCCTGCTGCAGTTATCTCGCTCTGCTCTGATTCACCCCATTATTGTCCACTCAGAGGTATACCACACTGCTATCTCACTCCTCTGTAACTTGGTCCATGTTGTCATCTGCTCTTGGATGTTTTCTCCATCTTGGCCCACTGTGATTGAGGATGAGGTGCTGCTCACAGTCCACTGACAAGGATAACAGCTCACTACACTGTGCATCAGGATTTCACCTCACAAAGACCCTACCCTGAGTTGCTCCACTTCCAGGAAATCAGCACGGCTACACTAAATAAAAAGCTCCAAACGTCTATCAAGGTCTCCGGTGATTTCCCTGTGCTGACATGCTCTGATTGAGGCTTTCACGCACCGCCGCTAGGGCGGACATGGTGTTTAACATCCCACCAGCCTGAGATTTGTAGGCCTTAGCTCAGGCTTCGGCCCGTTAAATGCCATGTCCACCCGGGCAGGGGGCCATGAGAGCTATTTGCAGCCCGATATTTCCAGGGGTAAGGATAGCTTTCTTTTTTAGGGGTTGCGACGAGGGATGCGCTCTGCACGATCGCTTCTGCCATCGAAAAAACAAAATGACAGAAAATGGCCACCACCATTAAAATGGAAGAGGGACTAGGTCCCTTTTCGGATGACGGCACCCATTGAAAACGTTAAAAATGGCTGCCGTCATCCGAAAAGGGTCCTAGTCCCTTTTCTATTTCAATGGCAGGCATTTTCTTTGCTTTTTCTTTCACCACCAAGGGCGGTGAAGGCAGAATCGCTCCTGGGAGAGGCGGATTCTGATTGGTCAGACAATCTTTCCAGGGTGCGGATCTATACTTTCAACCACATAATATGCGTGCCAAATAAGACACCCAAACACAGCAGTTGACCACCTCCTCCCAGAAAAAATCAAGACATCAGAACTCTGCTCCTTGCCAACAAACTTGCATATCAGAGCACCGACCAGTCCATCCATGCACTCCATGCCCACAAGGCACCCCTTTTGCTACAGATACCTGGACACAAAGCACCTAGAAATAGGCTTTCACAGATTTACTGGGTACTTCTGAAGTGCGTGCATTAACACAACAGCACAGCTATCTTGCATTTTCCCCGCTGTCCTCCCTCACTAAAACCAAAACCCCATCCTCTACCCCAAATGACCATGCACATAGCGGAGAAGCCATCATTTAACCCAATCACAAGAAATAACACAAATTCTGGAAATTTGTATTGATGAAAGGGGTTTTGAAAAAGACATCACATATAGGACAAAGCATGACAGTAGCATCACCATTTCTGGATGCTTTACAAATGCCAACAGAGGAAGTCATGAACAATTTACATTAACCATTGGCCGACAGCATATTTGTAAACTACGTGACAGACAGGGGGCATGGGAACTAAGGGGAGCCATGGAATAGAGTTGCGGTGCATTGGGTTGGGCGGTAAAGAGACCCAGAACCAGCCCTGGGGTAAAAGCAATGGGGCTTGAAGGTACATGTCAGGTGTGAATGACTCAGCCCCAGCCCCAGTAGCCTTTCAGAGTCACTGTCTGCCTGGAAAAGTTGAGCCTTTGCTGCAGTCCATCCTTGGTCCGGTGTTATCCGTTCCCTGAGCATTCCCACGATGAGGGGATTAACCCACATCACCCGAGTCTGCGAGTCCAAAATTGCCGCAAATAACTCCAGATTTGATGAAAATGTGTTTTATGGTCAGCGGATCTCTCGTATGGTCCCTTGGGCGCCCTTACTGAGGTTTTATGCCACTGTTTTATGTCCCTTCCCCTGCACATCCTGCTGCGGCTCCAACTGCTTCATAAGTACTGCAATGAAAGGCCCTCACTGGTCTGATCTAAAACCTTTACATACTGTGGCCAATTTTTGAACAGCTTCCCATTGCCGGCTGAGCTGGAATGAGCATATGGATGTAGACATGCGTGTGCATTGTTTATGCAAATAGCTTTAATGTACAAAATGTACACTTGGGACATTATTAGCTCTGTGGTCACCAGGCGCAGTTCCTTCATCACACCTACCGCTCTTGGCGGTATGTCCGAGTCATGGTAGGTGGTTATTCTTGTGATTGACAGAATAGGGAGATGCTTAGATCCTTTCTAAAAGACATGCAACTTAAGGGGGAAAGGATGGGATGTGTGGGAATTTATTCCATGCCTGCTGGTTTGGAAAGAGGAACGTGTCTTCCCGCTGCCCATGGCATTTACAGGTTCTTGCATTTCTCTTCATGCCACCCAGGGATGTGGCATATGTGTTATCCTTGCCACACTAGGGTAGGAAATACCTCGCCTTTCCAGACTCTCACTTGTGGGATACTACTCTCTGGGAGAATAACTTTGGAATTAGGGATTTTAATGGCTGCTGAAAGAACTAGAGCTTGCCCCATGGCTTCCATGGAGTCAAAAGGGGTGCACTTCAAAATAGCCCTTGCCCCGTCACAGGCATTTAGAGCTGATGAATGCTCTCCTAAAGCAGACCCATTATACGGACTGCATTACTATAGTTGAAGCAGTCACAGCTAGAGTCAAGTGGTCTTGCATGCCATGTTTAAATACAGTGTCCAGTTTCTTAAGAGGCGAAGAGGGAAATGGCATGTGCTTCAAAGTATAAGTTAGGATAACCCCCAGGTTCTTGTCCTGGTCCGCTTCCAAGGGATGCAGGCTGATGGTATTTTACCATTAAAAAGGTAATTGCAAGCCAACAAAGCGAGCATTCTGGTGTTTCACACTGGAGGAGACTGCTGCCCCGGGTATAATTAAGATCTATAGAGTTGAACCAAGGGCAATACCCGGTATTATGGGCCTTGAAGACCAAGTTAAAAACCTGAGCATAGTACATCCCATAGGTGGGGTCTATAGAGCTATTCTAACCTATGTATGTATGTATGTTAGAAGTCCTTCAGCCAACTGCCTGTGATGGACCGGGCAGATTTATCATATAAATCCACCTGGGCAGTCGTAGAGAATTGGCTGCTGGCATGTTCTGTGCTGTCAGTACCATTGGAATGTAGTGTTATTAACATTCTATGGGCTATACTGAGGGAATAACATCTGTGTTTGCAGGTGGGCTTAGCCAATAACATCTTGCTTGCTTGAGCCAAAATAGGTTTGAGCCAAGGGAGGGCCTCAGCCAGGGCTGTGGCCCGTTAATGGCTAAGCCCACCTGTGAACGTATGTGGTAATGACATTAGCAACCCAGCATGTCAGGCGGGATACTAGTAGCGTGTATGCCCAGAAAAGTAGTGTTCAATTTCAGGAAGGGACACACCTGGTCATGTGCCCCATCATCAAAGCGAAGGTTTTCCAAAGCAACAATGGAGAAATGGAGGGGTGTGGCTACATGGCCACGGGCTAGGACGTGATCCCTATGCACTCCTGCTGATCCGACGCTGATCTGACCAAAAAAACATACTTTGAGCCTGCAGACTGCTGCCTTATTGGAACTATGAATACATGAATATGAGAGGCATATGGAGGTCGCAGAGCTGGCGCTAACTGTGCACGAAGTGCTGTATTGTGAGCTAAATAAGATAGCGAGCTTCGGTCGGCGAGAGAAACAAAATGGCGCTCACATGAGAACAAAGGGGTGAGCCTTAGGACAGCTGCATTGGCACATCGCGGAACGGCGTTGCTTGCCAATAAAAGCAGATCTGAAACATTGGAGGGGACCTGAATGCAAGTGAATGGCTGTAACAAGGATCGTAGCTGATATACTCTGGTGGTCTGACAGATCAGCGCACACTGCGGCCTACGTGTATCAAAGCATCGCTGTGAAGTGAAGCAGCGGAAAACAGTGGAGATTCAAACAAGATGGCGGCCGCTCCCACCTGAAGGTCGGTATCTATAGACTGAAAATAAACATAACGCATGATGGGGCATGGAGGCCAGACACACGAGCACTGCTGGTGAAAGGTGCTGTTTGAGACGGAGGAGCAAGTGGGCACGCATCGTGCGCAATCCCCACGGACATATCAGTGCGGGCGGACATCGGAGGAGCATAGACCAAAATCTGGTCAACACACCGCATAAAGCAGTACTGACTTTGGTTCCAGGGCAAGGCCCAGGTGTTGGCGACTTGCAATTACTCAACCATGAGTGGGATAATGTCGGTGAGAGGAGGTAAAGCGAAGGCTAAATAATCAATGATAGATATATTCTCTAAGACCCCGACCACCACGGCACAGACACCCACCAGTGGGTCAGTGGAAGGTGCCCCATTGAGAGATGACCAGGCGATTCTGGCTGCTATCACGGAACTGAAAACTTTGTGTGGGACAACAATGGCAGACTTGAAAGTGGGGCTGGAGACCAAAATCGACGCAGTGGGCATAGAGGTCAGTCTATTGCCGCAAGACATGAGGGCGCTGCCGGAGAGGACAACTAGTCTGGAAAGTGCAGTGAAAACCAACGCAGAAACCAGTACCAGCAATGCTAAAGAGGTCCACGTACTAAAGCAGCAAATATCGAACCTAGAGAACCGAGCAGAGGAAGCCAAAGGAAGAGCGAGACGTAATAACATACGTGTGGTGGGCCTCCCAGATGATGAGGAAGGCCAAGACCCAACGGACTACGTGGAGAGCATGATTATGCAGGAGATTGGGGCCGGCAAGCTCTCTCAAGGTTTCGCAATTGAACGCGCACATAGAGCCCTGACGCGAATGCCGCAACCAGGGACCCCGCCCCGAGCGATCATAGCGGAAATCCTTAACTATAGGGACCGAGAGAAGATCCTGGAGTTCTTCAGGAAAGGAGGGACGATAAAAAGAGTGGCAGCGACCATAACTGCATACCCCGACTACACCATGCAAGTACAAAGGCAACGCTACAGATTTGTAGCCGTGAAGAGGAGACTATGCACAGCTGGCCTTAAATGCATGCTTCTGTATCCTGCAAGACTCAAGATAATATATAAGAGCAAAACATATTTCTTCGACACCCCGGAAGAAGCGACAAACTGGCTGGACACCCAAGGATGCTTGGACATTGAAGAGGATCAGAGACGAGAGGCACAAGATAAGTGATGTGTGGCGATGCTATGGGTTGCCGCGAAAGAGATATAATGGGGGTTACCTTGTGGCAAGACATTGATTGCTCAAGATGAGTGAAGCTGAATATACTGGACTGGAATATAGATGGCACTGTTCAATATTGATATTGATATTCCAATGTGATTACTAATGCAGGAGGCTCAAATGGGACGTGACCTACCCCCGATAAATAGAGTAAGGAGAAAAGCCACTAGGGCTGAATCACCCCGCTGATACCCGAGCGCGCGTGTTGTCGGGTTAAGGGCTAGATGCGGGGGTGCCTGAGATCCAGGGATGGAGCTGGGCAACAGTTGGGAAGGTTGGGAAGTAGTGCAGGGGTAGATTGTGTTTGGGAAAGGGAGGGTGGGGCGGGTGTTGGGGAGTTGAGTGTGTTGTTTGGAGCTGGGGACCAAGCCTATATGAGTCTACACACGGGGATAAATGTTTTGAATAGAAACTGCACCAGTAGGTGGGTGAGAGACAGATTGATAAATAATGGGAGAGCTCAGAATTGCTACGTGGAACGTAAGAGGGCTCAATAGTTACCTGAAGAGGAACAAGGTTATGATGTACCTGCCCAGAAAAGAAATAGACATGGCATTGATACAGGAAACACACCTCACGCGCGATAAGTTAGAAGTGATTTAAAAAAATGGAGAGGAACTATGGTAGGCGCCATGTATTCGGCCTATACCAGAGGGGTGATCTCGTGGGTGGCGTCACATGTTCCTTTCCAATTGCTACAATCCACGGTGGCAGAGGACGGAAGGATGGTAATGATAAGAGGTCTGGTAGAAAGCAGAGAAATAAGTAATATTAACACATATGCCCGAACAAAGATACAGCGGCATATTTTAGGTCCCTGTATAGTAAGATAAATAGGTGCCTGGGGTGGCGGTGGACTGGGGAGGAGAGCGTTGCAGACACTGCTGACGGACCTGGGGTTTGCAGATGCATGGAGAGCACAACACATGTCAGAGAGACAATACTCCCATTACTCAGCCCCACAAAATTTGCACAGTAGGCTGGATTACATGTTTGTCACGCATGAACTGATGTCAGAGGTAACACTTACAGAATACAAAGCGAGGGTCCTATCGGACCACTCACCGTTGATACTGGAATGGCAACATCAGGCCCCGAGAACAAGGATATCGACTTGGCGCCTCCGTGCTGAGGCGCTGAGAGATACTATATTTAGAGAAAGCCTGCGAGACGACATAGTAAGCTACTTTGAAATTAATACTGGTAGTGTGGAATCCGCTGGTGTGCTGTGGGAGGCCTTTAAAGTAGTAGTGAGGGGAATGGCCATAGCGAAATCCAAAGGGCTGAATGGGGGATAGTGGCTGAATTACAAGAGGCTGAGGACGAGTTGGAGAAAGCACTGAGAAGGGGTGGTACCACTGAGGAAGAGAATGTAGAGATACTGGGGCTGCAGCAAAAATGTGTGGGATGCTGGGAGAGATTGTGTAATCTGAATTATAGGAAGTATGTAGAGAGATTGCATTCGGGAGGGGATAAACCAGGAAGAATGCTGGCATGGCTCTATAAAAATTAAACCCCCAGATCTACAATCAGGACAATTGCGAGAGATGATGGGAGTACGGCAGACATCCAAGAAGCGCTTAATCAAGAATTTGTAGAATATTACCGAACCCTATATGACGATCAAGTGGAGAGTGATCATGGGAGAATAAATGAAACGTTAGAAGACATATGTCTGCCACAGATTAGTTCGCAAGAAAGAGAAGAGCTAGCCCCCCCGATCACCCTGGAAGAATTGGAGGAGGTAGTGGAGGAGGTACCCACAAACAAGACCCCACGAGCCGATGGACTTCCGAGCGAATTTTACAAAAAATATAAATACGAGGTGCTTCCCACGCTGTTGGCAATGCTAAATGAGGCGTATGACAAGGGTAGGCTCCCAGAGTCCCTGCGAGAGGCGATAATTATACCACTTCCGAAACCTAATAAGCCGGCCAAGGATTGTGGATCATATAGACCATTGTCAATGCTAAATCAGGATAGCGGTTCTAGCAAACAGGATGAGAAGAATTATCACCAAACTCATACACCCTGACCAGATTGGGTACGTCCCAGGCAGGAATATTAAGAATAACCATAGGCAGCTCCATCGAGTCATTGAGTATGCGAATGAAGAAGAGGGAGAGATGGCAATTGTATCACTGGACGCAGTAAAAGCTTTTGATTCTGTAAAATGGCCCTGGACGATGGCTGCCTTGACCAGCTATGGGATAGGGCCGGGGTACCTTAGATGGGTCCAATTGTATAGCGTGCCTCTAGCCAGGGTGAAAACAGGAGCGATAATCTCGGAGAGGTGGCCATTTAGCAGGGGCACTAGACAGGGTTGCCCATGGTCCCCAATGTTATATATTTTTGCTCTAGAGCCACTAGCAATACACCTAAGACAACAGTATAATGTGATACGTATCACCATTAAAGCAGAGCCACATTTAATTTCCCTGTATGCAGACGACATACTGTTGTACTTGAAATACCCTGAAGAAAACCTCCAATATGTGCTGGAGGTGATGGAACAATTTGCGCCTCTGTCCGGCATAGCAGTAAATCCTAAAAAGTCATGCGTATTCCCGCTGGGCAGATATAAGGGGACCCCGCTAGAGCACTTGCCGGTATTGCCAATACCGTGGGAGGTGGACACGTTTAGGTACTTTGGAATAGACATCTACCATACGGTGGAGGCCGAGCACCTGCACAACACAGAGAGGGCGGTCAAGGGTATCGAGAGTAGCATGAAGTTCTGGGCGAAGCTTCCTTTGGCAATGTTGGGAAGAGGGGCAATGTTAAAAATGGTGGTCTTGCCGAGACTATTGCATTACTTTAGTAATATACTGCATCTGATCCCAAAACAATTCTTTGCCCGATTACATAGCATATGTAGAGATTTCCTATGGAGTGGGACTAGAAATAGAATAGCCCTCGGAAGCTACAGAATACTCATGAGAAAGGAGGGATAAAACTGGCAAACTACGAGGTCTATTACTTAGCGAGTCAATTGCCATATGTAGCGAAATGGTTATCGGTAGAAACAACCTCGGAATCTAGGCTGTTTAGATCAGAATGTGCACTGTTTTTTCTACAAGAAATTATGTGGCTGCCCATACAGAATATGAAAGAGTGCCCGAAAATGATGTTGCTGGGATGGGACATATGACACAGGGCCTGTCGTGTAATGGAGAGCCCTTCCCCATGCTCCCCGCAGGTGCCACTGGTGGCACTGGTGGGAAAAGACACCCAACTAATGAAAACGATCAGGAAGCACTGGGAACCAGTTGGGATAGCAACGCTGGGTGATGTATGACAAAATGGGAAGATTATAGGTTTTGAAACTTTGGTAGAGGAAATCGGATTACATGGGGACAGTATATTTCATAGCACAGGGTGGTGCGGCGGGTTACAGAAACGTGGTCAGAGATAATACTGGAAGGCCAACCGGATGCCACCTTAGAGGTTATATACGAGATAGCAGAGGGAGGACATGAAATATCCAAACTATATCAGATGGTTTTGTCCAAAGTGGAGAAAGAACCAATGTGATTACGACAGGAATGGGAAGAAGAGGTGGGCACCCCTATGACAGATGGGATGTGGGAGAGAGCCCAAAGATATCACAAGTTGTACATCACCCACAGAGCTTACATGACGCCCCAAATAAAAGCTAAAGTTGCGAATGCAGGGCAGCAAGCATGCCCTAAATGTAACAAGAATAATGCTGGGATGGTGCACATGTTCTGGGCATGCCCAGCGGTTGAAATTCTCTGGAGGGGAGTGGTGGATAAACTGAACACAAAAGGGGTTAAGCTAATGAATCGGCATGGGCGTGCCTGATAGGATGGTTCTCCGGACCACGCAAATTGAAGCACGTGAGTAAACTTAAAGACCTGGCGTATATACTTGGGAAACGTAGAGTTGCCATGAACTGGAAGGCATGCCATGGTCCGATAGTAGAAGTGTGGTGGAAAGATCTGCAAAAAGTGGTCAGAAGCTGAAACTGCAGTATGGCAGGAGGCAAGTAACTCGGGTGGGGAGGAGGAAGCAGAAACCTTGATAGCTTGGAAGCATCTAGTAGCTACGTTATTCGGGCCCACACATGATGGGTCGAGTGATCACGACTCAGTAGAGAATTCGGATGAAGGACTCCACCTGCAAGGCGCAGGAACAGAAGGTGTGGAAGAATAGGCTCGGGAGGGAGGTGGGTAGAGGGAGCAGTATATATTATTAAAGAAATACAATATTGTAATAATGTTAACTGTACTGCATTGTTTTATAAAAAAAACAATGGAGGAATGAGAGGGGCTCAGAAGCGAGTCCCTTGCGCTGTCAATGGCAGCCGGCAAAAAAAACGGTGGGTACGGTGGCCAGTTTCACGAATGTCAATGGGACCAGGGCACCTAATGTAGGTGTGGGTGGAGCGGGCCCGGCATGAGGCAGATGAGAGGGGACTTCAGGGGGATTGACAAAGATGAGAGCAGACCTCAAGGGGAATGGCAGACATAGAAGGAGGCAGGCCATGGCGGGCAATGGTGCCCATAGAGCAGGGGAGCCCAAAGCTCCAAATGGAGCTTTCATGCCCTGCATTAGATGGACCTGGTTAGCTGTTTACCCCTCGCCCGGTGCTAATGAGGCGATATTAAACGAGTCGCAGGCCGATCCTGTCGTAACGGACCACGCTCAAGTTAAGGGCCGGAGCGCAGAAGGGTGTCAATGCTAGGGAAGCTTTGTTGAGCTGTCTTATTGATGAATTAAAAGGGTTTTTATATGTTGAACTGAATTTTTGACATTCCTTTGTAAGCTGTATATATCATATACGTAATGAATGTACTACTGACTTAGCAGGTGTATTTATTTGTGCACACGGGTTGTTGTGTTGCTGATATTAGTACCAGGGGTAACCGAGTGCATACTTCCCTGAGGTCCTTTCCCTACTTTTTGTGTGTTTCTTGATAATGCCACTTGGTTGCTCTTGTTTATGGGAATTTCTCCAAGCTTCCATCCTGCAGGCAACTACTTCCGGGTAGCGGAAGAGCGAGTCCTCAGATTCCTGCAGTAGGCGCTCAGGGAGTGTTGTTGCTTGCCCACGTAGCATTTCAAGGTCCCTCGAAGGCCTTGAGTGGTTACATCATGCCATATACGTACTCTTTCATGAACTTCAGACAGAAAGATGATTTTAGTCTGCTTTAGAAATTAGGGCTTATGGACGGGGAAGAAATAGCACTGTGGTCCTGCAGGGGGGCGTCGAGCAGTGTTCTTACTGGTCCCCCATTCTTTGCTTAACTGTTTTCATTTCCATTTTTGTCTCATAGGTAGAGCTTTAACACAACCTATTGAGGCAAAGCTGTTGCCATGGTAATGCTTAAAGCGAAGAGACGACGTTCGAGAAGGACACCTAGCCTGCAGGTGTCCTTTGGCTATATAGCCACCAGTTAACTGTCCATAACCTATGTCTATCCTTCCCACCTTTGTCCATCCGTGCTCAAACCATCCCCATGCGAAGGGGGCGACTGTAACAATTGGCTGTCACATTAACATGCGCATTAAGGTCATGCTGTCCTGTCTTCCATGGGTCTTTGGTCTAGATACCCCTTTCCTCCCTCTCCTAAGCAGACATGGCGAGGCATCCATTTCACATATGAGTCACGTGTGGTGTTGCCAGTGGATACTGTCAGTAAGCGCTTTTTTTAGAACACTAGCTGTAACTGGCATATCATACGCTGATCTAGCGATCACTCTTTCTCGCACTTTTCTCTGTCTCTGTCTCTCTCCCTCTTTTCTAATGAACACTTCTATTCATGGACGTCATTTAGGGATCGCCAGGGGTCGTAACTATGACCCCTGAGGTCCCCCTTGCTACCCCTAAAAAAAATGTTTTAAAACATTTAAATTGAGGCTTATGGGCTGTGGCCAGCAGCATGTGGCTCTTTGTTTCTGGAGTGGCTGGTTTTCTGATAGCTGTAGCCTGTAAGATAGCTCAGAGGGTTGAGCGTTGGCTGCTGCAATGTGTGTGTGATCTGCATTGTGCAAGTTCGACTCCCGGCAAGGACAACTCAGCCTTTCATCCTGCTGAGGTTGATAAATGAGTACCAAAACAGATTGGGTGAGATTGTATGAATATTTGTTCTATATGCAGCGCTTAAGCATAAGTGCTATACCATAACACATCATATTGTTTGGCCATAGACGTCTGCTTGCATTCACAGTAATTTGGTAATATGGGTCCATACGCACTGATATTAACGATGCATATGGTGATCGATTCTTGTATGAAATGCGGATCACTTTACAGTGATATTGTAACTATATTTTTCATAGTGTACTTAGAAACAATGGTATGTGATGCCACTTCCTGTTTTGTCAAGGGTGGAAGATCGTGTTCCATCGCTTCCTGTGATGTCCCTACAGTGTGGAGTCAAATTACATCACTTCCTGTGATGTCATCAGAGGTCAAGGGCCATGTGATGTCACTTCCGCTACCCCAGGCATTTTGGTGAAATGACATCCCAGCTTCCAGTATATCCTAGATTACTTGTTATTTGTATAAAGCCTTTACTGCCATTGTTATGACCTTGAAGTGCGGTGGGGTGAAGGGCTATTTGGCAGGCATTAAATAAAAAAGCCTTACATTTCATGCTAAAAGTATATATCAATTGACATGACTCTCCAATATTTAGCAAAGATGACTAGTGTAGTGACATTATAATAGCTGTAGTATGAAGAGAGTTTGGGGATGGTATGGATTGCTATGTCAGCGATCATGTGACAGCTGGTTTGCTTTTTTGTGGGACTCAGCCGAATTCTAAGAGACGGAGTGCTGAAGGTGGAATGGCGCTAATATAAATCAGTCCATCAACCCTATGGGCAACTGTCTACAGCTGAGGGCTCTGCTGTGCTTTATATACAGAAAATATGCAAAATGAATACCATGGAATGACTTGCCATATTTAACAATGACCAGACATATATGACATTTAAAGCCAGATAACTGGCACTAGTCAAACATGCGTCCAATATGGCATATTAATTATAATGGACTGAATCACCACCTTTATAAAATAGTGTTATACATATGTATAATTTCGTACATTATTTGAATATCATTTACTGTTATGATTGGCAGTTGATCAGTGTGTCCTGTTTTAAATATGTAGCAGCTAACTGTTGACTTAAACATGTTTGGTGTGCTGATAACTGACTGTATTGGTAAACCCGTTTTGGCAGGTGCAGCATTTTACATGTATATTTGTTATTAGGTTGCCAGGTGAATGCTCAGTAGTATCATACCATGTTGTGTGGTCTCTGAGGTAACATAGAATCCCCCAAGGTACTAGACTAATGTGTACATAAGTGGGGCTTGGTGAGTGTTCATATTGTCATCACTCTTCATGGACAGGAGGGCCTCCTTTGAGAATAAATACTTCTTGACTTGCCTGTTGTTACATTGTAAGTTTTGGGGTTGGATAAATCACTCAGGGGCCTTGGTTGATTTAGGTAGCTTTAGTAGGTTCGTAGTACATAGGTAAGTACATTTGGATACATATAAGACAAGTTCAGAGGAGAGAAGCATCCACCGGTCCCCCTGTGCCAAGCATAAATTCCCAACTGACTTTTCGGGAACACAGCACCTACATCATCACATTCTAATCAGCCAACACTCCATACCAAACATTCCAAACTCAGACACACACACATACAGGAAATAGCCTCATAGCCAGAATAGGTAAAACCCAACACCTGTCTGCTGTGTATTCTTCTAGATACCTCAGATAGGAAGAAGAGGGGAGAAAAGGAGAAATGAAGGAAGATTTAAATGTGTGAACACGTGAATGTAAAGGATGTACATATTGACATGTACGTGTATCATACGGATGTATGAGAGGCTCCTGCTATCCTAAGTATACTGAAAGGCACGATTGACCGGGTCATTACTTGGATAGACCATGCCCTTTAGAGGTCTAGAGAATTAGGCTGACAAGGACAAGGACAAAATAGTCCAGAATATGTGTGTTGCCTATTTATAAAAGCTCTGGAGAAAGGGTACAAAAAATTATCAGGAGGAGGGGATGGATTCCAGGAGTTAACCCTGCTTTGCAATACATATTCGGTTTTCTTCCTTATAGCACTGTGAAAGTGAGTATTCAATTTACAGCTCTCTGATGGAATTACCACCTGCTAAGAGGGCAGTATAAAAGGGCTTAGTTTAATTCATGGTGGCCATTACTATGGTGTTGGTGGTATTACGTTATGTTCTAGATGTGTGATAACCTTGATGTGTTCCTAGTCCTATTGTACAACACACCCCCATGCAAATGGGTATGTGGACAAATAGTACCAGGGAGTGTGCAGCCTTCTTTGCATAAAATCAAAGGTAATTTTGGCAACATAAGACTGCCCAAAGCTATTTATAGGTGATAAATATGCTTGAAACACTAAGTGTATAATGGACCCTGAGATTGGTGCTCATCAAGGTTTTCACAGTACTCACCCTAACATTAAAATGTTTGTAACATTGAAGGATATATAATGACTTGGCTATGGGTAGCTCCAGGCTTTGGATGTGTAGATAAAACAGCTGTGGCAATGGTCACCTTATTGGGTCCATGACCACCCTGAGATGATAATTTCTTTCTCCAGAGTTTTAGCCAGGTTTCAGGGTAAGGATGGCTGCGCAAATGCTCAAGTCCCAATGCTAAGACATCCTGAATTATATATATATATACATTTATAAGTGTGTACAGAGTGTTAGGTCCAGGGACAGACTGCTCAAGTCTTTCCACACTGTCTACCCTTTGGTAGTCAGCGTTTTCTTCTACACAAAATCACCAGACACAGCTGAGCATGTGAGGAGTGTGTACAGAGTGCTAGGTGCTGAGTGGCTGGTGGGGTGGGGCGTGTTGTATCTCTCCCCCTTGCCAAACACTGCCCTGCACTGCATGAAGCCATTAAGGAAATACGTCTTACTGCTTACTGAGGAGGAGCCCGCCTGAACGCTGCAATCCGCCTTCTGGGAGCTCCTTGGCAAAAACACGGGCATAGCAGCACGGGCATAGCAGCAATGAACCTCGAGCAGAAAGACCATCACCTTGTAAGTAGATTTGACCAAAAACTCTTAAACAATTCATTGGGAGTAACCATAATTTCTTGCCCTGAACCTTGTGTCAAGTATACAAACGCACATCTCTAGCAAGGGGGAATCATACTGGGTTAGCTTCTACGACTATCATCATTCATTGACAAAGCTTGCCTATGGAAGTAAAACAAGCAATCCTCCGCATGAGGCATCAAGTTATTCTCTTGGCAGATAATTCACAGGACACAACACTTCTAAAGTCTGCAGCCCCCTTGGGAGAGGTAACAACTCTACAGGAAAAGGATCCGCTAGTAAAGGATGCTATGAGCTGGCTGGGGGATTTAGGATGGGCAGAGAATGTGAGGATTTATCCAAAATTCTAAAAGCATAAAAAGCTAACCATGAAAATAGGAACCAGCACTACCCACAGCCCATTAATCTATATCCAAATGTCATCTTAATAATAATAATAATTTTGCATTTATATAGTGCTACGAACCCTCAGGTATCTGAGCGCTGCTTATTATTACCCACGGTGTGTGGTGCTCATTTATCTACCTCGGAAGGATGAACGGCTGAGTTTGGCCATGCCAGGATTCGAACCTGCATTAGCAAACTGCACGGATGCCAAAGCGAGCGCACTACATGCTGCGCCACTTGACTGGCCACTTGACCATCTTAGAAAAACGAAAGGGGCTGAATATAACTCTAAGCCAGTCACAAGGGTTAGGACATAATCCCTTAATATTGTCATAGAGATACCCGATCCTAACAATCAAGAACTCATTCTATCAACGCAAGCCCAACTACATAAACTTGGCTTCACATGCTGGGCCTCAACATACACAAGACTACCCAACAAACCGAAGTATAAAGAAATCACAAGGAGTGAGAGAAAGAACCACAATCAAATAAAATCACACAAGGAAAATCAGATACCCAAATACACCAGTGATGACAGATGCCTAAGTCACCCGCCACAAACACGTCAGCCATGCAGAAATGATCAACCGAGTAGAAGAAGTTACGACTTTGACACTTCTTTCACAGACACCGTATCTATAGAAGACTCAATACAAACACGTCAACTTTACAGAGGTGCACAAGCGATCAGAAGAATTTATGACTCTGAAACCTCTTTCTAAGAAATCGCATCTACAGAAGACTCAACGATGACCAATTCATAACAATCAATTAATCTCGGGTTCACGTGGTCACTCTGCTCGTGGAACACTAGAGGGAACTTACACCTGTTTACGAACCCATCTACTGAATTAGATCAATACCAAATCATATGACTCCAAGAAACCTGGCTCAGCGACCCACCAGCATGTGACGGTTTTATCACCTTTCTCAACCCGGCCATTGTGCAAAAACAAGGAAGACCCGCATCTGGGCTACTCACCCTAATCAAGATAAACCTCTTCAGTACAGTAATGACCTCTGAGAACATAAACCCGTGGACCCAACTTACTATACTAACTTGCACAAAGATTGACCAAAACAGAGAAAGTAAAAATAACTCAATACTCTTAATCCTAAACCTCTATTGGAACCCAGCAGCAATAACAACGGATGCTTTCCTAGATGGAGTGTTCCTCTCAATTGACAAAGCTACAACAAAACATCAGCTATTGGAAATAATAATCTGTGGCGACTTGAACATTAAGTTGTACAACAAGAATGGTTGCCTTCAAACCCTCTCAGAACTCTCCTCAAAGGCAAAGAGATGGCTAAAAGAAATCACGACACGAAACCTGATTCTCCTGAACCATGAAAACACCTCCGCACCCTACACCCCAACATGGAGTAGAGGTTCATCCCACGCAATTATTGACTATATATTTCTATCTAACAGCCTACATCAATCAGTCACAAAAGTACAAACGGTATCCACCGATAGGAGCGATCATAACCAACTCACTGTTCATTCTCAATCTTCGCCCCAACCAAGCGAACCAGCAATATTAACACTACTAGAACTAAATGGTACAGCATCAAGACTAAGGATTCCACAACCAATCCTAGCCACTCTACCGAAAAAATTTCAAGATGCCAACTTGAAAGACTCTGTAAAACTTAACTATGAATGGATTTTAGTTCCTTTCCGACAAACCATCAAAAACCGTCTTCACAAAGACCACCGTCATACATACAACCAAGAAATTGCTGAAAGGAAAAAATGCCTAAACCAAACAATACGACATCTAAAGAAAACCTCACCTGCCGAGAGCATTAACCAGATCAAATCTCTGAAACAGAAGCATTCCAATTGGATCAAATCTCTAAAAAGCGTCATTCAACAAGCAGACGCAGAAAACATACTGAAACTCCACAAGACTCACAATACCAGAGAGCTCTGGAACTTGCTCAAAGAAAACCATCAAAAACAACATAAATTTACAGCCAATGTAGCACAAGAAACTTGGATAACCCACTTTGCCACTATCTATGCATCACGAAGAACAGACCCTCAGAACACACTGGGCCTCATTACGACTCAGGCGGTAAGGGGTTTACGGCGGCGTAAACAGCGCCGACCCTTACCTCCTGATTCCGAGGTCCCTTAGCACCATGGAGGTTTTAACACCTGCTTTTAGCAGGTGTTAAAATCCATGGCGCTAAGGGACCTTGATGTTAATTACGCCACCGTAATTTACGGTGGCGTAATTAACACCTTCCCCACTCCCATTATGCCCTATGGGGCAAAAATGGGAATGGGGAAGGGTAAATGGGGATTGGGGACTTACCGCCCCGCCAACCTCGGAATGGGGCGGTAAGTCCGCCAACCACCATGGCGTAAACATAGTTTACGCCATGGTGGTAAAGGTACGACCCAGGCGGTAACTTACCGCCTGGGTCGTAATGAGGCCCACTGTCTGCAATAGAACCAACATGGAAAGTACATGCGGAATTCGAAGATTTCATCCAGCTGATCAAAAATCTTAACACCTCCAGTGCACCAGGCCCTGACAGTCTATCCAATGCTGTCATTAAATAAGACCCAATTGCCTGGGCGAACTTCTTGTGCCACATCACAACCTTGATCAACACACTCCACCGAATACCAAATTCCTGGATGTCGTCAATAATTGTACCAATTCACAAGCAAGGATCAAGGGAAGATCCCCAAAATTTCCACCCGATTGCCCTCCTCGATCCGTTAGGAAAACTATTTGCAGCAGTACTCCTAAAACAACTAACCACGTGGGCCATAAAAAACAACACATTTTCGACCAGGCAAACAGGCTTCACGGCTAACGTTGGAACAAATCTCAATCTGATATTACTACAACTAATCAAACATGAAGCCATCAATTCCAACACTAAAATATATGCAGCTTTCATTGACCTAAAGATGGCCTTCGATGCAATTTCACGCGAAAAACTATGGTCGAAATTTAGAGCATGGAACTGTCCTTCGAATATCCTTGAACCGATTATCCTACTTTACTCAAAAACCACCATAAAAGTAAGACTATCGAAACAAGGAGCCACAACATCCGCCATACCAACAGCAAATGGACTAAAACAAGGATGCCCTCTGGCAGCAACACTTTACAACCTGTACACTGCTGACATCGAAGAGCATCTAACATCCAACAAAACCAACCCTCCAAAAATCAATTCGATTCTAGATCCGGCTATGGCATATGCAGACGATGTCGTCCTACTAGATAAAACACCAACTGGACTACAAGCCTCTCTGACAGCTCTGAGTCAATACATGGGAAAAAACGAACTAACGATCAATACTGAAAAAACTAAGACAATGACTCTCACCAAACCACCCACAAAAAAACCATACCAACCTATCTTTACCATCAACGACTCCAAAATTGAAAATGTGACATCCTTCAAATACCTTGGTATTCCAATAAATCAATCGAAATCAGAAGAGTAATGGATAGACAAAATTGATCAAACAGCCCAAACCCTATCAAGACAAGGTTGTATACTTCACAGAAAATATGGCAAGTTCTCTTTCAATCCCATTATTGCCTATTACAGACAGAAGTACATCCCGATGTTAACATATGGAACAGAAGCAATGCTGAATGCCCACACAATCAACTGGACGAAATATGAATCAATATTTTGGCGTAAAATCCTCTGACTTCCACAAACATACCCAATGCCAAGAATACGCTACGAAATGGCAACTCAGTCAATCGAACCCTTTGTACAATGGAAAAGATTAGACATTTTCCGCAAAATACTGACAGATGAAAAAACGCCAGCTATCCAAATCCTACGAGCTAAAGAAAACACCTTTAACACTACAATATTACAAAAATGGAAATCCTCAATGAGAAATAAAATGGAAATTGAAGATATTACAGAAGAACTCCTTACACTCCGCCCACAACATGCAAAAATAAAACTCCTGCACAATGACTGGATAAAGACCATTCAAAAAAAGAATACCTACAAACAGAATCTCCAATGCACAAAAGACAATAGAAAAATCCATGAACCACCAGCCTACTTGCAAATCTTCCCAGACCAACTCATTCGAACAACGTTCTTAAAAGTACGTCTGAACATTCTTCCCACAAAATCGTACTTATCTACAACAAGACAGATTGATGCTGAAAATAACTACTGCAGGTTCTGCAAAGACCAAAAAATCACTAGAACCATTTTCCACCTGGTCATGGAATGCAAAGAACTCTCCCCTCAACGCAAACAATTTGGAACGTTCTTTCAACTTTCAACCAAACAAATGACCACACAAGAAAGGTGGGCCGCTCTCCTCAGCGGCCATAATAACAAATACACCTACACAATTGCCCTTTTTCTAAGCTCTATATTGGAACTAAACAAAAAAAAACCACCAGGAACTGTATTATAAATCATTAAACTTAAAAGATTAACACAATTCCTGCAAATGATGAAAACGTTTCCAAACAAACTATATCATTAAGAATCCCTTAAATGAGGTAACACCCAGAGAGACAAACGATTTGACAGATGCAGAAATCCTGAATATTGATTCTGTAATGATGGAAGAGCCAGCATACCAAGCAGAGTTAAACCTTATTTGTAATACAGATGACCCGAATGACCTTAAGGAGTGGACGGACAAAGAGATGCGGGACAAAGGCGAGTTACTGGACTTACATGAAAGACAGAGCACAGCCACCACAACAAATCCAAAACTTCCAGAACGAAGCAACACTCTTTAAAGAGAAAAATACGGAGAATACGAGAACAGCGGGAAACAAAACAGTGGAAATAGCAACACATCCCCCCGTTGAAACTGACTTTGAGTCCTGCGATCCATTCCTTTTTTGCCAGCAATACAAGCAAACATAAACCTAAAAAAACTGTGGCAAAGGAAGAAACTGGAGAGCAAGCAACAACAAAGGACCTGTGCGACCGCACAGGAATATATAGAAAAGAAGGGGAGGAAACAGAAGTCAAAAATAAGAGCAGTGGTGAAAATAAAGGTTACACCAAAACAAACAATAGCAACTGTGGCCTTTCTCCCCTGGTCCACGCACGATCAGAAAATACACCCAAACTGGGAAAATAACAACACAGAATAATTGCTCTACATTCTGTTTTTGGTGACTGATTGTAATTTGCTTCTGTTGCTACAATTTTTTGTTATGTTAAATGTACCCTGTTGTTGTAACTGTAAAGTGCTTTGGTATAACGCACTATATGAGAATAAATACAGTACAAAAATACAAAAAGCAAAATGTACATGGTTACTTTCTCATCATCATCTTGCTTGGACAATTCCGTCTTTACTCCTTGGAATGAAAACCATAGCAGCAACCCACTAAATTCAACTCCATTCCAGGTGCACTGCAACATGATGGCGGCGCTAAACATCTCTTTGGCCCCTTTCTTGAAAATGTACAAAGTGATTCATGGGAAAAATAAAGACCAGGCGACTTTACTGTCAATGATTCACTCTAAGCTAAAATATGCAGAATCATTCAACTCTTCACTCAATCAAGAGTTGATCAGGAAGCAGTCAGTCAGCGCAGTTATACTGCAGAACAAGCTGCAGGAAACTGTAATTGCAGAAAGAGCTGACAGGAAACTCATACTAGGAACTCTGCTGGAAATAGTAAAGGATTGGGAAGAAAATAAACACCAAAAAGGAAACGAAGTGAAGCAACAGTCGACCGCTTCTCCTGCGATTATTGTGCCCCAAAAAAGGGAGTTGATAGTATGCGACGCCGCCACCCAATATTGATCTGCACCTGGGCAATCTACTTTGATCAGCTCAATTCAAAGCGAGCTGATGTTTAGAGAGAATCCTGTGGACTTGGACATCCCGATCACCACAAACCGTGTTGTCCCAAGCAAGAACAGGGGGCCCCTGAAAATGCGACTATGACAAGTGGAACAGCGCCTGGATTGAACCAGAAAACCTCAAATGACCAACAAAAGCCACATTTGACATCAACCCAGAGGAGTGAGCCAGCAGTAAAACAGGGCATCGCTTATTCAGTGTTTCAGAAAGCAGAGAAAAAGAATCCCAACAGGGAACAAATGAACCCAAACTACAGATAAAAGCTTAAATCCCAGGCATCCTAGAAAGCCAAAATCTAATGGAGCATGTGCTTTCTTTCGAAACATCTCATATCCTCTCAAAAGCATAAAATCTGCTCTATCAACCAGGAAGATGAAAATCACTAGAAATGTTGGATTTCGGGAGCATGTGATCTCGGGAAATGCTCCAACTGAGTGTGCGAGGGCCAAGGAAAAACAGGCAGGTCAAGCCACCAACGATAAGTTTGACTTGATCAACTTCTCAACATACTCAATTGAAGATACCAAGGATGAGATAGAGAAAAATCAAATATCATTAGCCAGCATGTACGACGAAGAGGTCGAAACAAGAGTGGATGTGTCAGCTCTGTTATTAACAATGGAGGAAAAGAAGAATAACATTGTTAAAAGAAGGAGGCAGTGGGTGAATCGCCAAATGCCAGGGATCAGGCTCAATATATGATAGAGAAAGGGGAAATAACTTACCATTTCTGAGATATGACAAAAGGCAAATAGAAATGTTTTAAAAAGTGGGATCTCAGAACCCACTGCCTTTATCTAAATCGCCCTTTCAAAGTGGACGATACTTGATACTGAACCGCCATAACATCCTCAGACTGTTTCATCATATTCCGGCGTGTCGGTTCATGAAAACAGAAGACATAAAAACAGTGGAATTCCCAGAGGAGGCATCCACAGATAACAGTGATTCTTCACTTGCACTCTAATGGAGTAAAAACATCATTACTGGAAACAGCCAACTCCCTCCTGCCTTTTAGATTTGAGCTGTGGGAGGAACTAGGACAGAGCTCAACTCCTGCAACCACCTGTTCAAAAAGAAACCCCCCTTTTGGAGGTGAAACAACAAAGGGCCGGAAGGCCAGTCAATCATCGGTCAACTACCCTGGAATTAAGGAAACTAGTGAAACAAGCCCAGGGGAAAATCCAAAGATTCATTTGAAAAGTAAATTAAACAGGAGATTGTTTCAACCACTAAGGATCACTTTCTTCTGCAAGCCTGATGAAATCAGCAGCTGGAATGACTATACAAAAAACAAAAGTGCAACCAACAAAGAAACCTTACTACTGTATTCGGCAAAACACTTGGAGGACAGGATGAATAGCTTCCGATATCTGATGAGGTCATCCAGTTAACACTGATCTATCGGTACACTAGAGGCTTCAATCATTTATATAATATCAGCAAAACAAATCTAAACAAATGTGCAATCATTTGTCAACAAGAGACATGGATAATGTCTCCTCCAACTGTGGATGGCTATAGTGTGCACATCAATGACGCTTATAGGGGTGCAAAGGGCAGGCCAGTATCGGGCCTCCTAACTTTAATCAAACAAGGAATCGGCTTTCGGATCATCGCATCATGGAGTGTAATTCCCTTTCTACAGGAAACTCTTTTATCCACCAAAAATGCAAACGATTTTGATTTTGAATGTCTTCTGGAACCCGGCGACTATACAAGAAACAAACTTCAGGGACAGCATTGCAGATATAGTGGACTAATACCTACCTGAGCAAAATACCCCCAAAATCCTTATATACAAAGATCTCAACATCTGCTGTCTGGATGGAAGGGGCACCCCATTCCACACTTTGACAGCATGGGCAATAAAGATGAGGCAAGAGCTGCTAACTGGATAATGGTCATGGATTCCATGAACTTGCAAATGTTAATTGGGCAAACAAAAGAGGATCTTACAGGAAGAACTATTTTTTCTAAAAACTGATTTAAATGTAAGACCCTAGACTACATCTTTGCCTGTCAAGAGGCTCGAAATCACATAAATACATTAGAAGTGGTAGCTGAGACAAAAAGCGACCACTCCATTTTGAAGCTGACAATGGACACAAAGGTGACGTCGAAAGCCAACACAAAGATACATGGGGCCCTAACTATATTGTAAGGCAGAAACTGGATTTGTATCCTCCCGAAGGATATTGGAAAAATCCTGGTCAAATATATCAGGCAAAGTGAGCAAGAGGGTGGTGTAAACTAAACCCCTCTATTGCAAGACAAAAAGTTTCAAACTAACAAATACAGCAAGATCAAAACAGTCCATAAACACAAATATGATGCTTTGATTGCCGAGAGAAAGGTGAGATTAAGATCTGACCTTTGGAAAATTGGCCCGTCAAATCTTCCAGCAAACATTGAGGCTAGGAAACACAAAAAACAAAAATACAAAAATTGGTTGATTGCCCATAAAGTTCAACAAAATCAGACGGAAGATGAAGACATGGTCAGAAAATGGTCTAAAAATATATTAGGGGTATGTGGCAACTAATAAACGAGACAGTAACACCTCAGGATGCAATGCTGACAAATGCACTAACGGAAGAAAAATGCATCCGCTTCTACGATGAGTTATTTGGACCAAGTGAATCATGGAATCATGCTACACCCAAAAAAGGGGGAAAATGGCATGTATCCATGGACAAAGCAGATCTGGAGAAGCGAATTAAAATACCAAGAGGCAAATCATCGCCAGGCCCTGGTGGTGTGGCTTATAGAGTCATTAAATCTGATCAAGCTGCATGGACCCCATTTATTTTAAGATTGTTCAAGGAAGTCCTGGAAAGGGGCGAGATTCCAGAATCATGGAAAAAGGTGATTGTTGTACCAATCTACAAAAAAGGAATCAGAACTGACCAAACAACTATCACCCGATTACTTTGCTTGATGGTCTGGGGAAACTGTATGCAGCGATATTACTAAAACACTGGCAGGCATGGGCGACAGAGGGGGTCAATCCGAGTTTGGAGATAGCCATGGTGCTTTTAGCTCCATGGCTGCCTCCAAACCCGGGTCCGGGTCCGGTGTCTGTGAATGGGGACTTACCAGGTCATTCCAACCTTGGAGGGCCCGGTATGTCCCCATTCAGAAAACCATTCCCCATTCCCATTTGAGCCGCCATAGGGCTCAATGGGAATGGGGAAGGAGCTAATAACGGGCCAGCAAATTGCGGGCGCCTTATTAGCTCCAAGGTTCCTTAACGGGTCCTGCTAAGAATGGCTGGTCAGACCAGCCGTTCCTGGTGGGACCCGCTAAGGGACCTCGGAATGTGGCAGTAGGGGGTTAACGGCACTGGCATTCTTACCGGTGCCGTTAACACCCCTACCGCCATACTCGGAATGAGGCCCAGAGACAAAAAGACAGGTCCACCGGCAAGCAGGTTTTTATCAAGGGTGTAGGCACGAACCTGAATTTATTCTTGGCCATCCTCTTGGAACAAAAATATACGTGGCCTTTATAGACCTCAAAAAGGCTTTTGACAGTGCGGAGAGACAATTGCTCTGGAAAAAACGCTCAAAGTGGAACTGCCCACCAGATCTACTTGAAGCAATAAAAGCACTCTACAGAGAAACGAAAGTCCACATAAGACTGAGCTAGGATGGCCTGCTTTCAAGGGAGACTGTGACACAGAGGGGGCTAAAACAAGGCTGCCGCTTCGCGCCAGTCCTCTTTAGTCTCTTCCTCTCTGACTTACATGTAAGCTTAAATGAGGCCAGAGCCTTCCCGCCAAAAATCAACGGTTCCTCTTTAGGGTGGTCTCTATTTGCTGACGATTTAATAATTATGGACCAGCACCCATCAGACTTCAGTGCAGGTTGACCTCACTGCAGAGTTATGTTAAAAAAAATGGCTTGCAAATTTATGCGGGAAAATAAGCCATTATGATTTTGGAACAAAAGTGAGGAAGACACAAAGGTTCCTTTAAATGGACTCTGAATGATATCGACCTTCCCTTTGTGAAAGAGATGGTCTATCTGGGAGTATTGACTAGTTTGAACATGGAAGACAAGACGAGACAACTAGCCCTGAGGATCCGAGTAAAAATGCCAGCTGCTCAAGCTATAGCAATTCACAAGAAATTAGACAAGTTTTCATTCAGACCAATTTTGGACTTCTACAAAATGAAAGTAATCCCAATCCTCACAGATGGAGCAGTGGCAACGCTCTCACTTCCATGGCAACTGTAGAATACATTAGAAAGTCTCTTTTGGAGACGGGTTTTACAGCTGCCAAGAAGAGTTTCATCAGCGTCAATAAGACATGAAATGGCCCTAATCTCGATTCATGGAATAGCAGTCTGGAAAACTCTGTCTCTGTTCCAGAAACGAATCATGCTAAATACTCCAGATGTGTACCTGATATTAAAAAAAAGTATGCGCAAGAACACTTTCCGAAGACAGATTGGAATCAAAGGTGCACGGAGATCATGGCACAAATCGGAATCATAGAAGAAACCTTGACTATTAACCCAGATTTGGCAAAGAGAAAGTTGTGGCAGTCAGACTGGATACTGACCAGACGCCAACACAGGCTGCAAAAAGACATTTGGTTAGAGCAAAGAGCGTATAATGTCCCACCAAAATACTTGATAATGTTTCCGAACCCACGACATCGCTGTGCTTTCCTGAAAACCAGTCTAAATACCCTTCCTACAATGGACTCGTTGAAAGTTTTTGAGGCCTTGCCGCGGGATGTCACATGCAGATTCTGCCAGGAGAAGGAACAGCAGGAAGCCCTGAGACATCTAGTACTGAGCTGTCCGGGCCTCACAGTGCTAAGGACCAATCATCTGGAGAGGATCATATGGTGAAGAACTCAAACTTGTGCAATGACTGGTGGAGATCGACTTGTGCAGGAGAAGATTTCAGACTAACGTGTGCAACACTAGAGTTCTTGAAGGAACTTTTCTCGTTTCTTCCTACAACCTAACAAGACCAAGAAAGGAACAAGACAGGAAATTGTGTTGTATTGTTTTCTTAATATGACATGAGATCAGATAAAGGTTTCTTTTTTTTATAAACCAAATATCTTAATAATAAAAAAAGAAAGCACTAAACTCAGTGAGCTTCTACACAGCAAACAGATTCTAGCAGCATGCATTTAACTCAGTGAGCTACTTTCCTCCCTTTCTACCCATTATTTACAAGGATGGTCATTTATGACATGGCTTGAAGTACACAGAGTGGTTCATGCAGCAGACCATAAAGAGTCACACATAAAACATTAGCTGTCAGAAGCGGCCCTTGGGGTGCGGCTTGATGGCTGGCCATGTAACTGTGTGCCCATATGTTCTCTACGCCTATGGGTCCTTTCTTCTAGTCCGTCCCTCTGTTCTTTTTATCCAGCTGCCGTGTCAGGCTGTGCCAGGCTGTGCTGCTGTAGGGACTACAGTTGCATCGAAGATTTTTTGGGTTTTTTTGCTTGTGTTTTGTCTCTGTGCACTGAGGCTTATGGGAGCATTGCAAAGCATGAGAATTAAATAAATAATAATTAAAACAAAGTTAAGCAAATTGTATACACACACACACACACACACAGTATACTGACTAACATAGATCCATGCAACATAGTAATTCTGAAGATGCTATGGTAGGTGATATGGAGGACAATGCTCAGTTTCCTTATGGCAATGGATGCAGCCTGCATCTCAAACTAGATGTTTGTTATGGTGGCTCCGAGGTTGTGTAAGGAATTTAATTTTGAAAATGTGAATGGAACAGCGTGCACATTTATTTCAGCCCAATGGTGATTTTCACTCAGATTTAAATAAATCCCTTTTTGATTACAAGTGCTGGGCCGGTGGGCCATGGGCCGCAGAGATTGTGCTGGCGGTACCAAGGGGTTTCCAGGGGTAGCATTTACTACCCCTGGCTACTCCTCATTGATGTCCTTGAACAGTGTAGGTTTTGAGAGGTGATGAAGCTACCCCTCCTCCTGATCTGGACCAATATTCCCATGTTTAATGAAGATGTAATCTGAAGGGAGAAGGGGGTCCAGCGTGGTTGTGGAGTTGTCATGTTGCCTTGATATCATGGATGGACACTGAAGCCTGTGGCCACACGCAGCCCGGTTAGTGTAGCTACATGCTTTTCTTCTGAGGGAACACTTAAAAAAGACAGTTGGAGGGGAATTGAGAAGAGAGAAGCAGAGAAAGACTCACCTGGGGTAGGAGGGTAGCTGCCTCCGGTAGCCCCCGAGGGCCTAAATCCCTTAAATGGTGGCATGCGGCGTGTGTGCTCTTCCCCACCAGAAGAGCGTGCCAATGGAGCCGAGCTGCTGGGATCAGGGGCAGCTCGACCACCCTTGAGCCATGGTGGATGTTGGCCCCTTCAGTGGCCAGACCAGCTGGGACCAGGCAAAGTGTCAGCTGATACCTGCACAGTGAATGTTGGTAGCACTATGTAGTGGGTGGGGCCAACCTGAAGACATAATTTGTCATTAAGGGAAAGGCCCCAACAACCAGCCAGCCACAAGTCAGCAAAATCAACATCCAGCCAGCCTTGCATCCAGACAGCTTGAATCCAGCCATCAGTGTCCCAGCACCAGAGACAGACCTTAAGGTACTGTGAAGGGGGTAAACTGGCTGCAGCAGCCACCCAATTATTACATAGTGTTTTATGTAGTATGGTATAAATCAATGTATATATATAAATATATGTGTAGTTATATGCATATATTTATTATGTTATGTAGAGTAATTGTTAAGTATGGGAAGGGTAGACTTGGGGTAAGGGTTAGGGTATATGTTAAGTAGAATTAAAAGTTAAGCAGGAATGTGAGGCCCTCCTCTGGCCTCAAACTCTATGTGGGCGGTACCTGAGTTTAGCCAGTGGGTCTGTTGCGCCAAACTCATCCTAAGGGTCCCTGAGACCCCTACAAGGAAGGGTGAGCTGACGTAGCAGGTCCCCAGTCATTTAGAAGTCATGCCAGGGGAATCCTAGGGGAAAGGTATGAAAGGTACGAGTGTTTTTATCAAATAAATAACAGTCCCTGTTGGGATCCCCACACAGTTCTCTCTGGTGTCTGTGTCCCTTACTGATCAAAGAACTCAGAATGTAGCCCATCTAATTTTATCAGCAATTTTATTTTGAGATGCAGCGCCCCTCCCTATCCAGTGGGACTGGGGTTGGGGAAGATGGTTCCCATGGGGACTGTCCCTTCGGATTCGGGATGAGCGGTGTGTGCTCTTGCTTGAACTAGGGTTGGAAACAGGGGCTACAACATTTTGGTGTCTTGTGTAGGGATGTTGATATTTCGTGCATTCCTGGTGGCAGAATGGGAGTTGGTTAGGGCAACTGTGGGTGTGCTGGGGACTTACTTTATTTCTGCCTGGCAGGGCTCATGAGGCGAGGGGTTGGCATGGTATTAAGACGGAGGCTATTGCTGGTGCTCCAAGAAGGGCCAAGGTCGATAGGATGGTAGACATTGCGAGGTTTAGGCATGGGAGGGATGGTAAAAGGGCACTCTAGATATGAAGGAAGAAGGGAGATGGCATTGGAAGACCCTGGGGATAGTATTGAAAGGTGGGGCAGGCCTATTGGACGAGGCAGTGGCAGCTCTAGACATTCCCTATCATCATCAGAAGTGTTCTTGACAAATCTACCGCCACCTTTATCTGCTGGTTTTAAAGTTAGAGATGTGGTATTACTTAACGTCCTTAACACCCCCCTTTTAGCTAAGGTTAAATGACATGGCCTATAATTCTGTGTATTGATTGTTGTGCATATAATTTTGATGACTCTATTTTAGAATGTAACAATCTCGAGTGGCGTGGTATTAATAGGGGGGTGAGATTTGGGAAGTTGTTTAAGTCCTGTGAGATTTGCTACAGTGCCAACTCTCTGGTTATCAGCATTCCCAACACCATCTTTCTGGTTAGATTCATCTGTAGATGTTGAAAAAGTATATGAAACTAATATTGGGGAAAAACCCATGAAGTGAAAGATCAGCTTCGAAAAGATCAGCTCTGCAGGTTGGATTTTGGATCTCTTGGCAGTAGTACAATTATGGTGTATGAGTAATTCACAATGTGGTCAATATGTTCCAATGTTTTGATATTGTTTCAAAGCTTACACACCTCCAATAGCTTATCTTAATTCTTTCCAACAGTGCAATATGTGTCACGACCCTCACCCAAAACCCCCTCTGGCAAACTCATTGGCCAGGTGGAGTCAGGACTCGGGCCTCTAGAACCTGGCATCCTCTTCAAAAGCCCTCATGGGGCCAGTCCTGGTGCCTATGGTGCCAGGCTCATACACCATGAAAATAAAATGTGCTTGGGAACTACTTTATTGTATTGTCAGCCAACATGGAGGCATCCACATAGCTTGGTTCCTAAGAACCAAGCTATGCGGTCTAGTGTTTTGGGTGTGGTAGCCTAGGGTCTACTTTACCTGGACTATTTTGTTGGGGCTATTTAAACCTCACCCTAGCAAGACAACACGGTTCGCGTTACTTTGCAGCTTGCAACGTGACGCTCACCGTGTCCAGCTATTCCCTCGAACCTCGGAGAAGCAGAACCTGCAAGGAGACAAAAAGAACATCATTAGCAGCAGCATCTTACCTGCAGTCTTCATCTTTAAACACTCGCAGCTACTGAGAACAGCTTCCTCGAATCTGCACGCCTCCCGGACAGAATGACCTGAAAGAGGAAGATAGAGCAACATTAAAGAAAGCATGTATTTTCAGGCAGAACCTTCCCCGCAGACCACATCAGGGCAATGCTGAGAAGCATACCAGTGAGTAACCCGGTTGGGTGGCGTCCCTGTGGATACCAGGTGAGCGTAACAGAACGCAAAGCCTACCATAACAAATGCACCTGGGCGCCATGGAGACCTCATAAATGGACCAATTGGCCCAAATTACTAGGAGAGCTTCATGCTGAGGTTCATTCTGCCCGACAAGAGACTAATGCCGTCCAGAGAGACCTAATAGTGACCAAAGAACACACTGAAGAGATTAGCAGGCAATACTTGCAATCACAGGCAGGACAGACGCCTCTACCTGGAAGCAATTCAACGATGCAAAACCCTGCCATACCACCAACTCCGGTACAGATCATGTTACCAGGAACAGTGCCCCTGGCACTACCAGAGAGGTTCTCAGGTGACCCACGAAAGTATGCGGCATTCATCAATCAGTGACGCCTTCATTTTCTTTGTAGGCCTGGAGCATTTCCAAACGACCAAGCTCGGGTAGCTTTTGTCTTATCATACCTGAGTGGTAGTGCAGCAGATTGGTCGGTGCCGTTGGTAACCCATGACGATCCTCTGTGACATGACTTTGGGGCGTTCCAGAGAGAAATGGAAATTTTTTTTGCTCGCCATACCCAGGAACAAGCAGTAGACAATGAACTCTTGTCCCTCCGACAGGGGAATCAGGACTTGTTAACGTACATTCCTACCTTCAACAGACTGGTTGCCGAAGCTAGGTGGCCAGAAAACAAAAGAACCACGTTATTCCATCGAGGCTTACGAGGCGAATTAAAGGACGTCTTAGCCCAGGTGGTTGATCCACCCAGAGACTGTGCAGAATTCATAAATCTGGTCGTGCAGCTAGACCACTGGTTGCAGGACCGAAAGGCAGACCGATCTAAGACGGACCCTTGGACCGTGTATGTTCGACCAAGGGAAAACACACCCTGTGTACCTGAAAATGCTGTAGAACCCATGCAGATTGGGGGATACGGCCTCCATTAACAAAACAAGAGCGGGACAAAAGAAGACAACAACAGCTTTGTTTGTAGTGTGGGAAATCAGGACATTTCCTGAAGGACTGTCCAGTAAAACCCCCAAGAAGAACAGTCGGGCCACAGAGAAGGATGAAGCTAAGGAATCGGAAAACTACCAAGCTCAACAAATACAGAGGTCAGTTTGTCGAGTGAGAAGAAAGAGTTGCTGACCTCGCACTTTGCAGTACCAGTGATCTTAATTAACCACCAACAGTCATCAAGAATGCATGCCGTTGAAGCATACATCGATAGCGGAGCAGTTCGAAATGATATTGATCAAGAACTGGCAGCAGAGATGGGGCTTCCTTTGTGTTCTAAGCCAACTATGGACAAGGTAGCCTCCGTGGACGGGACAGAAATCGCTTTTGGACCAGTAACCCAGTGCACAGCCAGGGTAACCTTGCTGTGCCAGCACGGACATCGGGAGTCTTTTTCATTCGATCTCATCAAGGCACCTCAGTTCAGGCTTGTACTAGGGATGCCATGGTTGGTTGCTCACAACTCTTTGATAGACTGGCGGGCACGAAAATGAACCTTCCCCGGTGACTGCTCCCCTGCCTGCTATCACCAAGAGGAGAAACCCGACGTCTGTATCCCCATGACTCCCGGAGCGACAGTATCAACCCTGGGAGCAACTAATACCTTGCCAAGTGAATACCATGATTTCCAGGATGTTTTCCGAAAGGAAGAAGCCAATACATTGCCGCCGCACAGGCCCTATGACTGTCAGATCGACCTTGTTCCTGGTGCACAAATCCTTGCGGCAGGATCTACACTCTCACAGAACCAGAAAACCTTCATTTGAAATCCCATTTAGACCAGTACCTTGCAAACGGATTTATCCGTCCTTCTAAGTCCCCCGCAGCCAGCCCTTTGTTCTTCGTACCGAAAAAGAAAGGAGACTTGAGAACCTGTATTGACTACCGCACATTGAACTAGATCACCGTGAAGAACCGCTACCCCTTGGCACTTATCCCTGACATTCTAGACCATGTTAAAGATGCCCAGATTTATACCAAATTGGACCTTCGAGGAGCGTACCACCTGGTCCGAGTCAAAAAAGTAGATGAATGGAAAACCGCCTTCCGTACTAAGTACGGCTTGTTTGAATATCAAGTCAGGCCCTTCGGGTTATGCAATGCTCCTGCGGCATTCCAGTATTTCATGAATGACGTCTTAAGGGAGTTAATTGATGTGTGCGCCTTAGTGTACATAGACGACATCTTAGCATGCTCAGCCTCGGAGCAAGATCATGTCAGGCACGTTCGTTCAGTCCTCACCAAGCTCCGTCAACATCGCTTGTTTCCAAAGCTTGAAAAATGCTTTTTTCACGTCACCAAAGTAGTATTTCTTGGTTTTATCCTTACTCCCGGAGGCATCAGAATGGACGTGCATAAGGAAGATGCCATTCTGAAATGGCCTTCACTGATGTCTCTGAAAGGGGTACAAAGCATGCTGGGCTTTGCAAACTTCTACCGCCGGTTCATCCCAGACTTCTCTCAGGTTGTGCACCCAATCACAGTACTATTACGAAAAAACAATAAAAAGTTTGCTTGGACCGAAGAAGCGGAAGAAGCCTTTCAGGAACTTAAACAAAGGTTTACCTCTGCTCCAATCCTGCGACATCCTCGTCCAGACCTGCCTTATGTCGTTGAAACTGATGCATCCAATCTCGCAATGGGGGCTGTCCTTTCGCAGAGAGACCCGGAAACTGGCCAGCTACATCCTGTGGCCTTCTGGTCGAAAAAGCTCTCACCTCCAGTGATTAATTATGCCGTCACGGAGAAGGAATTCCTGGCTCTCAAATCTGCCTTTAAAGCCTGGAGGCACTACCTTCTGGGGGCCAGACACACCATTACAGTCATCGCAGACCACCGAAACCTGCAATATCTCAAAACAGCCAAGGCCCAGTCCTCGCGCCAATTACGGTGGGCCCTTTTCTTCACCGAATATGATTATGTAATCACATTTCGACCAGGAGTCAGAAACGGAAAGGCGGATGCCTTATCTCGCATGGGCATAGATGAAATAGTATATACAACTCCAGACCCAGTACCTATTATACCTGAAGACAAACTCTTGGGTATCACGACAGCCTTAACACAAGCAGAACTACAAAAATATATCCAACGGACAATGAATCCTGATGCCTACCTCGCATGGCAAACTCAAGGAGAACAATATACCATCAAGGACCATCTACCCTTTTTTAGGGATCGCCTATATGCACCCAAGAAGGAATTACAACAGCATATTATTTTAAACTATCATGATTCACTGATCGAAGGGCATCTTGGGATTGCAAAAACCCAAGCTAAGGTGAAAGAGAACTTTTGGTGGCCTACCTGGCATAAGGACATCATTCAGTATATTCAGTCCTGCGGTGTCTGCGCACAAAATAAATCACAGAAACAAAAACCATCTGGTCTCCTACAACCATTGGACATTCCTCTAGTTCCATGGCACAGTCTTTCCCTTGACTTCATCACTGATCTACCTTCAAGCCAAGGGTTCAACACCATCCTTGTAGTTGTGGACTTATTCTCGAAGATGGCCCATTCTATTCCTCTCAAGGGCCTCCCAGACGCAGCCACTTTAGCAAAAGTGTTCCTGGAGGGCGTTGTTAAGCTACATGGCTTCCCTTTGGTTCTGGTCTCTGATCGAGGCAGCCAGTTTGTTTCAAACTTCTGGAAAAAATGTTGTGCAATGGCGCAGATCGACGTTCGGCTATCTACCAGTCACCATCCCCAAACGGACGGCCAAACCAAGAGAACCAGACACTCAAGCAATATTTACAGTGCATGCTGCACCACAAACAAAGGAATTGGAAAGACCTACTATGGATAGCCGAATATGCATGTAACAATTCTTTGCATTCAAGCACGGGACAAACGCCCTTCTATACCCTTTATGGCAGACATCCACGTACCTCTGAACTAGACCCCTCAGCCAGCTTGGAAATGCCAGCGGTAAAGACTCTACACACAACCATTACTCAGGCTTTCAAAGGGCAAAGGAACACCTTATTCATGCCAAAGAAAAACAAAAGAGATTCGCCGACCAACACCAGAAAAAGGCCCCTGATTATCAAGTAGGAGGCAAAGTTTGGTTAGCTGCTAAATTCGTACCCATCAAGGAAACCCGGACCTTTCATCCCAGATTCTTCGGACCCTATACCATTAAGGTAATTATCAACCCAGCAGCTGTGAAACTGGATTTACCATATAATCTACACATCCACCCGGTATTCCATGTGTCCCTCCTGAAACCAATGCAACCCGGCACACGGATTGGGACACCACCTAAGCCCATACTTGTTGACGGAGAACCAGAATTCGAAGTCAAAGATATCTTGGCCTCTAAATACTCTAGGACCAAGCTATATTATCTCATCAATTGGGAAGGATTTGGACCACAAGATAGATCCTGGGAGCCCAGTGATCCATGCACCACGTCTAATCAGGGAATTCCATCGGAACTTCCCAACCAAACCTGGGCCAGACAGAAGGAACACCATGGGAGTGGCCTTAGGGTGGAGTGCTGTCACGACCCTCGCCCAAAACCCCCTCTGGCAAACCCATTGGCCAGGTGAGGTCAGGACTCGGGCCTCTAGAGTCTGGCATCCTCTTCAAAAGCCCTCATGGGGCCAGTCCTGACGCCTACGGCGCCAGGCTCATACATCATGAAAAACAATGTGCTTGGGAACTACTTTATTGTATTGTCAGCCAACTTGAAGGCATCCACATAGCTTGGTTCCTATGCGGTCTAGTGTTTTGGGTGTGGTAGCCTAGGGACTACTTTACCTGGACTATTTTGTTGGGACTATTTAAACCACACCCGAGCAAGACAACACGCTTCGCGTTACTTTGCAGCTTGCAACGTAACGCTCACCATGTCCAGCTATTCCCTCGAACCTCGGAGAAGCAGAACCTGCAAGGAGACAAAAGTAAACATCATTAGCAGCAGCATCTTACCTGCAGTCTTCATCTTTAAACACTCGCAGCTACTGAGAACAGCTTCCTCGAATCTGCACGCCTCCCGGACAAAACGACCTGAAAGAGGAAGATAGAGGCAACATTAAAGAAAGCATTAGAGACATTTACAAATTACGAACTGCTCAAAAGGCTTACCTGATTGGTCGCCTCTCGGCTGGCACCACTCCGGACATTCCACTCACGCTGAAGAACACCGCGACCTACAAGGAAGGAAAACACAGGTTAGCAAAGGCAAGACTTTGCAGCGCTGCGCATAGCGCTTACTTACCGCATCATAGCTCTCTTAATTCGCCATATTTTACCAGCGGGGCTCAACCAAGCCAGTTCGCCGCGCTGAAGTTCTGCATACCTAAGGGAGAAAAAAGAGACATTTTAAACAAATAAAGGCATGCAGGATAGCAACAAAACTAAAGAACAGCAATAAGACCTACCTGAACAATATCAAACGGGCCGGCGTCACTGAAGTAACTGGACCGCACTCGCCCATGAAAGACAACGTGCCCCTGCAAAGAAGGCAGGACGGAGAGCACGCCTAATTCTACCACAAGGTGAGGAGAGGGCTCCAGAGGGACTGAAATCATACTGGGGTGGAGGGAGGATACTTACCCCAGTCGGTCAGTCTTGAACACAGTCCTCCTGTATTTTCAGGCAGAACCTTCCCCGCAGACCACATCAGGGCAAAGCTGAGAAGCATACCAGCGAGTAACCCGGCTGGGTGGCGTCCCTGTGGATACCAGGTGAGCGTAACAATATGGGAACACAACTGGTGCATAAGACACCATTAATTGTAGCATCACTTAGTCTGTCCTGATGAAGGTCCTGTTAAGGAGCAGGGTGATGTTTAGCTCCCAGCAGACCAAAACACAGAGTGTCGACTAAGTTTTATAATGATGGCTGAAAAAAGGCAATTGAGTTTGGAGTATAATTTCCACATTAATGACGGTGGTTGCATTGGTACTAATGAATCATTATTACAATGTAGAGATGGTTCTTAATTGGCTTTATCCCATGCAATTAGATGGATTTGTTGGCGTTATTGTTCACCTATTAATCTTGTAGAAAAAAATAATGCTTCATTAAACTGAAATGGATGTGCTGGTATACACCAAAGGGTCCCTCACACAGTTGATTTTGTTGAAAGATAATATACATGAAATATCTTCCCAGTTCTTGACAAAAATGTGTTGTTTTATTGGGATACCATCCAATAACTGGAGTTGTGTAACCCACACAGGGCATATTCTAACCTGCTATCCTCAGACCTCTCCCCACAGGGCAAAGTATGGGAGCAACCTCGCCTCGGATATGGTGTCTCTTAAAGCCAGAGTGTTTGATACGCATGCGCTTTGGACCAAGGCTCGACATGAAATATTGTAAGATGTTCTGTGTGATTATTTTATAGTTATTCTGTGGATTTGCTGCTATACCTAAAGACCAAGCTAATTATGAAGTGTGGGTAACGTGGATATTGCTCCCTATTCACCTTCATTCTAATTTCCATGGATGCTCGAGAAACACGTGACAATTCTTTTCCACCTTTTCATCCATATCTACACAATTCTGATGAGGTGAAAAAAGAGTCCTTGTGTAGTGTGGGATCCCTCAGCCGGAACTGTGCATCAGTTCATAGTTTCTGTGCAATGTTTCCACACCATGCTGGAACGCCTAACGTCCTACTCAGTGATCATCATTGTCATAGTCATCATCCCACAGCCATCTTCAGAGGGTTTCCCAAAAGCAGCCTGATCCTGTTTAAAGACAGAGGATCCCCAGAGTGAACAAAACTAGTAGGTTCTATGTGGAAATCTCCCCTGAAAAATTTTGCAAAGGAGATGATTTTTATTTTCCTGACTCCTAAAAAGCCTCCCCCACATCTTCTAGGACTGGTGTTATTTACTATTCTAAACTCCAGTTCTAGAATATTTGGGGAATGTGACATGTCGAGATTTTCACTGAATACCAAATGGCAGATGTGAACATCTCACCACCTACAAATAGCAACAAAGGAAGCCATTTGCGATGTTGCCTCGGGTCATAAAACACAGAGTAATCTGGACATGCTTACCCAGATACTATAAGACCTTGCCATAACACACCCTATCTGGCACTGTGAAACAAGAAACCAACCAATTCTAGAGGACACCACAATACAGCCAGTACCAGAAGGCACAGAAAATAAAAGAACTGAATGAGCTACTGTTACCTGGACTAGTCGACTTGGGAGATCTGCAAGCATCATATCAGAAGGACTACAAAACACATAATGCAAAGGAAATACAGGACTAGCAGCACAGTTCATAAGTGACACTGGCTGATCTCAGGCACTCATGGAAAAACTCGATTTCGCCCCATATTACCACTGGCCCGCGCACTGTTTTTAAGCCCTTTCTAGAGAATGTGTCCTTGAGATGGACATGTAGCACTGTAAAGAAGCATAAAGATGAAGGCAGCTATTTATATCAGCGGCGCTTTAGTGCTGGAGGCCTCACTCCATAATATCACTCTTTTGCCTGTCGTGCAATTAGGCCTTCATCTGCAATGGGATTTCTTCAAATTGTTGTTTTTTTGGTCCTGTGAGCCCTGTTTCGCCGTGGCTGCTAAAGAGACACGCTAGTAAAGCGTGCAATCTAGTTGCCATCACTGGCCTGTCTGCTGAGGTCATGGTGCCAGCCAAATGACCTCATACTACAGTGAACATTTTGAAAGCAAGCTCAAGTGTTTATATATTTATTTTTCATCATTTTCTAGGCATATTTCACACGCATTGTCTGTATTTTACCATGTGTTGTCTTCTTAGTAAGGTTGCAATGGGTAGATTTCCAAATTTCATTTGTGTTTGCCAGAGACGCAGGGTCGGATTGACCTATCTGCCACTCGGCCCATGGCAAGGCCGAAATCATGTGTAGTCCCTGGGGGGTGGTTTCAGCCCACACCTGGGCCGGTTTGAAAAAATCCTTGCTTTGATGATTGATTTGCATGCATGATGTTTGCATCATAAATTATGATGCATCCATCTTTCACTGCAGCATGTGGACAACTTTGCATCAGACCTGCAGATGAACTTAACTGGTTTGCTGTTAAATCTCAGTTACCAGTTTAATGGTATCCACTACAGAGTAATTGCTTATTTTACTAGCTGATAGATAGCTCAGTGGCTTGAGCTCTCGCTGCTGCAATATGTGTGTGATTTGCAGGTTGCAGGTTTGATTCCCAGCAAGGCCATCTCAGCCTTTCATCCTTCTGAGGCCTATAAATGAGTACCAACACAAGTTTGGTAATTTACAGGGTAATTCATAGAAATTCGCACAAAAGTAGCGCACGCGACTGGCGCACAGCATGCCCGTGCGAATGTCTGCGCCAGCCGCGTGCGCTAAAATCGATTTCCGCGCACAGCGTATTCATGGATTTTCGCATCCAAAACCAGCCGTGGCGCAGCGTGGTGCAGCGACCCTGCAGCAGCGCCAGTTACGCCCCCAAGAACGCCCTCGCGCAAGGAAAAGCCTTCAAAATCCCCAAATAATCGCAAAGGGCTGCGCTAAACCTGGGCCAGTTCACAGGGCTGGCAAACAGCAAACGCCAAGCGGGGAACGTGTATTTCAGTGGTTCGCGGGAAGTTCCACACGCGATTGTCCTGTGTACGTGTGCATCAGGGATGCGCGGGAAGTTCCACACGCGATTTCGGCAGGATACGTGTATTTCAGGGGTGCGCGGGAAGTTTCACACGCGATTGGCCCCGTGCGAGCAGGGTACGTGTATTCCAGGGGTGCGCGGGAAGTTCCACACGCGATTTCAGCAGGGTACGTGTATTTCAGGGGTGCGCGTGAAGTTCCACACGCGATTTCAGCAGGGTACGTGTATTTCAGGGGTGCGCGTGAAGTTCCACACGCGATTCCATCAGGGTACGTGTATTTCAGGGGTGCGCGGGAAGTCCCACACGCGATTTCAGCAGGGTATATGTATTTCAGGTGTGCGCGGGAAGTTCCACACGCGATTCCATCAGGGTACGTGTATTTCAGGGGTGCGCGGGAAGATCCACACGCGATTTCAGCAGGGTACGTGTATTCCAGGCGTGCGTGGGAAGTTCCACACGCGATTGGCCCAGTGCGAGCAGGGTACGTGTATTCCATGGGTGTGCGGGAAGTTCCACACGCAATTTCAGCAGGGTACGTGTATTTCAGGGGTTCTGGGGAGTACTACACGTGAATTGGCCGTCTACCAACACCCCCATCCCCCAGCCACCAGGGGCAGATTCCACCAGGCCCCCACTCATGTCTCCCACCACCCCCACCCCCCAGCAGTACAGGGGTAGCCTCCACCAGGCCCCCACTCATGTCCCCCTGCACCCCCACCCCCCAGCAGTGCAGGGGCAGCCTCCACAAGGCCCCCCCTCTTGTCTCCCACCACCCCCACCCCCCAGCAGTGCAGGGGCAGCCTCCACCAGGCCCCCACTCATGTCCACCTGCACCCCCACCCCCCAGCAGTGCAGGGGCAGCCTCCACCAGGCCCCCACTCATGTCCGTCTGAACCCCACCCCCCAGCAGTGCAGGGGCAGCCTCCACTAGGCCCCCACCCATGTCTACCACCACCCCACCCCCCAGCCACCAGGGGCAGCCTCAACCAGGCCCCCACCCATGTCTCCCACCACCCCCTACCCCCCAGCAGTCAGGGGCACCCTCCACCAGGCCCCCACTCATGTCTCCCACCACCCCCATCCCCCAGTCACCAGGGGCAGATTCCACCAGGCCCCCACTCATGTCTCCCACCACCCCCACCCCCCAGAAGTGCAGGGGCACCCTCCACTAGGCCCCCACCCATGTCACCCACCTCCCCCACCCCCCAGCAGTGCAGGGGCACCCTCCACCAGGCCCCCACCCATATCACCCACCACCCCCACCCCCCAGCAGTGCAGGAGCACCCTCCACCAGGCCCCCACCCATGTCTCCCACCACCCCCACTCCCCAGCAGTGCAGGGGCACCCTCCACCAGGCCCCCACCCATGTCTATCACCACCCCCACCCCTCAGCCACCAGGGGCAGCCTCCACCAGGCCCCCACCGATGTCTCCCACCACCCCCTACCCCCCAGCAGTCAGGGGCACCCTCCACCAGGCCCCCACTCATGTCTACCACCACCCCCAGCCACCAGGGGCAGATTCCACCAGGCCCCACTCATGTCTCCCACCACCCCCACCCCCCAGCAGTGCAGGGGCAGCCTCCACCAGGCCCCCACTCATGTCCCCCTGCACCCACACCCCCCAGCAGTGCAGGGGCACCCTCCACTAGGCCCCCACCCATGTCTCCCACCCCCCTCACCCTCCAGCACTGTGGGGCACCTGCCAGCAGGCCCCCACCCATGTCTCCCACCACTCCCACCCCCCAGCAGTGCAGGGACACCCTCCACCAGGCCCCCACCCATGTCTCCCACCACTCCCACCCCCCAGCAGTGCAGGGGCACCCTCCACCAGGCCCCCACTCATGTCCCCCTGCACCCCCACCCCCCAGCAGTGCAGGGGCACCCTCCACTAGGCCCCCACCCATGTCTCCCACCCCCCCACCCTCCAGCACTGTGGGGCACCTGCCAGCAGGCCCCCACCCATGTCTCCCACCCCCCCACCCCCCAGCACTGTGGGGCACCTGCCAGCAGGCCCCCACCCATGTCTACCACCACCCCCACCCCCCAGCAGTGCAGGGGCACCCTCCACCAGGCCCCCACCCATGTCTCCCACCACCCCCACCCCCCAGCAGTGCAGGGGCACCCTTCACCACACCCCCACCCATGTCTCACACCCCCCCACCCCCCAGCACTGTGGGGCACCTGCCAGCAGGCCCCCACCCATGTCTCCCACCTCCCCCACCCCCAAGCAGTGCAGGGGCACCCTCCACCAGGCCCCCACCCATGTCTCCCACCCTCCCCACCCCCCAGCAGTGCAGGGGCAGCCTCCACCAGGCCCCCACTCATGTCCCCCTGCACCCCAACCCCCCAGCCACCAGGGGCACCCTCCACCAGGCCCCCACTCTTGTCAGCCCACCACCCCCACCCCCCAGCAGTGCAGGGGCAGCCTCCACCAGGCCCCCACTCATGTCCCCTATTACCCCCACCCCCCAGCAGTGCAGGGGCAGCCTCCACCAGGCCCCCACTCATGTCTCCCACCACCCCCATCCCACAACCACCAGGGGCAGCCTCCACCAGGCCCCCACTCATGTCCAACTCATGTCTCGCACCACCCCCACCCCCCAGCCGTGCGATTTGCCTGGGTATGTCTACTTCGGGGTGCGCGGGAACTTCCACACGCGATTTGCCTGGGTACGTGTACTTCGGGGTGCGCGTGAACCTCCACACGCGATTGGGCCTGTGAGAGTGGGTTACATGTGTTCCAGGGGTGGGCGGGAATATTTACCCGCGACTGTGCCTGTGAGAGCGTGCTACGTGTATTCCTGGGGTGGGCGGGAAGATTCACACGTTCGCCTACGACGTGCCGAAAAATGGTCCAATCAATGGTCCAGCATAAAAGTGCGCGCAAACAACAAACAAGCTCATACGCCAGGATGAATATACCATTCCTAGCAGCAGTGGCCGTGGCTTACCAAAGGAGGAGGAGGATAGTGAGGGCCCGAATTTTCACTCCCAGAACCAGCCTTTTTGGGATGCCTGATGACCAGGTGTATGGGAGGTACAGGTTTCCCCCACACATAATACTGGACCTGGTCAGTGAGTGGGAGGATGACCTCACATCACCCACCCTGTGCTCCCAAGCACTCAGCCCCCTGGAGAAGGTCCTCAATGTACTACACTTCTTGGCCACAGGATCATTTCAGCGGACAAGTGCCATAGTGGGTGGGGTGTCACAGGCCACGCAGTCACGCTGCCTACACCAGATCTTGAACATCATCACTGCACGCCCATCAGTCCGTAGGCACATATACCTGCCCAGGACACCTGCAGAAAGGCAGGCTGCCACCCTCAATTTCTACGGTGTGGCACAATTTCCAAAAGTGCTAGGTGCCATTGACTGCACCCATGTGGCACTATGTCCCCCCAGGGCATCTGAGCACATCTATAGGAACCGCAAGCACTGGCATTCCATCAACGTGCAGGTAGTATGTAATGCTATGGGAATCATCACCTCAAGATATGCCAACTATCCAGGGTCCACCCACGACAGCTTCATTTACCGAATGTCTACCCTAAACCGGGACCTAGAAGCTGGGCGGCATGGCAATACATGGCTGCTTGGTGAGTATGAATGCCACTGCACATGCATGCATGTCAGATGCAGAGTTATGTCACTACCCCACTAATGATACCCATCACCTCCTCACCAGGGGACAGTGCCTACCCTCTGAGCACCCACATGATGACGCCAATTCAGAACCCCATCACGCACCAGAGGTAAGATACAACACAGCCCATATTGCAACCCGGGGCATAGTGGAGCGCACATTCGGAGTGCTCAAGTCACGCTTTCTCTCCCTTGACTGTTCTGGCGGGCAGCTGTTATATGCGCCCCCAGTAGTGTGCAGGATCATAGTGGCAGCATGTGTCCTGCACAATGTTGCAACACGCCGGGGCCTGGCCGTGGCCATGGTGGTGCCCCCACATCCCCAACCACATGCACGCCCGCTGCGCATGGGAGGGGAGAGGGCACGGGGTGAGGAAGCCAGTACGCAGCTGGTGGCTAATTACTTCACATAGAAATCACACCCCAGTGGAGTGCACACAGGCCTGGCACATACCATCTGATAAGCAATGATGACTCGACCTGACAATAAAGACGAACAAAGGGACTGTCAACTGTCAGAACCATAGCAGCCTGAGATTGTTCATGTGGAAGTGTCACAATGTGTGCATCCCCACCTACACAAACACCACCAATGCAGTGTCATGAAAAGACACTTCCATGCTGCAGAAATGAATACCCACTTGCAAAATACTACATGAAAACAGTGCCATGTCACCCACCCCCTCCCCGACACGGCCACACAACACACCATGGCATGTCATGCAATGTGAGAGGAAAGAAATGAATCCCCACAACATGCCCCAAGTGTCAGCAGCTACAGTGTCCCTAATGGAAACATGTCCACACATGAAATGCTCACAGTAATGCAGGATCTACAACCCACATTACCAAATACTTACCAAGAATACCAATCACCTACACAACCTCCAATCTACCTTAAACATGACATTACAGACTTAAAAATTAGCTAGCCTCACCACCTGATGATGACAGCCCTCCGAACACTTGCAAGTATACAGTGTTAGCGCCACGCAAGAGTGTAGGTGCACTGTTTACAACATGGACTCCAGTTCCAAGGTGGACCGCATTGTGAAGACATGAGGAATGGACCTGCAAATATGGAGGATGAGATGGATGCAGAGGCACATATCAATACACCACGCAGTGTACAATACAACAACAATATGCACTATGAATGTATACACAGTATTGACTACAGACTTCCCACACAGCTCATGGGAGTCCAATGTCACCATGTACGTCAATGTCACTTGGGCACACCCTTTGCAAGCCCATGGAAACGGGAAGCAGGAGGGGTGTGTGTGACAAAAACCCAAGCATCTGAACCAAATCCATGACAAGCCTGCATGTGCCCAGCCACAATGCAGCGTATGGCCACGGGAGCCACACAAGGCAACACACTGTCCCAAAAAAAAATAATAATAATTTAAAAAAAAAAAAAATCAAAAATGGCCATTAATGGGCCCGGGGGGGTTGGGGAGGCCACCCAGGAGGTCCGAGGACAGGGTGCATACCAAAACCCACCTGTGTGGATCTTGCGAAAAAAAACACCTCCATGGGCTCATGGCCTACACGGCTACCCTATTGTGGGAGTATCATTCCTGTCGCTATCCTCACCCTCTGCAGCTGCATCCGGAGGTGGTGGCACTATGGGAGGCAGCCCACGCAAAGCCCTAGTCTGTTCCTCCATGGCTGCAAGCATGCGGGTGTGGTAGGTCTCGTTCTAGAGGATGAGTGTGCGGAGGTCCCCATGCAACAACTCACGGTATGCCCGGACCTCCGCCCTAGTTGCCTGCATCTCAGCTGAGAGCGTACGGGTGAGACGCTCCAGCTGCTGTTCTGTCCTGCGGTTTGTTGAAGCCTCAAGCTCAACAAGAGTCGTCCTAAGGTGAAGGAGTTCCAGCCTCAGGGCTTCCCTGTGGCCCTGGGACTCTATGGAGATGGCTTCCTGCAGAGTCGCCAGTGCCGCCCGCCTGTCCCTGTCGGACGCCAACATGTCCTCCCTGTGTGACTGGCAGATGGAGTCGGTTGCCTGCTGTAGTCGCTCCATCAGCCTTTTGGGGGGGACAATGGAAGTGGCCACCCTATCCATGGCCTGAGCCATCATCTCTGATGATACTGCCTGTTGGGTTGCCATACCGTAAATGGATTGCTCCCATGCGGTATTGCCAGGTGGCGTACGGCCACCACGTCGCGGGCACCACACCTGTCTGGGGCAAGGCGAACTGCGCCTTGCTGTGCCGGCACTGCCTGAGGCTGCAGGACTGCATTCCCCCTCTGATCTGCTGGCCCAGGAACAGGATCAGATGTTGCGGAGTGTGACCCTGCATCCATAACCACCAAAGGCGTACCTGCCAACACTGACATCCCCATTGAGGGTTCTAAACCTGGTGCAGGTGGGTCGGACAGAACAGAATCCCTCCCAGGAACACTCACCTGCGACGGCACGTAGGTCTCATCATCCGAATCAAAACCTGAGTACAGCTCGGGGGAGGTGCAGCCAGAGACACCCCTTGAGAGCACGACCTGCAGCAGTTGTGGGTTCTCACCCACCACCACACCACGTCCCTCACTGGAGGTCGGTCGGGCCTGAGACCCCCCCTGGGTCTGCCCCATCTCCACAACCCCAGCAGTATCAGGTGCGTCTTCCCCTGCAAAGACATAAAAGAAAACAAATGGAAACAGGCATTAGCACTATGGCACACAATGAGGGCTGAGAGGCTACAGAAACAGTACTTGATTGACACATGTCCCACATGACTAAAACACTCCCATGCATGCACCGTCACTGCGTGTGATGGGGAGGCAGATGGCACACATTGATGACACCAAGATGGAAGATGAACACATTTGCTGCATGCTGCCTAGCAGTGGCATCACACATTGGCCAGTGATTGGCAGGTCAAATACACATGCCATCACACAGATGGCATGTACCCTAGCCATGAAGTGAAGAGGGAGAGGAGGTCACCAATTGTTCATTCAGTCCAGTTTGTTCATATGATAGATTATTTTCATTGTAATGGTTCAAATGTTTAACATGCAGCTGCCAGTCAAAAATGGTCCTATAGCACAGGGACATGTCCAAACTAATCATGTCCACGAAACAGAGCCAGTCCACTGTACCATAGCCATGTCAGACATGTGACAATAGGACTGAGAAATCCCGAGTAAAAGTGGTGGTATGCAAACAATCTGCCTGAATAAACAGAGGTAAATAAGCAACAGTGTAGTGGCAAGATGACACTCCAAGGGCAACTGGCGTGGTGTTGGGCTGGATGTCTAATGTTGGCAGAAGGGATGCTGCTATACCCGAATGCTGTTACCAAGAATTTTTAGGAAGAGGCACATGGGTGAGCCGAACCACTCAGGCACACACACCCTCCCCTGGCACCCAAACAGAAGCCCTCCCACACACATCATGCACATGGATGACACACACATGCATGTGCACTCACCGGACAATGCCTCGTAATCTGCCACTTCTCCCACGCCTTGGATCTGTTCCTCCGTGACGTAGGTCCCAGCAACCTGCTCATGTGGAGTGAGTTCTATGTCGTCTGCTGGAGACCCACCTCCAGTCACTAGAGTTGCGGCATGACTTGAGGCCAGCTTATTCTTTGCCCTGCGCTTCAGGTCATTCCAGCGCTTGTAGCATTCATTAGCTGTGCGCCTCACGATTCCAAGGGCACTTATGATGTCCGCAATGGTCTGCCAGTGTGCCTGACGTTGTGCAGGTGTGGTCTTGGATCCTGCAACAATCACCATTTCGCGGTCATGTGCGGACACATACTCTACAAGTGCATTCAGTTCGGCCTCATTGAAGCTGGGCTTCCTTGACGGGCCGGACTGTGTAGCCGTGTCTGGGGCATCAGTCTCTACTGGACGAGCACTCTTCCTCTTCCACTTGGAAGGTGGTGGGGATCCGGAGTGTCCTGCGCCGCTCTGGACACTAGAGGCAGGAGCGTGGGATTGCACACTCAGCATGGGAGTTGGTGCAGGCATTATCTCAAGTGTGATGGTGTCAGGGGGAATGTCAGCATGATGGACTTGGACCGACACTGTCCTGGATGGGTGTGTGAGAGGTGGGGTGGATGGAGCCGCAGCTGCCCCTGCAGCCTCCCCAGCCTGCCTACGCGGGGCAGCAGATGACCTAGCTGCCCCTGATCCACGTGGCCTGATGACACCAACGTTCACCGGCGCACGTGGCCTAGACCTGCTGACCTGGAAGTCAGCCATGGAGTCACCCTGTGCCAGGTCTGGTTCCACAGTGGACTGGTCCAACAAGGGCTGAGCATGGATGGTGTCAGGCACGGTAACCTCAACCAGGGGGGGGCATGGGTGTCCCTGACTGCTCCTCCACACATGGGGGGCTAGGGGCACCCTGCAAGTCACAGCCACGTCCCCTACCGGATCCACCACGGCCACCACTTGGGGCTCGGCCACCTTTGCCACCCTTACGGCTTGTTCGCCTCCCAGCCATGGCACTGATGTTATTGTGCGTATGGGAGTCGATGTGAACTATTGCCCTGGGCAATTGGGGGTTAAAGGGGTTGGGTACCAGATGGTAATCGTACCCTAGTGCTCTAGCAAGGCTGTATGTCACCCCTAGGGAAAGATGACGGCTCACGCAACGCACAGGCACCCCAAAAAAGCAAAGTAAGGTGCACGCAACCCCTCCTAGACCACGTGCGTGGAAAAATAAACCTGCACTACGCTGTGGCACCCAGGAACACAAGAATGAACGTATGCGTGTCACACGCAGCCTAGAATGACCTCTGAAGGGGTACGCGACACACGGGGCAAGCACAGATGTTAGATACATGCACGACTCACCGTCTGCCTGGAACAAAAGCGTGAAAAATATGCGCGTGTGCACGTTGGCAACACCCCCGCCAAAAGAAGAATTGTACGCTGTCTGAGGAGACAGGACAACAGTAGTAGGGAAGCTGTTTGAGGAAACAGGCCCAGGAAAAAGAGGAAAAGAGAAAAAGCTGTCAGAGGTAACAGGGAGTACGAACTTGAAACGCCGTGAAGTAAATCGCGTGTGAACCGACAAGAAGTACAGATTTCACCCACTCGATCTCCACGAAAAGCACGTACAAGGAAATGGCGTTCTACACGTACCTTTTATACACACGTCACAGACGCGCATACGCAATGAGGCCATTTCCACCAATTATGCGCTTTGACACTCGGACGTGTATCTCTTTATTTTTACACGCGCCATTCTCTACGGCCATGCGCGTGATGTCACAGCTGCGCATGGTGGCCTTTGGGCCAATGAAATCGCATATGCGAGCACACGTGGTAAAACTGCACGTCTGAGTGTCATCGCGTGTAATCGGCGGGAAGTGAGCGTACACGCGATTGGCCTGGGTACGTGTATTTCTGTGGTGCGCAGGAAGTTCCACACGCGATTGGTGGAAATCCACATGTGCTCTGTCATCACGTGTAATGAGGGAAACACCCGCGCGCCTCACGTCACAGACGCGCTCACGCGCTAAGGGCCTTTGGTCCAATGAAATCGCATATGCGTGCTGACGTGCATACGCGCTAAGGGCCTTTCCTCGATTTACACGCATACGTGCAGGATTTTCATGTGCCAAATCACTCCGTATCAAGCTGGCCACGCGTAAGCACACGGAAGACCACTCTCCTGCCCAGAAGGCCGAACTACTGCCCCCCAGAGCCCCGAGCACGCTCCCACCTGCCATCTGCTGCTGCCTGACTGCCTGCTGCCCACGTGCCCTGCCATTTGCTGCCTGCACATCAGCCAGGGGTGCTGTTGCTGTGACCACCCCTGCTGGAACCGAAGACTCCCGACTGGGATTCCATCGCTCCACAGCCCAGCCCCAGGACCCAGTTGCCCACCCACTCCTGCCTCTGTGGTTGTCATGTCGGGGCAAACACCATCAGGAGACCACTGACAACCTCCGGCCAGAGAGGCAGAGGGGCACCAGTTTCAGTGCCACCGAAGTTGGTGTCCTGGTGGAGCAAGTCCTGGGGCAGTATGATGCCCTCTTCGGAAGTTCCTGCGCCGACAAGGAAGGATGGACTCGGATCTGGACTGACATTGTGACTGCCATCAACGCGGAGGGGGTGGCAGTCCGCGACTTACAACATGTCAAGAAGCGCTGGGAGGACTTCAGGTCCAGGACCCTGAACAAGGCTCGGCGCCTCTTGAAGGCAGCGGATGCCAAGGGGCGCCGGGGCCACTTGTCGGAAGAACAGATGAGGGTCCTGGAACGCACATCCCCAGCGCTCCACGTCCAGGTCCTTGAGAGGCAGACCCGTCTGGAGTCGAGCGGTAAGTGTACATGCATCCTGATTGTGAGCTGTGCGTGTGGTGATTTTTCAGTAGTGTGCAGGTTGCACATCTGTTTGTATGGGGTCGAGTATGGGTGGGGGTGTACAGGGCCGTGGGGCTAAAACATGCGAGGGCTGGAATGTGTGAGACATGGACGGTGCTTGTGTTTGTAGGCTTGCATGCCAAATGCAGTTGTGTGGGCACACATGTTTGGATGAATGTGTATGTAAGTAGATATGTCCGTGACGTGACGCATGTATGTTGTTTTCAGCTGCATGTATCAGCACTGTGTACATGTGCATGTGTGTGTATTTGACAAGGGTGCAACAGTGATGCAACATGGATGCATGTGATAGCGGTATGTGGAAGCCTGATGGGCAGATGTGACATGGATGCCCATCTGAACACTGTGACACTTGGCAGAGGTTTACACATGCATGCAAGTGTGGTGGTGTGTGTACATGTGTGGTGCACTTCCTGTGTTGCATGTGATGTCTGGCTCACCTTTGCCTGCTCATGCTGTTGTATGTGTATGGATGGTGCTGCCAGTTGCAATATGGCTGTGGTATGGCTCATGTGTGCGAGTTGAAATGACATGTGTGTTGGGGTTTGTGATGACATGTCTGAGGTTTGCCAATGCCACTCATGTACAACTGTCATGTGTGTATGTGTCCATTGTACAGTGCCCTGATGCATGTGTTTTATTTCTCCCTGTCTGCAGCGTCAACTGATGAAGAGGGCGGAGAAGGTGCTGTGGAGCACAGCGGCCGGGATCCCACCGCCAGCCGGAGACGCAAGGCCCGGCTCCCCTCCCATGTTGTCATCTCGTCAGGGAGTGAGGAGTCCGGTGCCGCGTCCCAGGCCACAGCTGCCGGGGGGAGGTCCAAGAGGCGGAGGTTGGAGTTGGACTCCTCGGCAGCAGAAGAGGCAGCTGGGACCCCACAGGGCCCAACGGGGGAAGATGGCACGGAGTCATCCAGGTTGGTGGGGGCTTTGGTGGAGGAGGAGGCCATGCAAGCAACAGAGACGGGGCCTGGGGGTGGGGATCACACTGGTGCTAGTGGTGCAGTGCAGGACCAGGGACAGGAGGCAGCACAGGCCACCGCAGAGGTGCCTGTGTGCAATCCTGTCCCTGATCCTGTCCCTGCATCATCTTGCACCAGCAGGGATGCCTACGTCCAGACCCGTTTTCAGGCAGGGGATGAGCTCACGTCAACTGGCCTTCCTCTGCCTGCGGACATGGCTATCCGGGTTGAGCCTGTCCTGACTGGTGTGGCGTTGCGTCAACGGGCCATGCGAGGTGACCTGCAGTCTTTTCATGAGTAGACTGCACGTCATCTCGAATGGCTCGTTGACCACGTCAGCCTGCTGGGACAGGTCACCCAGGCCGGATTCCTCTGTTTGCTGGGGCTTGCTACGACCCCCTCCTCAACTGAACCCCCTATGCGCCAGTCGTCCTCCGTGCCATCTTCCCACCCATCAGTCACCTGGGTGCCCTGTGGAGCTGCCTCTGACGGTGAGGCCAGGCTGGTGGAGGAGGCATCCCTGCCACAGTCGGGAGTCGGACGTCCAGCAGGTGTGGCCACATCAACGACTGCACCCCAGCCGGCGGAGGATGTGCAGGCAGCAGGAGGCAGTGCATGGGCAGAGGCACAGCATCAGCAGCAACGTGGTGGGAGCCATGAAGGCTCGGGGCCTTCAACATCGGAGGGGCAGGCATCGGCCGGAGGGCAGGAGGACCCAGGACACAGAGGGCCTCATTCTGAGTACGGCGCTAACCAATGGCGCTATTAACGCCTTGGTTGACACCGTACCCGGACCGGCAGCACCTTGGTGGATGGCGGAATTACCGCCCCATTCCAAGGTTGGCGGGGCGGTAATTCCCCATTCACCAAGGCTCTTCCCCATTCCCAAATGAGCCCCCATAGGGCTCAATGGGAATGGGGAAGATGCAAATAACGGTGACCGTTCATTACGGTCACCGTTATTGGCTTGGAGGCCCCTTTGCGCCCTCGACTTTAGCACCTGCTCAAAGCAGGCGTTAAGGGCGAGGGCGAGGGCGCAAAGGGAACTCGGAGTATGGCGGTAAGGGATCACCGCCACCGGTCTCGTTACCGGTGGCCGCTATCCCTTAACGCGATACTCGGAATGAGGCCCAGAGTGACTTCCGTGTGGCAGCGGTTGGGCCACGCCATAGATGCGGAGCGGCAGCGGGCGGAAGAGGCACGGTTCACAATGGTCAGGGCGGAGAACTCCATGCGGAGGGCCCTGAGGCGGGCCGAGTGCCTCGAGGCAATCCGCAGGGGTTTGGAGGTGGACACGGCGAAGGCCCTGCGGACCCTCAGGGCCATGGAGGAGGACCACCTCCGGGACATTGAGCAGGAGTTCGATGATGCCCTGGCCCGGGACATCCACAAGTGAGCCGTCAAACTAGCCCGCTGCCCTTGTACATAGTTATGTAGGTAGTGTTAGGTTTCAGTTTTTTTTGGATTTATTTTGGACCTTTCGGACATTGGCCACATTTTTGTATATAGTTTATTTTATTAGTTAGTGAAGTTAGATAGGTTTCCTTTCTTTTGTTGGGGTAATGGACCCTGGCTTGTTCCCATGTACATAGTTCACTGTTGGATTGTATTTTTCTTTCACATTTTAACCATGGAGCAATGTCTTTCTTTTTTATTTCCCTTTGGACTTTGTTTTGTGGACAGTGACTTTGGACACCATTACTTTGGAATTTGATTTTTGGTTTCGCTTTTTTTCACGGACATGCTTCTTTTCATTTTTGTACATTCACATTTCTGTTTCTTTATTTTTGATTCTATTTATGTTTCCTTTAATACATATTTTTTAGTGAACTTCAATGTGTGGTATCTCATTGGTTTCATGCATTTCATGATATGGGTTTTGAGATTCACTGACACCCATTGGGTGTATGTGAGGGAAATGTGTTTGTTTCGGAACTTGCAATTGGTGTTCTGTGATGTAATTGCCAATTATGAGTGGGTGGATGCAATACTCAGGTGGGTGTTTTGCATTTGGAGGCTGACCATAGGGACCAGGGATCTAGATTGTGATGACATGTTGGCTGGGGAACGTGAGTTGGACATGGGTGGGGGCCTGCTGGCAGGTGCCCCACAGTGCTGGGGGGTGGGGGGGTGGGGAACATGAGTTGGACATGGGTGGGGGCCTGCTGGCAGGTGCCCCACAGTGCTGGGGGGTGGGGGTGGTGGGGAACATGAGTTGGACATGGGTGGGGGCCAGCTGGCAGGTGCCCCACAGTGCTGGGGGGTGGGGGCGGTGGGGAACATGAGTTGGACATGGGTGGGGGCCTGCTGGCAGGTGCCCCACAGTGCTGGGGGGTTGGGGTGCAGGGGGACATGAGTGGGGGCCTGGTGGAGGCTGCCCCTGCACTGCTGGGGGGTGGGGGTGGTGGGAGACATGAGTGGGGGCCTGGTGGAATCTGCCCCTGGTGGCTGGGGGGTGGGGGTGGTGGTAGACATGGGTGGGGGCCTGGTAGAGGGTGCCCCTGCACTGCTGGGGGGTGGGGGTGGTGGGAGACATGGGTGGGGGCCTGGTGGCGGGTGGCCCTGCACTGATGGGGGTGGGGGTGTGTGGGAGACATGGGTGGGGGCCTGGTGGAGGGTGCCCCTGCACTGCTGGGGGGTGGGGGGTGGGGGGTGGGAGACATGGGTGGGGGCCTGGTGGAGGGTGCCCCTGCACTGCTGGGGGGTGGGGGGTAGTGGGAGAAATGGGTGGGGGCCTGTTGTAGGGTGCCCCTGCACTGCTTGGGGGTGGGGGGGTGGGAGACATGGGTGGGGCCCACAGTGCTGGGGGGTGGGGAGTGGGAGACATGGGTGGGGGCCTGGTGGAGGGTGCCCCTGCACTGCTGGGGGGTGGGGGGGGGTGGGAGACATGGGTGGGGGCCTGCTGGCAGGTGCCCCACAGTGCTGGGGATGGGGGGTGGAGAACATGAGTTGGACATGGGTGGGGGCCTGCTGGCAGGTGCCCCACAGTGCTGGGGGGTGGGGGGGTGGGAGACATGGGTGGGGGCCTGGTGGAGGCTGCCCCTGGTGGCTGGGGGGTGGGGGTGGTGGTAGACATGGGTGGGGGCCTGGTGGAGGCTGCCCCTTCACTGCTGGGGGGTGGGGGTGCAGGGGGACATGAGTGGGGCCTGGTGGAGGCTGCCCCTGCACTGCTGGGGGGTGGGAGTGCAGGGGGACATGAGTGGGGGCCTGGTGGAGGCTGCCCCTGCACTGCTGGGGGGTGGGGGTGGTGGGAGACATGAGTGGGGGCCTGGTGGAGGCTGCCCCTGCACTGCTGGGGGGTGGGGGTAGTGGGATACATGGGTGGGGGCCTGGTGGAGGGTGCCCCTGCACTGCTGGGGGGTGGGGGGGTGGGAGACATGTGGGGCCTGGTGGAGGGTGCCCCTACACTGCTGGGGGGTGGGGGTGGTGGGAGACATGGGTGGGGGCCTGGTGGAGGGTGCCCCTGCACTGCTTGGGGGTGGGGGGGTTATAGACATTGGTGGGGGCCTGCTGGCAGGTGCCCCACAGTGCTGGGGGTGGGGGGGTGGGAGACATGGGTGGGGGCCTGGTGGAGGGGGCCCCTGCACTGCTGGGGGGTGGGGGGGTGGGAGACATGGGTGGGGGCCTGCTGGCAGGTGCCCCACAGTGCTGAGGGGTGGGGGGTGGGGAACATGAGTTGGACATGGGTGGGGGCCTGCTGGCAGGTGCCCCACAGTGCTGGGAGGTGGGGGGGACATGGGTGGGGGCCTGGTGGAGGCTGCCCCTGGTGGCTGGGGGGGTGGGGGTGGTGATAGACATGGGTGGGGGCCTGGTGGAGGCTGCCCCTGAACTGCTGGGGGGTGGGGGTGGTGGGAGACATGAGGGGGGGCCTGGTGGAATCTGCCCCTGGTGGCTGGGGGATGGGGGTGGTGGTAGACATGAGTGGGGGCCTGGTGGAGGGTGCCCCTGACTGCTGGGGGGTAGGGGGTGGTGGGAGACATGGGTGGGGGCCTGGTGGAGGCTGCCCCTGGTGGCTGGGGGGTGGGGAGGTTGGGAGACATGGGTGGGGGCCTGCTGGCAGGTGCCCCACAGTGCTGGGGGGTGAAGGGTGGGGAACATGAGTTGGATATTGGTTGGGGGCCTGCTGGCAGGTGCCCCACAGTGCTGGGGGGTGGGGGTGCAGGGGGACATGAGTGGGGGCCTGGTGGAGGCTGCCCCTGCACTGCTGGGGGGTGGGGGTGCAGGGGGGACTTGAGTGGGGGCCTGGTGGAGGCTGCCCCTGCACTGCTGGTGGGTGGGGGTGGTGGGAGACATGAGTGGGGGCCTGGTGGAGGCTGCCCCTGCACTGCTGGGGAGTGGGAGCGGTGGGAGACATGAGTGGGAGCCTGGTGGAATCTGCCCCTGGTGGCTGGGGGGTGGGGGTGGTGTTAGACATGAGTGGGGGCCTGGTGGAGGCTGCCCCTGCACTGCGGGGAGGTGGGGGTGGTGGGAGACATGTGTGGGGGCCTGGTGGAGGCTGCCCCTGGTGGCTGGGGGGTGGGTGTGGTGGGAGATATGGGTGGGGGCCTGGTGGAGGCTGCCCATGGTGGCTGGGGGGAGGGGGTGGTGGTAGACATGAGTGGGGGCCTGGTGGAGGCGGCCCCTGCTCTGCGGGGGGTGGGGGTAATAGGGGACATGAGTGGGGGCCTGGTGGAGGCTGCCCCTGCACTGCTGGGGGGTGGGGGTGGTGGGAGACATGAGTGGGGGCCTGGTGGAATCTGCCCCTGGTGGCTGGGGGATGGGGGTGATGGTAGACATGAGTGGGGGCCTCGTGGAGGGTGTCCCTGACTGCTGGGGGGTAGGGGGTGGTGGGAGACATGGGTGGAGGCCTGGTGGAGGCTGTCCCTGGTGGCTGGGGGGTGGGGGGGTTGGGAGACATGGGTGGGGGCCTGCTGGCAGGAGCCCCACAGTGCTGGGGGTGGGGGGGTGGGTAACATGAGTTGGACATGGGTGGGGGCCTGCTGGCAGGTGCCCCACAGTGCTGGGGGGTGGGGGTGCAGGGGGACATGAGTGGGGCCCTGGTGGAGGCTGCCCCTGCACTACTGGGGGTGGGGGTGCAGGGGGACATGAGTGGGGGCCTGGTGGAGGCTGCCCCTGCACTGCTGGGGGGTGGGGGTGGTGGGAGACATGAGTGGGGGCCTGGTGGAGGCTGCCCCTGCAATGCTGGGGGGTGGGGGTGGTGGGAGACATGAGCGGGGGCCTGGTGGAATCTGCCCCTGGTGGCTGGGGGGTGGGGGTGGTGGGAGACATGAGTGGGGGCCTGGTGGAGGCTGCCCCTGCACTGCGGCGGGGTGGAGGGGGTGGGAGACATGAGTGGGGGCCTGGTGGAGGCTGCCCCTGGTGGCTGGGGGGTGGGTGTGGTGGGAGACATGGGTAGGGGCCTGGTGGAGGCTGCCCCTGGTGGCTGGGGGGTGGGGGTGGTAGTAGACATGAGTGGGGGCCTGGTGGAGGCTGCCCCTGCACTGCGGGGGGGTGGGGGTAATAGGGGACATGAGTGGGGGCCTGATGGAGGCTGCCCCTGCACTGCTGGGGGGTGGGGGTGGTGGGAGACATGAGTGGGGGCCTGGTGGAATCTGCCCCTGGTGGCTGGGGGATGGGGGTGGTGGTAGACATGAGTGGGGGCCTCGTGGAGGGTGCCCCTGACTGCTGGGGGGTAGGGGGTGGGGGAGACATGGGTGGGGGCCTGGTGGAGGCTGCCCCTGGTGGCTGGGGGGTGGGGGGGTTGGGAGACATGGGTGGGGGCCTGCTGGCAGGAGCCCCACAGTACTGGGGGGTGGGGGGTGGGGAACATGAGTTGGACATGGGTGGGGGCCTGCTGGCAGGTGCCCCACAGTGCTGGGTGGTCGGGGTGCAGGGGGACATGAGTGGGGGCCTGGTGGAGGCTGCCCCTGCACTGCTGGGGATGGGGGTGCAGGGGGACATGAGTGGGGGCCTGGCGGAGGCTGCCCCTGCACTGCTGGGGGGTCTGGGTGGTGGGAGACATGAGTGGGGGCCTGGTGGAGGCTGCCCCTGCACTGCTGGGGGGTGGGGGTGGTGGGAGACATGAGTGGGGGCCTGGTGGAATCTGCCCCTGGTGGCTGGGGGGTGGGGGTGGTGGGAGACATGAGTGGGGGCCTGGTGGAGGCTGCCCCTGCACTGCTGGGGGGTGGGGGTGGTGGGAGACATGAGTGGGGGCCTGGTGGAATCTGCCCCTGGTGGCTGGGGGGTTGGGGTGGTAGTAGACATGAGTGGGGGCCTGGTGGAGGCTGCCCCTGCACTGCGGGGGGTGGGGGTAATAGGGGACATGAGTGGGGGCCTGGTGGAGGCTGCCCCTGCACTGCTGGGGGGTGGGGGTGGTGGGAGACATGGGTGGGGGCCTGGTGGAGGGTGCCCCTGCACTGCTGGGGGGTAGGGGGGATGGGAGACATGGGTGGGGCCTGGTGGAGGGTGCCCCTGACTGCTGGGGGGTAGGGGGTGGTGGGAGACATGGGTGGGGGCCTGGTGGAGGCTGCCCCTGGTGGCTGGGGGGTGGGGGGTTGGGAGACATGGGTGGGGGCCTGCTGGCAGGAGCCCCACAGTGCTGGGGGGTGGGGGTGGTGGGAGACATGAGTGGGGGCCTGGTGGAGGCTGCCCCTGCACTGCTGGGGGGTGGGGGTGGTGGGAGACATGAGTGGGGGCCTGGTGGAATCTGCCCCTGGTGGCTGGGGGGTGGGGGTGGTGGGAAACATGAGTGGGGGCCTGGTGGAGGCTGCCCCTGCACTGCGGGGGGTGGGGGTAATAGGGGACATGAGTGGGGGCCTGGTGGAGGCTTCCCCTGCACTGCTGGGGGGTGGGGGTAATAGGGGACATGAGTGGGGACCTGGTGGAGGCTGCCCCTGCACTGCTGGGGGGTGGGGGTGGTGGGAGACATGAGTGGGGGCCTGGTGGAGGCTGCCCCTGCACTGCGGGGGGTGGGGGTAATAGGGAACATGTGTGGGGGCCTGGTGGAGGCTGCCCCTGCACTGCTGGGGGGTGGGGGTGGTGGGAGACATGAGTGGGGACCTGGTGGAATCTGCCCCTGGTGGCTGGGGGGTGGGGGTGGTGGGAGACATGAGTGGGGGCCTGGTGGAGGCTGCCCCTGCACTGCGGCGGGGTCGGGGGTGGGAGACATGAGTGGGGGCCTGGTGGAGGCTGCCCCTGCACTGCGGGGGGTGGTGGTAATAGGGGACATGAGTGGGGGCCTGGTGGAGGCTGCCCCTGGTGGCTGTGGGATGGGGGTGGTGGGAGACATGAGTGGGGGCCTGGTGGAGGCTGCCCCTGGTGGTTGTGGGATGGGGGTGGTGGGAGACATGAGTGGGGGCCTGGTGGAGGCTGCCCCTGGTGGCTGGGGGGTGGGGGTGGTGGTAGACATGAGTGGGGGCCTGGTGGAGGCTGCCCCTGCACTGCGGGGGGTGGGGGTAATAGGGGACATGAGTGGGGGCCTGGTGGAGGCTGCCCCTGCCCTGCTGGGGGGTGGGGGTGGTGGGAGACATGAGTGGGGGCCTGGTGGAGGCTGCCCCTGCACTGCTGGGGGGTGGGGGTGGTGGGAGACATGAGTGGGGGCCTGGTGGAGGCTGCCCTGGTGGTTGTGGGATGGGGCTGGTGGGAGACATGAGTGGGGGCCTGGTGGAGGCTGCCTCTGGTGGCTGGGGGGTGGGGGTGGTGGTAGACATGAGTGGGGGCCTGGTGGAGGCTGCCCCTGCACTGCGGGGGGTGGGGGTAATAGGGGACATGAGTGGGGGCCTGGTGGAGGCTGCCCGTGCACTGCTGGGGGGTGGGGGTGGTGGGAGACATGAGTGGGGGCCTGGTGGAGGCTGCCCCTGGTGGCTGGGGGGTGTGGGTAAAAGGGGACATGAGTGGGGGCCTGGTGGAGGCTGCCCCTGCACTGCTGGGGGGTAGGGGTTGTGGGAGACATGAGTGGGGGCCTGGTGGAGGCTGCCCCTGGTGGCTGGGCGGTGGGGGTGGTGGGAGACATGAATGTGGGCCTGGTGGAGGCTGCCCCTGCACTGCGGGGGGGGGGGGGTAATAGGGGACATGAGTGGGGACCTGGCGGAGGCTGCCCCTGCACTGCTGGGGGGTGGGGGTGGTGGGAGACATGAGTGGGGGCCTGGTGGAGGCTGCCCCTGGTGGCTGGGGGGTGGGGGTGGTAGGAGACATGAGTGGGGGCCTGGTGGAGGCTGCCCCTGCACTGCTGGGGGGTGGGGGTGGTGGGAGACATGAGTGGGGGCCTGGTGGAATCTGCCCCTGGTGGCTGGGGGGTGGGGGTGGTGGGAGACATGAGTGGGGGCCTGATGGAGGCTGCCCCTGCACTGCGGCGGGGTGGGGAGGTGGGAGACATGAGTGGGGGCATGATGGAGGCTGCCCCTGCACTGCGGGGGGTGGTGGTAATAGGGGACATGAGTGGGGGCATGGTGGAGGCTGCCCCTGGTGGCTGTGGGATGGGGTGGTGGGAGACATGAGTGGGGGCCTGGTGGAGGCTGCCCCTGCACTGCTGGGGGTGGGGGTGGTGGGAGACATGAGTGGGGGCCTGGTGGAGGCTGCCCCTGGTGGTTGTGGGATGGGGGTGGTGGGAGACATGAGTGGGGGCCTGGTGGAGGCTGCCCCTGGTGGCTGGGGGGTGGGGGTGGTGGTAGACATGAGTGGGGGCCTGGTGGAGGCTGCCCCTGCACTGCGGGGGGTGGGGGTAATAGGGGACATGAGTGGGGGCCTGGTGGAGGCTGCCCGTGCACTGCTGGGGGGTGGGGGTGGTGGGAGACATCAGTGGGGGCTTGGTGGAGGCTGCCCCTGGTGGCTGGGGGGTGTGGGTAAAAGGGGACATGAGTGGGGGCCTGGTGGAGGCTGCCCCTGCACTGCTGGGGGGTGGGGGTTGTGGGAGACATGAGTGGGGGTCTGGTGGAGGCTGCCCCTGGTGGCTGGGGGGTGGGGGTGGTGGGAGACATGAGTGGGGGCCTGGTGGAGGCTGCCCCTGCACTGCGGGGGGGTGGGGGTGGTAGGAGACATGAGTGGGGGCCTGGTGGAGGCTGCCCCTGCACTGCTGGGGGGTGGGGGTGGTAGGAGACATGGGTGGGGGCCTGGTGGAGGCTGCCCCTGCACTGCTGGGGGGTGGGGGTGGTGGGAGACATGAGTGGGGGCCTGGTGGAATCTGCCCCTGGTGGCTGGGGGGTGGGGGTGGTGGGAGACATGAGTGGGGGCCTGGTGGAGGCTGCCCCTGCACTGCGGCGGGGTGGGGAGGTGGGAGACATGAGTGGGGGCATGGTGGAGGCTGCCCCTGCACTGCGGGGGGTGGTGGTAATAGGGGGCATGAGTGGGGGCCTGGTGGAAGCTGCCCCTGGTGGCTGTGGGATGGTGGTGGTGGGAGACATGAGTGGGGGCCTGGTGGAGGCTGCCCTGGTGGTTGTGGGATGGGGGTGGTGGGAGACATGAGTTGGGGCCTGGTGGAGGCTACCCCTGGTGGCTGGGGGGTGGGGGGGTGGTAGACATGAGTGGGGGCCTGGTGGAGGCTGCCCCTGCACTGCGGGGGGTGGGGGTAATAGGGGACATGAGTGGGGCTGTGGAGGCTGCCCCTGCCCTGCTGGGGGGTGGGGGTGGTGGAGACATGAGTGGGGGCCTGGTGGAGGCTGCCCTGCACTGCTGGGGGGTGGGGGTGGTGGGAGACATGAGTGGGGGCCTGGTGGAGGCTGCCCCTGGTGGTTGTGGGATGGGGGTGGTGGGAGACATGAGTGGGGGCCTGGTGGAGGCTGCCCCTGGTGGCTGGGGGGTGGGGGTGGTGGTAGACATGAGTGGGGGCCTGGTGGAGGCTGCCCCTGCACTGGGGGGGGTGGGGGTAATAGGGGACATGAGTGGGGGCCTGGTGGAGGCTGCCCGTGCACTGCTGGGGGGTGGGGGTGGTGGGAGACATGAGTGGGGGCCTGTGGAGGCTGCCCCTGGTGGCTGGGGGGTGTGGGTAAAAGGGGACATGAGTGGGAGTGGGGGCCTGGTGGAGGCTGCCCCTGCACTGCTGGGGGGTGGGGGTGGTGGGAGACATGAGTGGGGGCCTGGTGGAGGCCGCCCCTGGTGGTTGTGGGATGGTGGTTGTGGGAGACATGAGTGGGGGCCTGGTGGAGGCTGCCCCTGGTGGCTGGGGGGTGGGGGTGGTGGGAGACATGAGTGGGGGCCTGGTGAAGTCTGCCCCTGCACTGCGGGGGGGTGGGGGTAATAGGGGACATGAGTGGGGACATGGTGGAGGCTGCCCCTGCACTGCTGGGGGGTGGGGGTGGTGGGAGACATGAGTGGGGGCCTGGTGGAGGCTGCCCCTGGTGGCTGGGGGGTGGGGGTGGTAGGAGACATGAGTGGGGCCTGGTGGAGGCTGCCCCTGCACTGCGGGGGGTGGGGGTAATAGGGGACATGAGTGGGGGCCTGGTGGAGGCTGCCCCTGCAGTGCTGGGGGGTGGGGGTGGTGGGAGACATGAGTGGGGGCTTGGTGGAGGCTGCCCCTGGTGGCTGGGGGGTGGGGGTGGTGGTAGACATGAGTGGGGGCCTGGTGGAGGCTGCCCCTGCACTGCGGGGGGGGTGGTAATAGGGGACATGAGTGGGGGCCTGGTGGAGGCTGCCCCTGGTGGCTGTGGGATGGGGTGGTGGGAGACATGAGTGGAGGCCTGGTGGAGGCTGCCCCTGGTGGTTGTGGGATGGGGGTGGTGGGAGACATGAGTGGGGGCCTGTTGGAGGCTGCCCCTGGTGGCTGGGGGGTGGGGGTGGTGGTAGACATGAGTGGGGGCCTGGTGGAGGCTGCCCCTGCACTGTGGGGGGTGGGGGTAATAGGGGACATGAGTGGGGGCCTGGTGGAGGCTGCCCCTGCCCTGCTGGGGGGTGGGGGTGGTGGGAGACATGAGTGGGGGCCTGGTGGAGGCTGCCCCTGCACTGCTGGGGGGTGGGGGTGGTGGGAGACATGAGTGGGGGCCTGGTGGAGGCTGCCCCTGGTGGTTGTGGGATGGGGGTGGTGGGAGACATGAGTGGGGGCCTGGTGGAGGCTGCCCCTGGTGGCGGGGGGTGGGGGTGGTGGTAGACATGAGTGGGGGCCTGGTGGAGGCTGCCCCTGCACTGCGGGGGGGTGGAAGTAATAGGGGACATGAGTGGGGGCCTGGTGGAGGCTGCCCGTGCACTGCTGGGGGGTGGGGGTGGTGGGAGACATGAGTGGGGGCCTGGTGGAGGCTGCCCCTGGTGGCTGGGGGGTGTGGGTAAAAGGGGACATGAGTGGGGGCCTGGTGGAGGCTGCCCCTGCACTGCTGGGGGGTGGGGGTGGTGGGAGACATGAGTGGGGGCCTGGTGGAGGCTGCCCCTGGTGGTTGTGGGATGGGGGTTGTGGGAGACATGAGTGGGGGCCTGGTGGAGGCTGCCCCTGGTGGCTGGGGGGTGGGGGTGGTGGGAGACATGAGTGGGGGCCTGGTGGAGGCTGCCCCTGCACTGCGGGGGGGTGGGGGTAATAGGGGACATGAGTGGGGACCTGGTGGAGGCTGCCCCTGCACTGCTGGGGGGTGGGGGTGGTGGGAGACACGAGTGTGGGCCTTGTGGAGGCTCCCCCTGGTGGCTGGGGGTGGGGGTGGTAGGAGACATGAGTGGGGGCCTGGTGGAGGCTGCCCCTGCACTGCTGGGGGGTGGGGTGGTGGGAGACATGAGTGGGGGCCTGGTGGAATCTGCCCCTGGTGGCTGGGGGGTGGGGGTGGTGGGAGACATGAGTGGGGGCCTGGTGGAGGCTGCCCCTGCACTGCGGCGGGGTGGGGAGGTGGGAGACATGAGTGGGGGCATGGTGGAGGCTGCCCCTGCACTGCGGGGGGTGGTGGTAATAGGGGACATGAGTGGGGGCCTGGTGGAGGCTGCCCCTGGTGGCTGTGGGATGGGGGTGGTGGGAGACATGAGTGGGGGCCTGGTGGAGGTTGCCCCTGGTGGTTGTGGGATAGGGGTGGTGGGAGACATGAGTGGGGGCCTGGTGGAGGCTGCCCCTGGTGGCTGGGGGGTGGGGGTGGTGGTAGACATGAGTGGGGGCCTGGTGGAGGCTGCCCCTGCACTGCGGGGGGTGGGGGTAATAGGGGACATGAGTGGGGGCCTGGTGGAGGCTGCCCCTGCCCTGCTGGGGGGTGGGGGTGGTGGGAGACATGAGTGGGGGCCTGGTGGAGGCTGCCCCTGCACTGCTGGGGGGTGGGGGTGGTGGGAGACATGAGTGGGGGCCTGGTGGAGGCTGCCCCTGGTGGTTGTGGGATGGGGGTGGTGGGAGACATGAGTGGGGGCCTGGTGGAGGCTGCCCCTGGTGGCTGGGGCGTGGGGGTGGTGGTAGACATGAGTGGGGGCCTGGTGGAGGCTGCCCCTGCACTGCGGGGGGTGGGGGTAATAGGGGACATGAGTGGGGCCTGGTGGAGGCTGCCCGTGCACTGCTGGGGGGTGGGGGTGGTGGGAGACATGAGTGGGGGCCTGGTGGAGGCTGCCCCTGGTGGCTGGGGGGTGTGGGTAAAAGGGGACATGAGTGGGGGCCTGGTGGAGGCTGCCCCTGCACTGCTGGGGGTTGGGGGTGGTGGGAGACATGAGTGGGGGCCTGGTGGAGGCTGCCCCTGGTGGTTGTGGGATGGGGTTGTGGGAGACATGAGTGGGGGCCTGGTGGAGGCTGCCCCTGGTGGCTGGGGGGTGGGGGTGGTGGGAGACATGAGTGGGGGCCTGGTGGAATCTGCCCCTGCACTGCGGGGGGGGGTAATAGGGGACATGAGTGGGGACCTGGTGGAGGCTGCCCCTGCACTGCTGGGGGGTGGGGGTGGTGGGAGACATGAGTGGGGGCCTGGTGGAGGCTGCCCCTGGTGGCTGGGGGGTGGGGGTGTAGGAGACATGAGTGGGGGCCTGGTGGAGGCTGCCCCTGCACTGCGGGGGGTGGGGGTAATAGGGGACATGAGTGGGGGCCTGGTGGAGGCTGCCCCTGCAGTGCTGGGGGGTGGGGGTGGTGGGAGACATGAGTGGGGGCCTGGTGGAGGCTGCCCCTGGTGGCTGGGGGGTGGGGGTGGTGGTAGACATGAGTGGGGGCCTGGTGGAGGCTGCCCCTGCACTGCGGGGGGGTGGTAATAGGGGACATGAGTGGGGGCCTGGTGGAGGCTGCCCCTGGTGGCTGTGGGATGGGGGTGGTGGGAGACATGAGTGGGGGCCTGGTGGAGGCTGCCTCTGGTGGTTGTAGGATGGGGGTGGTGGGAGACATGAGTGGGGGCCTGGTGGAGGCTGCCCCTGGTGGCTGGGGGGTGGGGGTGGTGGTAGACATGAATGGGGGCCTGGTGGAGGCTGCCCCTGCACTGTGGGGGGTGGGGGTAATAGGGGACATGAGTGGGGGCCTGGTGGAGGCTGCCCCTGCACTGCTGGGGGGTGGGGGTGGTGGGAGACATGAGTGGGGGCCTGGTGGAGGCTGCCCCTGCACTGCTGGGGGGTGGGGGTGGTGGGAGACATGAGTGGGGGCCTGGTGGAGGCTGCCCCTGGTGGTTGTGGGATGGGGGTGGTGGGAGACATAAGTGGGGGCCTGGTGGAGGCTGCCCCTGGTGGCTGGGGGGTGGGGGTGGTGGTAGACATGAGTTGGTGCCTGGTGGAGGCTGCCCCTGCACTGCGGGGGGTGGGAGTAATAGGGGACATGACTGCGGGCCTGGTGGAGGCTGCCCCTGCACTGCTGGTGGGTGGGGGTGGTGGGAGACATGAGTGGGGGCCTGGTGGAGGCTGCCCCTGGTGGCTGGGGGGTGGGGGTGGTGGTAGACATGAGTGGGGGCCTGGTGGAGGCTGCCCCTGCACTGCGGGGGGTGGGGGTAATAGGGGACATGAGTGGGGGCCTGGTGGAGGCTGCCCCTGCACTGCTGGGGGGTGGGGGTAATAGGGGACATGAGTGGGGGCCTGGTGGAGGCTGCCCCTGCACTGCTGGGGGGTGGGGGTGGTGGGAGACATGAGTGGGGGCCTGGTGGAGGCTGCCCCTGGTGGTTGTGGGATGGGGGTGGTGGGAGACATGAGTGGGGGCCTGGTGGAGGCTGCCCCTGGTGGCTGGGGGGTGGGGGTGGTGGGAGACATGAGTGGGGGCCTGGTGGAGGCTGCCCCTGCACTGCGGGGGGTGGGGGTAATAGGGGACATAAGTGGGGACCTGGTGGAGGCTGCCCCTGCACTGCTGGGGGGTGGGGGTGGTGGGAGACATGAGTGGGGGCCTGGTGGAGGCTGCTCCTGGTGGCTGGGGGGTGGGGGTGGTAGGAGACATGAGTGGGGGCCTGGTGGAGGCTGCCCCTGCACTGCGGGGGGGGTGGGTAATAGGGGACATGAGTGGGGGCCTGGTGGAGGCTGCCCCTGCAGTGCTGGGGGGTGGGGGTGGTGGGAGACATGAGTGGGGGCCTGGTGGAGGCTGCCCCTGGTGGCTGGGGGGTGGGGGTGGTGGTAGACATGAGTGGGGGCCTGGTGGAGGCTGCCCCTGCACTGCGGGGGGGTGGTAATAGGGGACATGAGTGGGGGCCTGGTGGAGGCTGCCCCTGGTGGCTGTGGGATGGGGGTGGTGGGAGACATGAGTGGGGGCCTGGTGGAGGCTGCCCCTGGTGGTTGTGGGATGGGGGTGGTGGGAGACATGAGTGTGGGCCTGGTGGAGGCTGCCCCTGGTGGCTGGGAGTGGGGGTGGTGGTAGACATGAATGGGGGCCTGGTGGAGGCTGCCCCTGCACTGCGGGGGGGTGGGAGTAATAGGGGACATGAGTGGGGGCCTGGTGGAGGCTGCCCCTGCACTGCTGGGGGGTGGGGTGGTGGGAGACATGAGTGGGGGCCTGGTGGAGGCTGCCCCTGGTGGCTGGGGGGTGGGGGTGGTGGGAGACATGAGTGGGGGCCTGGTGGAGTCTGCCCCTGCACTGCAGGGGGGGTAATAGGGGACATGAGTGGGGACCTGGTGGAGGCTTCCCCTGCACTGCTGGGGGGTGGGGATGGTGGGAGACATGAGTGGGGGCCTGGTGGAGGCTGCCCCTGGTGGCTGGGGGGTGGGGTTGGTAGGAGACATGAGTGGGGGCCTGGTGGAGGCTGCCCCTGCACTGCGGGGGGTGGGGGTAATAGGGGACATGAGTGGGGGCCTGGTGGAGGCTGCCCCTGCAGTGCTGGGGGGTGGGGGTGGTGGGAGACATGAATGGGGGCCTGGTGGAGGCTGCCCCTGGTGCCTGGGGGGTGGGGGTGGTGGTAGACATGAGTGGGGGCCTGGTGGAGGCTGCCCCTGCACTGCGGGGGGGTGGTAATAGGGGACATGAGTGGGGGCCTGGTGGAGGCTGCCCCTGGTGGCTGTGGGATGGGGGTGGTGGGAGACATGAGTGGGGGCCTGGTGGAGGCTGCCTCTGGTGGTTGTGGGATGGGGGTGGTGGGAGACATGAGTGGGGGCCTGGTGGAGGCTGCCCCTGGTGGCTGGGGGGTGGGGGTGGTGGTAGACATGAATGGGGGCCTGGTGGAGGCTGCCCCTGCACTGCGGGGGGTGGGGGTAATAGGGGACATGAGTGGGGGCCTGGTGGAGGCTGCCCCTGCACTGCTGGGGGGTGGGGGTGGTGGGAGACATGAGTGGGGGCCTGGTGGAGGCTGCCCCTGGTGGTTGTGGGATGGGGGTGGTGGGAGACATAAGTGGGGGCCTGGTGGAGGCTGCCCCTGGTGGCTGGGGGGTGGGGGTGGTGGTAGACATGAGTTGGTGCCTGGTGGAGGCTGCCCCTGCACTGCGGGGGGTGGGAGTAATAGGGGCCATGACTGCGGGCCTGGTGGAGGCTGCCCCTGCACTGCTGGTGGGTGGGGGTGGTGGGAGACATGAGTGGGGGCCTGGTGGAGGCTGCCCCTGGTGGCTGGGGGGTGGGGGTGGTGGTAGACATGAGTGGGGGCCTGGTGGAGGCTGCCCCTGCACTGCGGGGGGTGGGGGTAATAGGGGACATGAGTGGGGGCCTGGTGGAGGCTGCCCCTGCACTGCTGGGGGGTGGGGGTAATATAGGACATGAGTGGGGGCCTGGTGGAGGCTGCCCCTGCACTGCTGGGGGGTGGGGGTGGTGGGAGACATGAGTGGGGGCCTGGTGGAGGCTGCCCCTGGTGGTTGTGGGATGGGGGTGGTGGGAGACATGAGTGGGGGCCTGGTGGAGGCTGCCCCTGGTGGCTGGGGGGTGGGGGTGGTGGGAGACATGAGTGGGGGCCTGGTGGAGGCTGCCCCTGCACTGTGGGGGGGTGGGGGTAATAGGGGACATGAGTGGGGACCTGGTGGAGGCTGCCCCTGCACTGCTGGGGGGTGGGGGTGGTGGGAGACATGAGTGGGGGCCTGGTGGAGGCTGCCCCTGGTGGCTGGGGGGGTGGGGGTGGTAGGAGACATGAGTGGGGGCCTGGTGGAGGCTGCCCCTGCACTCCGGGGGGGTGGGGGTAATAGGGGACATGAGTGGGGGCCTGGTGGAGGCTGCCCCTGCAGTGCTGGGGGTTGGGGGTGGTGGGAGACATGAGTGGGGGCCTGGTGGAGGCTGCCCCTGGTGGCTGGGGGGTGGGGGTGGTGGTAGACATGAGTGGGGACCTGGTGGAGGCTGCCCCTGCACTGCGGGGGGGGTGGTAATAGGGGACATGAGTGGGGGCCTGGTGGAGGCTGCCCCTGGTGGCTGTGGGATGGGGGTGGTGGGAGACATGAGTGGGGGCCTGGTGGAGGCTGCCCCTGGTGGTTGTCGGATGGGGGTGGTGGGAGACATGAGTGTGGGCCTGGTGGAGGCTTCCCCTGGTGGCTGGGGGTGGGGGTGGTGGTAGACATGAATGGGGGCCTGGTGGAGGCTGCCCCTGCACTGCGGGGGGGGGTGGGAGTAATAGGGGACATGAGTGGGGGCCTGGTGGAGGCTGCCCCTGCACTGCTGGGGGGTGGGGTGGTGGGAGACATGAGTGGGGGCCTGGTGGAGGCTGCCCCTGCACTGCTGGGGGGTGGGCGTGGTGGGAGACATGAGTGGGGGCCTGGTGGAGGCTGCCCCTGGTGGTTGTGGGATGTGGTGATGGGAGACATGAGTGGGGGCCTGGTGGAGGCTGCCCCTGGTGGCTGGGGGGTGGGGGTGGTGGTAGACATGAGTTGGGGCCTGGTGGAAGCTGCCCCTGCACTGCGGGGGGTGGGAGTAATAGGGGACATGAGTGGGGGCCTGGTGGAGGCTGCCCCTGCACTGCTGGGGGGTGGGAGTGGTGGGAGACATGAGTGGGGGCCTGGTGGAGGCTGCCCCTGGTGGCTGGGGGTTGGGGGTGGTGGTAGACATGAGTGGGGGCCTGGTGGAGGCTGCCCCTGCACTGCGGGGGGTGGGGGTAATAGGGGACATGAGTGGGGGCCTGGTGGAGGCTGCCCCTGCACTGCTGGGGGGTGGGGGTAATAGGGGACATGAGTGGGGGCCTGGTGGAGGCTGCCCCTGCACTGCTGGGGGGTGGGGGTGGTAGGAGACATGAGTGGGGGCCTGGTGGAGGCTGCCCCTGGTGGTTGTGGGATGGGGGTGGTGGGAGACATGAGTGGGGGCCTGGTGGAGGCTGCCCCTGGTGGCTGGGGGGTGGGGGTGGTGGTAGACATGAGTGGGGGCCTGGCGCAGGCTGCCCCTGCACTGCGGGGGGTGGGGGTAATAGGGCACATGAGTGGGGGCCTGGTCGAGGCTGCCCCTGCACTGCTGGGGGTGGGGGTGGTGGGAGACATGAGTGGGGGCCTGGTGGAGGCTGCCCCTGGTGGCTGGGCGGTGGGGGTGGTGGTAGACATGAGTGAGGGCCTGGTGGAGGCTGCCCCTGCACTGCTGGGGGTGGGGCTAATAGTGGACATGAGTAGGGGCCTGGTGGAGGCTGCCCCTGGTGGCTGGGGGGTGGGGGTAATAGGGGGCATGAGTGGGGGCCTGGTGGAGGCTGCCCCTGCACTGCTGGGGGGTGGGGGTGGTGGGAGACATGAGTGGGGGCTTGGTGGAGGCTGCCCCTGGTGGTTGTGGGATGGGGGTGGTGGGAGACATGAGTGGGGGCCTGGTGGAGGCTGCCCCTGGTGGCTGGGGGGTGGGGGTGGTGGAAGACATGAGTGGGGGCCTGGTGGTGGCTGCCCCTGCACTGCGGGGGGATGGGGGTAATAGGGGACATGAGTGGGGGCCTGGTGGAGGCTGCCCCTGCATTGCTGGGTGGTGGGGGTGGTGGGAGACATGAGTGGGGGCCTGGTGGAGGCTGCCCCTGGTGGCTGGGGGGTGGGGGTGGTGGGAGACATGAGTGGGGGCCTGGTGGAGGCTGCCCCTGCACTGCGGGGGGGGGTAATAGGGGACATGAGTGGGGGCCTGGTGGAGGCTGCCCCTGCACTGCTAGGGGGTGGGGGTGGTGGGAGACATGAGTGGGGGCCTGGTGGAGGCTGCCCCTGGTGGCTGGGGGGTGGGGGTAGTGGGAGACATGAGTGGGGGCCTGGTGGAGGCTGTCCCTGGTGGCTGGGGTGTGGGGGCGGTGGGAGGCATGAGTGGGGGCCTAGTGGAGGCTGCCCCTGGTGGCTGTGGGATGGGGGTGGTGGGAGACATGAGTGGGGGCCTGGTGGAGGCTGTCCCTGGTGGCTGGGGTGTGGGGGCGGTGGGAGGCATGAGTGGGGGCCTAGTGGAGGCTGCCCCTGGTGGCTGTGGGATGGGGGTGGTGGGAGACATGTGTTGGTGATCACTAGTGCAAGGTGACATGTGGGTTGGCTGGTGGGCATGGCCATGGTGGATGGGTTGCCTGTGGGACATGAGCAGGGGTGCAGGGTAGTACCCTGTGGTGTGGGCTGCCTGCAGGGGCCGTGGAGGGTGTAGAGGGAACAGCTGGGGGGACCCACATGGCCAAATCACGTGTAGCATTCCCCGGCACCACCGAAATACACGTACCCTGCAGGAATCGCGTTTGAATCTTCCGCGCACATCGGAATACACGTACCCAGGTCAATCGCGTGTGGAACTTCCCGCGCACCCCCACCTAGCCAGGCCAATCGCGTGTGGAACTTCCCGCGCACCCCGAAGTACACGTACCCAGGCTAATCGCGTGTGGAACTTCCCGCGCACCCAGGAACACGCGCACACGCTATTTTTCACACAGCGGGTGTCCGTGTTTGTCGGGGCCCCTTCGCACCTCATTTGTCCTAGAGGGCCACTGTATGGGCCATTCATCATGGCTGTATATGCGTGCTTTTTGTTAGCGGACATTTTGGCGCACATTTTTTTCAGTCGCAGGGGCGCTACCGCCTGCTTTCTTGTGGCGTACTTGTTTGGCCCTGTGCGTGTCTTTGACCGTGCGCTGGTTTGCCCTATTCGATTCCATGAATACGGGTTGTAGGCGAGCGTGTGGGCGTTCCGCGCACTTGCCTCCTGTACTTCCCCCGTGACGCCCATATTTTCACGCGTTGTTCCCCATTCCGAGTGTTACGCCCCGTGTTACGCCTACTTTTGTGATGTGCGCCGCGCTATGTGCGATTTCGCAGTGGCCGTGGCGCACGCTGTTGGATGACCTGTGCGCCGGCGTGCGCGGCGCACATTTTTAGCGCACATCCAAAGTTTTTCTCGCGCACGGACTTCCATGAATCGCTGTGCGCTGGTTTTCCTGCGATTTTCACACTTGCACTGCGATTTTCGCACTTTTCCTGCGATTCGCACGTTTTGGCACCTCTGCGCGGGAATTTTCGGCGCACATTAATTCCATCAATCGACCCCTTAGTATGCATATTTGTTCTATTAAAACGAGTTTAAGCGTAAGTGCTATACAATCACATATTATAATTTGGCCTCAGACGTCTGCTTGCGTTCACAGTCATTTAACAATATGGATCTATACACATAGGGCCTTATTACGACCCTGGCTCTAATGGTTTAACGGCGCCGTAAAGAGCGTCGGCGCAGTTAAACCATTAGCGCCTGATCACAAGGTCCCTTAGCGGGTTGGAGGCTTTAACGCCTGCTTTTTGCAGGTGTTAAAATCCAACCCGCTAAGGGACCTTGAAGCTAATTACGGCAACCGTAATTTACGGTGCCGTAATTAGCGCCTTCCCCATCCCCATTATGCCCTATGGGGCAAAATGGGAATGGGGAAGGGCAAATGGTGAATGGGGAATTACCGCCCCCGCCAACCTTGTGATGGGGGCCGTAATTCCGCCATCCACCATGCCGGAGACCGGCATGGACCATGGTGCTAAAAGCACCATGGTCCAGCGCCTGGATCGTAATGAGGCCCATAGATAATAATGATACATATGGTGATCCATTCTTGTATGAAATGTATATCACATTAGTGAAATTATAACTATTTTTTTGTAGTGTACTGAGGAACAATGCTATTTGATGCCATTTCCTGTTTTGTCGAGGGGTGAAAGGTCGTGTTTCAAAGCTTTCCGGGATATCACTTTTAGGTGGGGTCATATGACACCACTTCCGGTGATGTCATCAGAGGTCAAGGGTTGTGAGGCAAGGGGTGGGCCACTTTCTTGAGGCAAGGGTTGGCCCACTTTTTCTTGGGTGTCCGGGTCTATTTCTTGTCCTAGTACGACCCTGCATAGACGCTCTTATGCTTGAAGTCTCCACATGGTCAGTATCAGGCACGGCAGTCTCTCAGTGGCCAATAACAAACATGGCGGTCTTAAGTGGACTGCAAATTAAAATTCAAGACTCCATGTCAGTAGGAGTTTCGTCCTTTGGATAACGCTGCACGTGAATGGACGAGGAGGTGTCACGGTGTCCACCTTAGGCCTTGTAGGTCAATAACAAGATGATTCTTAGAGTCTGTATTGCTTTCCTGATTCAGCACTATGTGAAGAGTTCTATACATCGTTTTAACTCTACAATTCAGCGATGCTGGTGACGCTTTTCAGAAGGAACAGGTAGGATTTTTGTTAAAAGTTTCATTGATGAGTGGTCATAACATTGGACGCCATTGTCCTCCTGATGAAGAAAGACATACTGTAACATGGTTTGTCTTTGCTTTGAAAACTTCCAAAAAGCCACTTTTAATTAAACAAAGTGTGTTTCCTGTAACTGAAACATGAAAGGAACAGAGTTTCAAGGAGAAGCCCCTACAATTGGCAAATACTTTGTGTTTGTGTGTCTCTTTGTGTGTATGTATGCACGCAGACACTCATGTGACTCCAGTAAGAATCTTAGGCCTCACATTACTGACCTGAGCTTTCTCTGTGTTTCTGTAAAATGAAAATTCTTGACTCTTGAGACGGTATAGAGCAGGGGTCTGCAAGCTGCGTCTCTCCAGATGTGTTGAACAACAACTTCCATGATCTTCCACCATTGACTATGCTGGCTAGAGTTGATGGAAGTTGTAGACGAAAATATCTGGATAGCAAACGGTTGCAGACCACTCGTATAGTGAGTGACAGAAAGGCCAATTTTCTATAAAGGGGACCTTTTACACACTATTTCCAGAAAGGATATGAGCTTTTGAATAATTTAGCCAAGTGTAATGTAATTCTGAAATATAGTTGGAGCATGCAGCCTTGTCTTGTGTCTTGGAAAGGCTCAATACCCTTGTATCGTGCCTGATGGCTTATCTCTAGGGAACCAAAAGGTTATGGCCGGGTTTGGGGCGGGGGACCTCTGTACTTAGTAGAAGCTGTTGCAGACACCCTAGCAGACTTGATGGCAATGGTCATCGAACTTTGCTGCAGGCTGTCCCAATGGCTTCTAGTTATGCTGGAGCTGTGATAACAACAGCTGCAGAAAAGGATACGGTTGGGTTTCCAAGGACCAAATGTGTGCTCTTTCAGCCTTATTGTTTGAAGAGGTGACAAATATTGAAGCAGGTAATGCAGTAAGCAGGAGGGTCGACACATTAGATAGGTATAGGCTAGAAATTGATTAATGTACCCGCCCGACTTTTTAGTATAAATAGGATGGGGTGCAAACACTCACTGTAAGATTCTTAAATTTGAATCTGTCAGGATGACTTTGCCTTATTCACTTGATTCTCATGGATGCCTGGTTTGCAATTGCAGGATGCCATGTCTTCTGTACTGTGATCTTCTAGCCACAAGCTGGTCAGGTCTGGTTCTTCTCAAGCTCCCTGGCCACAGGCTCCCAGAGTGAACAGTATGTGTTTTGCTTGTGGCAAGGGAGACCACACCTCCACCAGTTTACGTTGTCCTTCCAGGAAAGCAATATGTGCCAAGTGCAACAAGAAGGGGCACATGGTAAAGGTGTGCAGGAGCAGAGATGTGTAATGCATTGTGGAGGAAGATAACCTGTTTCGTGAGGGTGTGAATGATCTGCTTATTGCTGCTGCCGATGTGGAGGATGGGGATGCTCCTTAGTGCAATTTCAAAGTTTATGGGCATGATTTGAGATGATGGCTGGCTCTAGTTCCAGATACAAAGTTGTGGGAGCGGACATTTTGCACATGCTAGGTATTAATGTAGTTGGACGGAACCCTCTTGACATATGTCCTAAAGGATATGGGGGCTCACCAATTTATATTTTCGGATCAAAATATGTTGCAATTGCCTTCACAGATAGAGCTATATGAGCTACTCTGTATGTAGTGGACAAGGGTGTGCCACTGCTGAGTTGAAGGCATCAAAAAGGACTAGGTATGGTTATTAGTCCCAATGCACCGCAACCAGTTATGTATGTGGGGGGTGAATGGGGTGATCGGTTTCATATCGTGTTTGCCGATTGTCTGGGTTGCCTGAAGGGCTTTAGACACAAGATCATTTTGAAAAGGGGGCAAAATCTGTTGTACACAAGGTTTGTTCTGTTCATCTGTTTCTGAGGGAAAACCTAAGGCTGAACTTGACAAATTGTGTCTGAATGATGTAATTGAACCTGTAGAACCTATTGAAGCCACTGAGTGGTTTTCCCCTGTGGTAATTGCCAAAAAGGGGGACGCCAATATTAGGATATGTGTGGACCTTAGATCCCTCAACAATAACATCTGGATATATCGGCATCCATTGCCCAAGGTGCAGGAAATGATTACCCTTCTGCACGCCGCCAAGTATTTTTCCATGATTTACTTACGTAGTGCCTATCACCAGATTGTTTTGCATCCAAATTCTAGATCCTTGACTTTGTTTGTGAGGTTGTTTAGAGGGCTGCCCTATGTAAAGTGCTTCCAGGTTGACATTTTGGTATTTGCCCCTTATCCTGAACGTCATGAAGAATATGTGTGTGAGGTTTTGAGAATTTTGGACCAGGCTGGTCTTACTGTCAAGAAAGAAAAGTGTAAGTTTGGCATCACAGAAGTGTCTCACTTGGGGCATGCTATTAATTGGCAAGGCATCAGGCCTAATATTGATTTGGTGGAGGCATGGTTGAAAGTTCCAGCTGCTCAGAATAAGGATGATGTTAAAGCACCTTTGGGATTCGCAGAGTACCATTCAAAGTTTCTACAAAGGTTTGCAAACATTCTTGACCCTTTAAGGGAACTGTTTTGCAAAAAAGCCAGATTTGTAAGGAACACAGAGTCTCTGGAGGCATTTTCTGGCATCAAAAATGGCTTTGCGCGTGCCCCCACCCTCAGCATGTTTAATCAATGTTGCAAGAGCATTCTTATGACTGATGCCAGTGCGGTGGGTCTTGGGGCTGCTCTCATTCAGATTCATTAGGGGAGAGAATGTGTGATAGTGTTTGCTTCCAGGGCCTTTCAAGGTCCAGAAAGAAACTACTCTATGGTGGAGAGAGAACCCTTGGCATGTTTTTGGGTGGCCAACCACATTCGGTTTTTATTGTGGAGTGCACCGTTCATTTTGAAAACTGATCACAAACCCTTGGTCCATGGGTTGCATGAAGGAATGTGGGTGGCTCCCGGAGGATTCATCGTTGGGCTCTTACTCACCAAGAGTATAATTTCTTATGTTGTCTATGTTCCAGGATCGAATAATGTTGTGGCAGATTGTCTTTCTTGTCTTCCCCTTGAAGGGAGAAAGCAGATTAGTGAGGAAGGATGGCCCATGATTGCAGCCATTGGACAGAATGAAGTGTTGGTGGGGAGTGAAGCAGATGAGGAGATGACTACGGTCTGTCAATTATTAAAGGACGGTTGGCAAGAGCGAGTTGTTGGAATATGTGCAGAGTTTGGTCAGCTTAAGGAAGAGTTGTGGATGAATGGTGACATTTTGTGCAGAGGTGAGAAAGTTGTTCCTCCAAAGGGCATGAGGAGTGTCATTCTGGAGATTTCTCAAAAAGGTCACATAGGAAGAAATATGACTAAAAGGAGAGTGAGAGAGGCATATTGGTGACCCAACATGGATGCTGAAGTGGAGTTTCTGGTTAGAAAATGGTATGCCATGCGCATCAAATGATAAGTCACATGTGGTGACAAACCCCCATTGTGTCCAATGACATTTTGGGTCAGTCTGTGGGAGAGAGCAACGCTGAATATAATTTGTCCTTTGCCTAGATGTTATCAAGGGAAGAGATTCATGTTTGTACCACCATTCTAAGTGACCATGTGAGGGGTGGTCAAGTGAAATCACAGCTAAGTCTTTCTGGAGTTTCTGGATGTTACTTTCAGAGTGGAAGGGTTTCCTTCAGTCTTGTTAAATGACAATGGTGTGCAGTTCAAGTCCAATGTAGTGAATGACTATTTGAAAGAGGTGGCAGTCCATCATGAAACTAAAGTCTTGTACTGTCCACGGCAGAATGGCATGGTGGAGCGTTTCAACAGGGTGGTGAAGGGGATGCTTCAACTGGCCAAAATGTCCAATCTGGATGTGGTGAGTTCAATTTGTAGAGGAGGTCGCAAGTACGGGCCGCACTCCAACCGTCCATTTTGAAGTACCAGGAACATTCAGGCCAAGGTATGTGACGAATGATGAGCAAATAAACCAGCAGAGAGCTGCAGTGGGGCTCTCTCCAGTACCTATCAGAAGAACAGCACCTATTGAAGTACTGACACCCTAGAAAACATGGACAGTAAGGTATACATTGAGAAAACCATATCAACAAATGAAACGAAATGAAGATTGTCTGAGTACAGTCCCTGAAGAAGCCAAAAAGGTCTTAATGGAAGATGAATGGTGATGTCACAAGAACCCAGACTGACTCACATATAGAAGATATGACGACCTGAGAATGACGTAAAGAGACGAAACACCATGGACAAGGGACATCGTGAACCTGAAGTGAAAGGACGATGTCAAATGTTAAATGCTTATTCCATGAGCATGATGAAGATAGTCAACCAGGTTACACATGTACGTATGCTTGAAAGCGCAAGAAAGCTAAGAAAATTGTACGGCTTGCTATGCTTAGTAGTAAGATAGATTGCGGCAAGCGCCACCTATACATATCTACCTCAAAAGAAGCATGTTATATAAGTATACTTCCACTATGCACAAGAAGCAGGACAAATCAAAGGTTACTAGAGGCCACACGAGGAGAGCTCATATTTAACAAATCAAGAATAAAAGGCAGAAACAAAACTCAGCAGAGACAAATTGTGCCAAAAAGCCAAGGTCATATCAGCTAAAATAGATGAACAGTAGCTACAATTAATGAAACAAGGAACACAATATCCTGCTCAGAAAGGTCAAGATAAGAAACCGGGGGAGCCTGAGGGGCACCCTGCACCTGGCCGACCATTATGCATGCTGCTAGGCAAAGTGGAAAAGTATGAGTGGGGTTGGCGCCAACCCAATCATAATGGTCCAAGTAATCTAGAGGCCTATAGTTAGTAGAACCAATGGGACGTCGTACTTTTAGTGATATCTACAGTAGCCATTTTTGAAGGAAGATCTTAGATGCCCCACCTGACAGTGTTTACCCAATCCTCTTACTCCGTTACCATATACAGATATAGTACCTATATTAAAGTTACCTTCCTAGAACCAATAGAATTGCATGGCAACTTTTAAGCGTTAAACGCCAGTGATGACGAGTTTTTAGTATAAATGATGTGTTTCTTATGAAGTTCGTTGGAGTTGTGAAACAAGAGGCAAGATCACACAACTGCTGATATTCATGAAACTCCCCGTCTTTTGTACTTGTCATTAAACGGACTACCTTTGCCAAAACGTTGAGTTGTCATTATTTATTTGATGCTTGAGTCTTAATCTGTCCCCATCCATCTCACGGGTGCTGCTATTCCATCTTAAAGTGCCATTGGGCAACCCCCAGTCTTATGGGCCGGCTGGGGTCCTGGTGCAAACTTCGTAACAGAGGATGGTTTATCGATTATCGATTAGATAAGACACCCATTGACCGTGGACATAAAGTAACTCTCGGTTCCCTGCAATATCACAATTCCTTTGCCATCTGGCTAAGTAGACCGTGAAGCTCCCCGTAGATAGTGGTTAGAATAAAGAGCAAAACCTGCAGGTAAAGGTCTGAAGGGACATGTGATTCCCCCACAAAACCCTTCCCACTTCTAAGAGCAGCTAAGCGGGTGAACGGCAGCAGACGCGGTGACGAAGGCGGTGGTCCCGAGCATCCAGAGAGGAAACATGCGAACGGTGAAAGACTAAATGCTTTGGCAAAAAGTACATGCCATAGAACAAGTAAGGGAAAGTATCGGTGAGAGGCGGGACATGGAAAATACAGTTAGATGTAGAGTAGAATGTATGTATATATATAAGGGGAAGGAAATAGTGACTCAATGGGTGACCGAGTAGTAGAGAAGAATACCAGGAGGATACCTGAGAAGAGAGAGATACCGGGGAGGACACCCGAGAAGAGGGGATACGCTCAAATTCCTATGCTTAATGTAGCGGTTAGAAGAAGCCTGTATCCAAAGTCCTGAATAAAATAGAAATAAATAGAAAACCACAGCGGTTAAAGAAGCTTTTGAAAGGGATGGGTTTACACCACATGTCAGGGTAGAATTTAGGGGCCGAGATATGTCTAGCCAGCTGGAGTTTGTCTAGTCTGTTAACGTCTGTCTCATGTGTTGTTTGTTGTGACGTCATAGGATGACATTTTTCCTTCGAGGAACTAGCATAAAAATTACGCGATTGATTAACTGAAGTATTGTACAATACGAATTGATGTTTGTTGGCTGAAAAAGAAAGTATAATTCTTTGTGAAAAAATGGGATTGGAAATTGTGACGATTGGTGCTCGCTCATATTCTGAAGTTGTTTAAGAAACGGAAAGGCATAGCAAGTGTTATATAAAGAGAAGGTGAACAGATTTAAGCTTGGAAGACATGACTCCATTAGCACACCTGTGCAAACGGTTGCCAAAACACGCACCTAAGCTGAAAAAGTACAGTGCAGAATAGGTTAAAGGAACCGCAAACAAAATGTTTATGCCATGGCCCCAGGGTGGATCACTGTCTAAAACGGTCCTACAGCACATGACGACATATTTGCACGCCACATACACAGGAAAAAAGTTAGACAAACGCCTAGCTAGTTTAGAGCTTTGGAAGATGTATCAACAGGATAAGGAGGAGTAGCCGCTGTTAGATTGGATACGTAACGTGTGCACAGAGGGGGGTGAGGCGCCTTCCGCGCCACCCGCCCCATCTGAAACAAAAAATGAAGTCAGTAAGGATGAAGGGTTATACCCGCTAAGAGAACTTAAAGCAGCTACGGGGTATAGCAACCCAGCATATGAGTCACCTATGCAAAGTAGTGACGAAAACCCAGACAAATACAGAGATAGTGATATCACCTCCAAAGTCCAGAGGGACAAGGAGTGACACAAGAATGAGAAATAAAAGACCAGGCACAAGCAAGTACATCTCTCGATACAGAGAGAGAGGGCAAAAGATGGAAAGGAAATGAGGAGAGAACTGATGAGATAGCATTCACACAGAACGAATGGATGGGAGGGCAGATTTTATTGAAACTCGATGGTAAAGGCATTGATGACGCGAAACAAAAAGGGAAGCTAGATGATTTACAGAGAAAGGAGAAGGAAAATGAAAAAGGGTTGAGAGACGAAAGAATCAGGAAAAAAGATAGGCAAAGATGAGAGCAGTTATATTGCGAAGAACAAGAAAGACAACGCGATCATAAGCAGAGAGCAGCTAATCATCATGATAGACAGGTGCAATGGAGACTAGAAGAAGAGCAAAGGATACAGGATAAAAGAATAAAGGGATGAAGGGATGAGGAAATTCGAAGGACAAATGAACATAGAGATGCAAAGAAAGAGGATGAAGATAGAGTCGGAGAGGAAGCGAGGAAGAGCAGAGAATTCGATGATGATGTAGAACGTAAGCGAAGACAGAGAGTACTCAATCTTGAATATCTGGAAAGGGAGGTTAAAAAACCTGATCCAGTAGTAGATTGGGAAGACATAGAAGAATTCTTTCCTGAGTACGATTCAGTACCAGGCACGTCTAGGGCAAATATCGAGGATGACTTCGACACTAGAAGCATCGGAGAGACGATCGATAGAATATATGATGAAATGGGGCTAAAACAAGTACCCCAAGGGAGGGGGAGGATGAGCGCCTCCTGCAATAAACAGAAAAACAATGAGAGAAGAGAGAGGGGGCTATGCATCACAAATTTCCGTTACTCAAGAAAGGAGGAATGAGACCACAGTATATTCCATGGCCACACATGGATCGGGAAAACCTGAAAAATAAGCTTCCAATGCTGACATCGGGAGCCGGAAAATGGATACACGAGCTAGAAAAGATGACGGAAGGGAACACGTTAGCTACAGGGGATATCAAGGGTCTTTTAATCGCCAAACTTGGTGATAGAGCTGACGATGGGTGGACACGGGCAGGTTACCCTGGTGTTACTACGGTTACACGTAACATGTTTGGGGATGCTTGGGGTCTCATGCAGAAGGGATGTGGCCTAGCAGTTCGGGCTGGACTGCCCCTTTTGGGGTGGGGCCAAGCCTGATTTGCATATGGTATTCCCCTTCTGTAATGACTTGGCAGGCGAAGAACGGTGGTCTGGAGGGTTGCCCAGAGCATTGCCAGTGGTTAAGATTAATTCTAAACCTTCCAGCCATCACCTTTTTGTTTTTGCTTTGTCACCCGAGTGGGACGGGTATGCCCAGACGTGGGTCATGTGCCTGCTGGGCCTAGAGAGCCAAGCTACTCCTCACTGATGAGCCCCAACAAGGGCGAAACATATTTGGGGATGCTTGTGGTCTCGTGCAGAAGGGATGTGGCCTAGCAGTTCGGGGTGGACTGCCCCTTTTGGGGTGGGGCCAAGCCTGATTTGCATATGGTCTTTCCCCTTCTGTAATGGCTTGGCAGGCGAAGAACGGTGGTCTGGAGGGTTGCCCAGAGCATTGCCAGTGGTTAAGATTCATTCTAAACCTTCCAGCCATCACCTCTTTGTTTTTGCTTTGTCACCCCGAGTGGGACAGGTATGCCCAGACGTGGGTCCCGTGCCTGCTGGGCCTAGATACCCAAGCTGCTCCTCACTGATGAGCCCCAACAAGGGCATAACATGTTTGGGGATGCTTGTGGTCTCGTGCAGAAGGGATGTGGCCTAGCAGTTCGGGCTGGACTGGCCCTTTTGGGGTGGGGCCAAGCCTGATTTGCATATGGTCTTTCCCCTTCTGTAATGGCTTGGCAGGCGAAGAACAGTGGTCTGGAGGGTTGCCCAGAGCATTTCCAGTGGTTAAGATTCATTCTAAACTTTCCAGCCATCACCTCTTTGTTTTTGCTGTGACTACAGTTAATACTGCACATGATGGAGCTCCATTTAACAATCGCAGAGCCGCGGTATCGAAAGCATTGTGATTGCCATATCCGGATACTTCCGACATCACACGAAAGATGAAGGAGTCAGAGGAACCTTTGCTTTACATTCAGAATTTCCAAGACGCGTGGGTACTCGAGACTCGTGAATCTTGGGGGAAATTTATACTTGTGTTTTACCATATATTATGCCAAGGCTGCCTGACCAGGTACAGAAACAGCTCAAGAAATTGGTATGAATACAAGCCAAAACGTGGTCTGAAATACAGTTGACCATAGCGCACTATTGCAGACTGCTTCAAGAGAAGAATCACAAAAAGGAGGCTGCACGAAAAGGTGAAGAAGAAAAATTAGTGCAGAAGTAATTGTCAAAATATGCTTTTGAAGGGGCAATTATAATCAGTAGAGACGGACCAAGCATGCAGCAGGTCAATAATCCAAAACAGAGTAATCAGGGCAATAATGGGTTTTACCCCAGAGGGAGAGGATTTAGATGAAGAGGATGGCAGAGTATTCAGGGAGGCTTTCAAAACATGCAAAATGACAATCAAGATATGTCAAATGGGCAAATAATCAGGCCACTGCCAATATGTTGGGTGTGTGGGATGACAGGGTACATAGGACGCACATGTAGAAGTCAAGGCATGATGCAAAACAACCAAGGAACAAGTGCAAGTATGGTGAATCCACCTGTGTTTTTACTACAGGGAGGAAATGAAGTTGCACAGAATCACACGGTGCAACAGCAAATGCCAGAAGCACAGCAAAGCTTGCAACCTCAGAATTAGATGAGTTTTCCACAAGGACAGTCTCAACAGTCACTGATGCAACTGTCACAGAAAGTAAGTGCAGGACAGGCTGTGAACTTTGGGATGAGAACTAACACTGGTGATGGGGGAAGTCCATTCATGGAAAATTGGAAAAAGTTGTATATGGACTAGGACAGCTCACTTGGAAACCATATGTGTTCTATCCTATCAGTGACACCAGACCCTCACCAGGAACCAAGGGTGGAATTTGTTATATGGGATAAAGAATATTCCGTCTTAGTTGACACGGGTGCAACACGTTTGTGTATACGTGAAGACAAGTTTTCCTTGTCCAGCGATGCTAAAAATACTCAGGGCTTCACAAGAGCTACAAGTTGTGTTGTTTTTACAGATGCACTTCCAGTCTCTACAGGAGAATGTGACATGAATGTACCACTGTTATATTCAAGACCAACCCCAGTAAATATCTTTGGACGAGATCTAATGACCAAGTTAAACATGACAATCTTGTTCACACAGAAAGGCATAGTATGTTCAACTCCAAGAATGCGCTATTTGAACGTATGCAAGATGATTAGAGCAGACGTGGGACACACAGCTATGAGAGCTATCCCATTAGAACCAGAAATATTTGCGTATGGAGTATGTGTGCTAATGGCAAGGCTGATAGGCCTTGCAGACAAAACCATGAGGTCCCCAGATGAATTTCTCTTTAGGCCAAGAATACCTATGCACGAGGAAAAGGGACAAGTATTTCCTTTGGTGATACACACAGCCATAATACGAGGGAAAATGGCTTTGATCAATGGTTGTGATGATGAAGGCCGACAATGGTGCACAGTAATCACTGTTGAAGAAGGGTACAGATTGACTGACATCACTGATGACAATCTGTTTGATGAACAAGCAGATGGGGAAGAAAGAACAGTTGAGGTAAATCTCACTTTCTGGGTGAAAATTATCAAAAGAGAAGTGCCCCAGTGAAAGATGTTGGCACACACCCAGCCTGAATATTTTGAGGACGAGATGGCCCACATGCCTGTCTCAGCATGGACCACAGGCCCCTATGACGTGAAAGGAGTCGGAGAAGTAAAAATTAAACTGAAGCCATACTGAACACATCCAAGCCACACATGATAAAATAGATGCAGAGCTTTTTAGGTCTTTGCAATTATGTCAGGGCATGGGTCTTTGACTACAGCTCATATACCAAGCCCTTGTAACAGGCCCTAAAACAGGCACAGGTGAGGAAAGTAAAAACTGAATTGTCTGGGACCATGGAAGAAGGATTTACTGAACTCAAGAGAACCATTTGCATGGCACCAGTGCTAGGGATTCCCAATTATGCAGAGGAATTCTACCTGTTCTCACACATGAATGGCAGCGTTCTGACAGCAGTGCTCACACAGAGAACCACATTGGGGTACAAGCCCCTGGCATATTACAGTGGGAATTTGAACCCAGTGATGAGAGGCCATTTCCCTTGCGAACAAAGTTTAGCTGCTGCAGCATTCGCCATAGAGAAGGCTACAACCTTTGTGATGGGATGCTCCATGACGTTGTACATCAAACACGCGCTATTTGCTATTCTAGAGAAACCAAAGGGCACATTGACATCGCAGAGAGCTTCTGCCTATGAAGTGATCATATCGAATCCATTAATTAAGGTAGTTCGATGCAAGATAGTGAACCCAGCTATGTTCTTAGCAGAGGCAGTCACTGAAGGAGAACCAATCCATGACTGTGAAAATTATGAAGAATTCTATGATGAAATTCCCAGAGTGAAAGAAAATGCATTGGCAGAAGGAGAAATTGGGGCTCATTATGGGTCGGGCAGTCCGGAAATAACAGTGGTGGTAAACCCGCCGCCACTGTTAATTCCAGACCGCCCGATCTCGAGTCCTGCAGGAGGGAGTCTGATCTGGCGGATTTAACACCGCCCGCCTGCAGGCAGACATGGAAACACCAGCACCATTACGAGATTTACCGAATTCCGCCTCTGGAATTACCGGGACACCAGGGTCATAATGCCCTGGTAATTCCGGGAGTCACAGAGGCGGAATGGTAATACGAGTCTGGCGGTAACCGAGCTGGAAAAACTGGCTGGTTGCCGCTGGAATCATAATGAGGCCCATTGTCTTTGTTTGTTTGTTTGTTTTATTATTTATAATGCGCTATTATACCCAAGGGTATCAGGGCGCAGCATTTACAAGAATATGCAAAGCTTGGTTACAAAGTGTACAAAGTTCAAATAGCATAGGGAATGTACAGAGCAGTAGATGAGAGCACACAATATATACAGTATATACAAATTAAAAGGTGGCACACAAGGTTACACAATGTGCGGATCGCAAGAGGGTGGCTTTAGCACTTATCTATTTTGGCTGTCCTTCAGTTTAAGCCATGAAATTACCTTAGAGCGGAAATTCAGGTAGGGCATGTCTACTCTGAGGTTGGGGGGCAAAGAGTTCCATAGTTTGGCTGCCTTTACCGGGAAACTGTTACCTCCTATGGTGGCAAGTTTGTAGTTTGGGACAGAGAGGCAATCTTTGTAAGCAGTTCTGAGGGGTCTTGCGGAGGCTTGTCTATGGAATCTGTTAGTCAAGTAAATCGGGGCAGCGTTGTTAAGAGATTTGTAGGTAAGTGAGGCCGTTTTTAGGAGAATTTTGTCTCTGGTAGAGAGCCAGTTATTCTGTTGGCTGAAACCTGATATATGCTCTCTTCTGGGGATGCCCAATGCTGCTCTCAGGGCGTTATTCTGGAGAGTTTGTAGCTTGCTGGTAGTAGCCTTGGAGGTTCCCAGGTAGAGGGCGTTACAGTAGTCAAGGCGGGATAGAATGAGGGCTCTAGCGAGTGTAAGGCAGCTAGTGTCTGACAGAAATGGTTTAGCTGAGCGGATTAATTTGCATGTATATGCAGATGAAGATGCCAGTGAGCTCAGTTGTCTTTTGAAGGAGAGGTTAGAATCCAGGTAGAAGCCCAGTGTTTTGACCTCCTGTCCAACTTTGATGTTGTTCCCATCTATCATGAAAGAGTTGTAGGCTGGGCTGAGTTTCCCTAGACTATGCGTTGTTCCCAAGATGATAAGCTCTGTTTTCTCATCCTTCAGGCATAGTCCATGAGTGGCCATCCATGCCTGGATGATGATGTACACCCTATTCAGCAAGGCCAAATCCTTTCCATAATCTCCAGAAAGCGGAAGGAGGATCTGAGTATCATCTGCATAATTAGTGTAGGTGATACCAAGATGATCCAAATCATCGAAAAGGGGCTTGGTGAATATATTGTACAATGTAGGGGAGACGCAGGATCCCTGTGGTACACCACAGGTGATAGGTATAGGGTCTGCTGCAGCTGTAGGCGAAAATACCCTCATGGTTCTTCCGTTAAGGAATGAAGTGATCCATGAGATGGCCTCGGGAGAGAAGTGTGCTGCTGTGTGGAGGTGTGAATATAAGACAGAGTGGTTGACCAGATCGAAAGCTGCAGAGAGGTCAAGAAGGAGGAGCAAGGCAACTTGTCCTTTGTCCCTAAGTGTATCAATCTGAGCTTTCAGGTCGATGAGAGCAGTCTCAGTCCCATGTTGAGGGCGGAACCCAGATTGTCTAGATCCTAAGAGGTGGTGTTCTTCCAGGTGCTTCTGTATTTGAACGTAAGCTACCTTATCTAGGATTTTTAGTAGGAAGGGAACAGTCGTTATGGGTCGGTAATTGGTGGGTATGGCTGGGTCGAGGGTAGGTTTTTTTAGTAAGGGAAGTACCCAAGATTGTTTTAGATTGCTGGGGATGGAGCCGGTGGAGAAAGAGGCATTGATCAATTTCGTGATGAAGGGTGAAAGATCGCGAGCAGCGTCTTTGATGAGCTGTGCCGGGCAAAGGTCTCCCTGGCAGTTAGACGGTTTCAGGGACAAGATGATTTTTTCCACATCGAGTGTATTGACTTTAGTGAACTTGAAGCGCGTGGGGTCTGTGGTTGTACACTTGTCCGGTTTTTTAGAGGGGGGCATGTCTTTTACGGTCTCTTTTTTGCTGGAGATTTTGGTTTGAAGGGTCTTGATCTTATTGGTCAGGGCATTCTGAATTTTTGAGCACCAGTTTTTATCTTTGGTGCAGGTATCAGGGGGTAGTATGGTAGTTTCAACTTCTTTGAGAATGGAAAAGAGTTCTTTCATGTTGGATTTAGCTGATGATATACGAGAGTCATAGGACGTTCGTTTGGCCACATATATTTCTTTTTTGTAGAGTGCAGATATTTTAGATAGATTAAATTTGTTAGCAGCTGAGGGACATTTTTTCCAAGTAACTTCGCAGTTTCTCTTTTGTTGCCTCAGGTTTTTGAGGAATGGTGTGTACCATTTGTTAAGGTGTGATTTCTGTTTGCTCGGTTTGAGTTTGAGAGGGGCGATGAGGTCCAGTGCTGAGGCCATGGCTTTATTATATTCCTCAACTAGGATCTCTGGGTCCGCCTTGTCCGAGAGTGTGTCAAGTTTGGGGAGTAGGTTCGGGATGAGTCTTTCTGCTGTAATGTTTTTCTTGTTTCTGGTGAGAATAGGTGGGGCTGTTGTGATAGGCAGAGGTGTAGGTCTGTCTGTGGTTAACCAGAACGAGACTAGGTGGTGGTCGGTCCAGATTAGAGGTGAGATATTGGTAATGTTTGCTACGCAGTTGTGATCGGCCACCCAATCGAGTATTCTACCTTTTGAGTGAGTAGGGGCCATGGTTCTTTGTGCAAACCCTAGTTCAGCAAGGGTGGTGCCTATAGCGTTGGATATTGGGTCTGCTGGGTCATTGTAGCCTAGGTTAAAGTCCCCCAAGGTAAGGACTTGAGCTGAGGTTTTGAGGTTGCTAGTTAGGATAGCGTTAAGGTCTTCATCAAAGGTACCGATGGGTCCTGGTGGGCGGTAAATCAAGTGGATGGTGAGGGTTTGGGTGTTAGTGAGTGGGACTTTGACTGACAAGTTTTCGCAGGATTGGACATTGGAAGGTGTAGCTAGTCTCATGAGTAGGCTAAGTTTATGTATAATGGCAACACCCTCTCCTCTGGACTTGAGGCGATCTTGCCTCAGGATGGTGTACTTGTCTGGGACTGCTAGCATGATCATGGGGCCTGCTGCTGGGTGTAACCAGGTCTCGGTGATGGCGAGGAAGTCTAGGTCGTCTTTGAGGATCAGATCTGCTATTTCTGTAGCATGTGCTACTAAGGATCTAGCGTCGATTAGGGCTCCCTTGATTTTAGGGTTGGCTGTCTTTATGGTGGTAGTTGTGTTTTCAGTAGCGCTAGTGTGGCGTTTATCTTGAGTTTGTCCGGGTGTACTCTGGCTAGGGTGGATGAGTATGGGGTTAGAGGAGAGGTTGTGATGAGAATTAGAGGTTTTAATGTTAGGGTTAAGTTGAGGTAACGGCTTTAAGGATTTTTGTGGGGTATGCAGCGAGCGGGCCAATGGCTCGTAGATTTTGGCTAATCTAGCTCTGAGTCCTAGGTTCCTGTCTATGGTAGTGCGAGGGAGACTAGGTAGTATCTGAAGGTTGGCTAGGTCTGTATGGGGTGGAATCTGGTCGGTGGGCATGGAAGAAATGGGCGTATTGGGCAGTTGAGGTGCCATTTTACAGTAGGTGTGTAAAGTAATGTTCAGGAAGATGAGTACAGAGGCGTGCAAGTTTGTGATAGGTAGATGCATTCTGAGTAGAGTTGTAGATAGTGTGTTGACTAAGTAGATGCTAGTTGTCTGAGGGCATCTAGAAGCGAATTTGAACAGTATGACTAGATAAGACTGGATTTGCGAACAGGCAGCATGTCTAGATACAACTAAAATCAGGATCGAGCGGCAATTAGATTCGAAATTGAGCAGTATAGCTAGGTATGGCTAGAGTACAGGCAGCATGTCTAGATACATATGGATTTGAGCGTGTTAGAGGCTGGATAAGCATTTGTTGACGGTTCCTCGAGAATCGATCAAAATGATGGACAAAAGTACAGAGGCACTGCTGTAATGAAGCACACAGCAAATGGAAAATTTGACTACTCATTAGTGCACGATTACCAACTCACTATTCAGCACAAGCTGCAGAATTATTGTCGTTGATACTCATGATTAAGAATCATGCAGACCAGGAAGTGTACAGTGACTCCGCCTATGTGACATCAACAGTAAACGCAGGTTTAGCGCACTAGAAAAGGAAGGGGTTACCGCCGAGCAGACGGCACGCCAGTGCAGCACGGAGCCCTTCTGGATAGGCTCATTAAGGCACTACAGCTCCCAGTGGGCATAGCGGTCATAAAGTGTGACGCCCACATGAAGGGGACAGATTTTATATCACGAGGGAATGAAGCAGCAGACACAGAGGCCAAGCGTACGGCATCCAAGGGCGAGACCATCATGGATGTGGAAATCACTGATGTGAACGAAAAAATTATTGTTGCACGAAGTGAACCTGAAAGCTACAATACCATGGGGCAACCCCAGTTAATGGAACTCCAAGGGGAGGCACCACAGGAGGAGAAGAATCTCTGGAAGCGGCAAGGGTGTTCTTTAAACCCTTTTGAAAGCTTGTGGTGAAAAGACAGCACAGATAAACCAGTAATGCCTATAGCCCTGTTAAAAATAGCATTGGAACAGTTGCACTATCCAGCGCACATGACAAAAAAGAATCTTGCGGCAACGCTCGCTGAAGACTGGTTTATACCGAATTTAGCAGAGCACATTGCATTTTTTATGGTGAACTGTATAATCTGCCAGTAGTTCACAGGTGGGAACACACTGAAAGTAATTAGGAATCATCCCAAGACCACATGGACCTTTTCAGCACTTGAATGTCGATTACGTCGATATGATTCAAGTATCTAATGGGTACAGGTATCTAATTGTTGTGGTGTGTCCATTCTCTAGATGGATAGAAGCAGGTCCATGTACACACCCAGAATCTACCTGTGTGGCCAGATTTCTGGTGAGAGAGGTATTTCCAAGGTGGGGAGTATGTGAGGTCATGAGGTCAGATAATGGTCCTCACTTTGTCAACAAAGTTTTTGAACAGATTAGCTTGTTGCTTGCTATAAAGCACAAGTTCTCGTCGGCATATCACCCGCAAGGTAATGGGATATGTGAGAAGCTCAATGACTTGTTAAAGGAAAGGATAACCAAGTTGAAGCTTACTTAAGAAAGGGATGGTTACACTGCCTTCCTTTGGCACTGTATGCACTCAGAAACCAACTTGGTTCTTGTCGTGATACACAAAAGTGTCAATTTGCCAATCAGGGCTGTAGATGACAGCATTAGCCGCTGAAAGCCAATAGTTTATTCAAAGTATGTGCTAAATGCTGACAGTAGTCTGTTGTAGCACCTCCATTATGCAGTAGTGAGCTACAAGGAATATGCAGGCCTAGTAGGGGTGGTAGGTCACATTATGCATTGTAGATAGACAGGCAGGGCGGAGGCCCCAGTTGTGTAGCTAATAGAGACATTATTGGAGTGTTTGGAGCATTATAGCGCCTATATAGCACTTAGATAGCCAATCTTAAGCGCTATGGACACTAAGCTATGAGTGCATACCTTTTAGAGCTTGCTCACATGGGGTTAATTCATCTCGGCTTCTCTTAGATTCTTCTGCCTTCCTAACTGTAGCCCTGCATGGCTTCATAAACAAATCCTGTTTCCCTGAGAAGGCCTGGTACGGCCTTGCCCACACGCTGATAAGGACATTCCAGTGCTTTCGCAGAGAGGGCTCCCAGGGAGGGGTAGGAGCGAGCAGGGAGCATCTCAGAGAGAGTTGGGTTTTTCCATGAGCAAGCCTATATTTTGCACAGGGAAAGTTCTGGAACTGTGTGTCATGGACTGACAGCACGAGATTACAAAAATGCATGCCCACATGGATCAGGTTGGAGATCGATCAGTGGACTTGGTTCGAGCAAGATCGAGTGTCCGGAACCTGATGCACTGTCGGCACCCTGCAGCGCTGTCATCTGAGCGGGGCTGGCACCAGCTAGCTTATGAGGGCCAGGGTCTCCCAGCACTGATTGAAGGGGTGTAACACTGTGTTTCTCTATGTTTCTCTAAGTTCTATGTTTCTCTATATTTTGTATTTCTCTAAGTTTTGTGTTTTGTAATCTTCTCTAACTTGAATCCCAAGGTGCTGCTAAATTTTACTGTTTATGCTTTTTTCTAATAAATGGTAAACATTTTGAAGGTGTCATTTGTCACTAGCATGGGTTCACTGCTCGGCACATTAGAACCTGTATTTCGGGCTGATTTGGGTAATTTTTGCTCTCAGGGGCTGGTCCCGAGGAAGATTTTCCCCTTTTCAAGACATTTGGTGGCAGCTTGGGGATTTGTGCAGAGCAGTGCCTTGCTGTGAAATGACAAATTGTGTGAGAGAACACAGTGCAGAGTGAGGAGCAGGCTGTCACATTTCCTTGGTGGTCTCACTGCAGCTCTGAGACATCAAATAGACTGCACCTTTGTATTGGATTGCCGTGGCCGATAGCTTGTGTGATTAAGACTTTCCCCTTCAGTAAATCAGTCGTGGCTGATTTACTGCTTGGGAACGGAGCCAGGGAGCACAAGGCGATAAACAAGCGGGAAATGGCTAGGTTTAAAGCGCTCAGATGAATGGTGAAGAAAGATTTATGTTCAATTAGGAAAGAATTTTATCATGCAGTTTCCCCAGTTAAAGTTGTAATTTGGATTGCAAAGTGAGACGAAAGCTTGCTCTATTTTGGCATGAGGGCAGAGAAAAGGAAAAATAGTTGCGAGGATTTGGCATGCAAATTGTGAATAGTGATTTAAACATTGAGATCCAGCCCCAGTGTGCTAGCGAGTGGGGGGCTGTAATGTAAGGAGGCAAAGGTTCGCTTTTTATAATGTATGCTTTTGAAGTGTTGACATTCCTGAAGATAACGTGGGAATGAGTGGAGTTTAGGAGAAAGAGTACCATCTGTGTTGAAAGCCTAAAGGGTTTGTTTGTTTTTTGGCAAATGTAAATTCCATGTGCTGGTGGGGCATTCTGTTTAAAGAAACACACTAAAATGGCTACATTGCATTTTAGCTGTGCCATGCTTACAATGGGTGAGAGACTCACTTAAAAAAGAAAGTGAGTGAATGGTATTTGGATTTTCGATTTTTGCATATTGATTTGAAATTGCAGAATCAGTTTGCAATGGTTTGGGGGGAAAAGACAAATTATATTTTCTAAACTGCCCCTAAATTGCCCGTAGAGTATTTTGACTGTTCCCATGCTATGCCATGGATTAAAGTACTGTTGCTATTAAGTGATGTATGTTTTGGAAATAGTGACCTGTTGACTGTGATACATGATGAAATATTTTGTTGACACATTAACAGCCCACAAGCAATATAGAGTGTGGGTTGCTCTTGCAGAAAACATGCAGGAAGCTGCACTACACATGACATGTTTTAAATGCACTGAAATAAGTGGTTACATTCTGGCAATGGTACAACAGAATGAAAAATCTGTGTGTGATAAGACAGCACAAAGATTCAGTGGGTTGCGGGTTCTTTTGAAAGATCGCACATTGCATTGGAGTGAGTTTGTGAAGCCAAACTGCAAAGTCACCAGAAAGAAACATGATTTTACATGGGACATTGATCAGTAGGCTGCTTTTAAACAGGCTAAAAGACACTTTGCAGAATTACATGGAGTTGAATCTGATGACAAGAAAAAGTACCTATTTTGAAAATAAGAGTCTTGCTGTGCAGAGCTTGTGCCTTGAAGATAACTTGCACTGTCTTGGGCGAGGTGCGCAAAAAGAATAAAACTGTTGGAGGAAGGCAAGAAAGCAGAATGCCGCGCTCCTGTTCAGTAAAATGGTGTTTACAGAAGCTGGCAGATATGGGAGTTTTTCTGAGTTGCTAAAGCAGCGCAGAAAACAGTTAATCTGGGTGAACTGTCTGAAACGAGTGCCTTCCATTGAAGCCGCCCCAGCTTTTGAGTTATAGGCAAAGAGACACGCTTGCTGCGTGCGTATGGCGCTGCCATGTGCACTGGAAAGATAAACAATTACATTCCTGCATCCCATCCCCTGTGAGAGACACCGTCAGTGTGAGCAAAAACTGAGGAGGGGGTGCAAAGACAGAATGCTGAAACAAAACTAATCAATAATTGCTGTGAGTGAGAAGATGAAAAAGAGCGCAATCTACCTTACACATGCTGATGTACGCATGCTTTCTGACACTGGCATGCAATAAAAGAGCTGATCAGAAGTAAAGAGTTTGCCCAGTATCAACACTGGAAGGAAAATAAATGCTGCATGCAGATGGCAGGCTGGGCGCCTCACGCATCTGAACATTTGGGGGAAACTGTGCATCTGTGAATGGGCTAAGAAAAGACAGCTGCCCATTTCAAGAGACATTGCCGTGCAAGCTGCATCCCCGTGCCCCATGTGATGTGAAGTGAAGAGACATTGCAGTGCAAGCTGCATCCCAGTGCTCCATGTGATGTGAACTGAAGTAAAGCGCTGTGCACTGGAGAAGAAACCTCTAGGTACTTTGAGAAGTGAAAATACACAGCTGGCAAAATGCAAGCTACATTGCCAGGGCTGGAGTAACTGACAAAGACATTATGGTGTTCTGTTCCAGATAGAAGCAAAACTGACAAGGGAAGCCGTTTTTTAAGAAACAACATGCAGAACTGAGTATAACATGAACACTGCACATTAGCCATGATCCAGAAGCCTCACAGCTTAGTGCAAGAATGAATGATTTGTTGAAGCAAATAAAAAAACTGACTTAGACTATCGCGCTCAAAGGGGTGGCCCAAGAAATCAGCACACACCCTTTGGGAAAATGACAAGTGGAAAACCAGAGGCTTGAAAGACACTAACTGTAAGGAGAAAAATAAACAAAGCTGCTTGTGCAACTGGAGGTGGTATTGGACTGAAGGACCTTACCTATGAAATGTGGAGTGATGCCACTTTGAAAAAATGGAGTGATGCCAGCAGGGCAACCTAAATCAATATCATGAAACACTGGAAGCAAGTTGGCGCCTGGCGCCTGGCATCCGTGATCGCTTTGGTGACAAAGAAAAGCATTGATCCATTCAGAAGTGCGACCTGGGTACTTATTATATGGCTTTTGTAAAATCACAGATAGGTCTGAAGTACCATTGACCAACTATGATCGCATTGCACAAATGAGTTGGCGATTAGGCAGTTACACCCCGTATGGTTGAGTGTAAATAAGCCCCCAGTAGCAGTAACTACAGTAGCAATGATAAAGTGTGTACTTACCTGATGAGACTTCTGAAGTTGGTGGAAGTGTTAAGGGAAGGGGTGGATAACAATGATATTGTACTTTTGATGAAATCCTAACATTTCTGTTTGTATTTTGCCTAGGCAAAAAACCAAGACAGTTGCGTGCCATGATTGGGGTAGATGTGTGCAATTTGCGGGTGACACTGATCAGTCAAGCAGACGCATTCTCAGAGAAAGTGAGTCACTGCGAGATGATATGTGAACTTTGAACCTGTCCTGCACCGCATTCAATGCTGCTAACATGCATGACTTAAAAGGACATTTGTTCTGCAACCTGCGAGAAGTGTCCAACAGAGTAATAACTTTTGCTGAACTGGCACGGTGCAGACTTGGCTAGTTATCAAACATTTGATGCAGCACATTCAAATGATTCAGTTCCTGGGAATAACCTGGTTGATATGTTTTGCCTTTCTTGTTTAAAGGACTGTGGACAAAGCAACCGTAATGGGTTGTGGACTGTGACATCATGCACCACAAACAGCTGTGTGACACAGCACTTGAATGCTAACACATTGAAAAATGTTTTTAAATGCATTTTTGAGATGAATCTGAAAAAACGAAATGTTTTGCTCTTCCAACTTAATTGCTTTAACCAGAGATGTTTTGCCTTTTCTAAAACTACTACGTTGCACGTAGCCAGGAAAATGATTTATGAATTGTTAAGGCAGCAGGATTATGCAAGCAGGGGCGTAATATATTTTGAGATAAAATGAGTGCGCACATCAAAGTTAGCTGTGTGTAGATTAAGGTTCTTAATTTGAAGAAATGCTGCCGAGTATATGAGCTCTAATTTGAGATGGTAACCTTTGAAACACTGGATACTTTTACAGCCAGCCTTAAGGCGGTTAAAGGAAACCAAGACACGCTATACTTGATTTTATGACACAGTGTGTGACACGGTTTTTGTTAAACCAACCAGTTTCATGTTTCTGTGGGGACGGCTGTCTCCAGCACACTGATGCAAAGAGTGACCTTTTGATTGTAGACATTTAGAGTAATTCATTAGAAAAGCTCTACAAATGAGTATCCACATGGAACTGGTAACGTACTGGCCTGGCACATTGTCGGGCATCTTTTGTTACTGACTCATATGACTTGTGCTTATGAAATCCTAGGCCCAAATGTTTCAGTGAATGGATCCAACGATTTGTTTGATGTTTGATGTTTTTTCTGACCAAAGAACTGCAGCGAGTGTTCTCGCCAAGATTTTATGGACTATAACTTGACTAAATGCATTTCATACAATTGTACGATGAAACAGCCACTGCCGGATGGTAGTATGGTGTTTATATCTAAAACTAATAGTGTATATGGTAGGCATCCCACTTGGAGAAGGGTATTCTCCAAGTCACACAAGGTAGACACTGTGAACATGCTAGATTTTCCAGTAGTAAGGCAACATTTAAATTGTAGGCTGGTAATGCACACCTCTATTATTACAGTGATACACTTAGACATAGATTTATCACGAGGCAATGTTTCCTTAGTACTACCAAGCTGCTACAAATGGAGTCAATTTCTATGGCCCATCACCAAAGTGCACGTAGCTAGGGAGCTAGATTCATTAATTGCGGGAGCAGCGGGGGGTAACAGGAGCTTTAAACGATGTTGACATAGAAACTGTGCACAATAAGCTAGCCACTATGGGTTCTGATGCCAGCTCTGCTATAAAACTTCTGGCCTAGTGGGGCCCATTGATAAGCCCTACCCTGCACAACACTGCTACAAGTATTGGCCACCACTGCAGATGGTAAAACTTTAGCTATGAAGACATTTTTTCTGCCATAGGGCAGGTCAACAAGACTGCTAAATACACATGATGCATTTTATGGCAAACATTGTTAAATCAGCAGGTGTTGACTTTTCGCTCCAAGTGGGGGTGACTATCCTCAACCCACTGGCACACAGAGATATAGTTACCAGCAAACATATGGATCAAACCGCTTGCTTTTGATTGCATGAATAACACATGCCATGCTTTAATGCAAATTAGTAGAATTGTTTTTATTTAGATAACCTGGTGCCCATGGGTTCACCTTGCTCATGAAATTAGATGGTTTTTGGTTGGGTTCCACATACATGGGGGAAGTGTCTAATCACACAGCCCATAGTCATGTCTGAATCCCCTGGGATTAGGGGGAAGGGGTAGGCCCTTAGAGTGGGAGGATGCCAGGTTTAGAATTGGTAAGCATACATAAATGCAATAGTGCATTGTAGATTAGACTACACCGGATTGCCTTGATATTCTAACTGCATGGTGCTTTTTAACTGACAATCAGTTATACGATAATTATTTAGGTATTTTTGTGTAGGCCAGGTTTTGGCAAGGGTATATGTCACTGTTCACTTTGTGTACATTTTTGTTTAGGTAGTGTTTTTACTAACCTTGCATGCCACGCTGACTAACCGCTAGAAGATAGTTTGCTAAAACCTCTTGCAAAGCCCCAAGGTCTTTCACCACCTCATTTATCACTGCACTACATACTATGTTGATGGGTATTAGCCAGCATTGTCTGCCACACTTTGAAAAGGGGTGGAATGTCGCGATACACAAAAGTGACAATTTGCCAATCAGGGCTTTAGATGACAGCATTAGCCGCTGAAAGCCAATAGTTTATTCAAAGTATGTGCTAAATTCTGACAGTAATCTGTTGTAGCACCTCCATTATGCAGTAGTGAGCTACAAGGAATATGCAGGCCTAGTAGGGGTGGTAGGTCACATTATGCATTGTAGATAGACAGGCAGGGCGGAGGCCCCAGTTCTGTAGCTAATAGAGACATTATTGGAGTTTTTGGAGCACTATGGCACCTATATAGCGCTTAGGTAGCCAATCATATGTGCTATGGACACTAAGCTATGACTGCATGCCTTTCAGAGCTTGCTCACATGGGGTTAATTCATCTCGGCTTCTCTTAGAATATTCTGCCTTTCTAACTGTAGCCCTGCATGGCTTCGTAAACAAATCCTGTTTCCCTGAGAAGGCCTGGTACGGCCTTGCCCACACGCTGATAAGCACATTCCAGTGCTTTCGCAGAGAGGACTCCAAGGGAGGGGTAGGAGCGAGCAGGGAACATCTCAGAGAGAGTTGGGTTTTTCCATGAGCAAGCCTATATTTTGCACAGGGAAAGTTCTGGAACTGTGTGTCATGGACTGACAGCACGAGATTACAAAAATGCATGCCCACATGGATCAGGTGGGAGATAGATCCATGGACTTGGTTCAAGCAAGATCGAGTGTCTGGAACCTGATGCTCTGTTGGCACCCTGCAGCGCTGTCCTCTTAGCGGGGCTGGCAACAGCTAGTTTATGAGGGCCAGGGTCTCCCAGTGATGATTGAAGGGGTGTAAGACTGTGTTTCTCTATGTTTCTCTAAGTTCTATGTTTCTCTATATTTTGTATTTCTCTAAGTTTTGTGTTTTGTAATCTTCTCTAACTTGAATCCCAAGGTGCTGCTAAATTTTACTGTTTATGTTTTTTTCTAATAAATGGTAAATATTTTGAAGGTGTAATTTGTCACTAGCATGAATTCACTGCTCGGCACAATAGAACCTGTATCTTGGGCTGGTTTGAGTAATGTTTGCTCTCAAGGGCTGGTCCTGAGGAAGATTTTCCCCATTTCAAGACATTTGGTGGCAGCTTGGGGATTTGTGCAGAGCAGTGCCTTGCTGTGAAATGACAAATTGTGTGAGAGAACACAGTCCAGAGTGAGGAGCAGGCTGTCGCATTTCCTTGGTGGTCGCACTGCAGCTCTGAGGCATCAAATAGACAGCACCTTTGTATTGGCTTGCCGCAGCCGATAGCTTGTGTGGTTAAGACTTTCCCCTTCAGTAAATCAGTTGTGGCTGACTTTCTGCTTGGGAACAGAGCCAGGGAGCACAAGGCGATAAACAAGCGGGAAATGGCTATGTTTAAAGCGCTCAGATGAATGGTGAAGAAAGATTTATGTTCAATTAGGAAAGAATTTTGTCATGCGGTTTCCCCAGTTAAAATTGTAGGTTGGATTGCAAAGTGAGACGAAAGCTTGCTCTATTTTGGCATGAGGGCAGAGAAAAGGAAAAATAGCTGCGAGGATTTGGCATGCAAATTGTGAATAGTGATTTAAACATTGAGATCCAGCCCCAATGTGCTAGCGAGTGGGGGGCTGTAATGTAAGGAGGCGAGGGTTCGCTTTTTATAATGTATGCTTTTGAAGTGTTGACATTCATAAAGATAACGTGAGAATGAGCGGAGTTTAGGAGAAAGAGTAACATCTGTGTTGAAAGCCTAAAGGGTTTGTTTTTTGGCAAATGTAAATTCCATGTGCTGGTGGGGCATTCTGTTTAAAGAAACACACTAAAATGGCTACATTGCATTTTAGCTGTGCCATGCTTACAATGGGTGAGAGACTCACTTAAAAAAGAAAGTGAGTGAATGGTATTTGGATTTTCGATTTTTGTGTATTGATTTGAAATTGCAGAATCAGTTTACAATGGTTTGGGGGGAAAAGACAATTTATATTTTCTAAACTGCCCCTAAATTGCCCATAGAGTATTTTGGGTGTTCCCACGCTATGCCATGGATTAAAGTACTGTTGCTATTAAGTGATGTATGTTTTGGAAATAGTGACCTGTTGACTGTGATACATGGTGAAAAATGTTGTTGACACATTAACAGCCCACAAGCAATATAGAGTGTGGGTTGCTCTTGCAGAAAACGTGCAGGGAGCTGCACTACACATGACATGTTTAAATGCACTGAAATAAGTGGTTACATTCATGGACTGACAGCACGAGATTACAAAAATGCATGCCCACATGGATCAGGTGGGAGATCGATCCGTGGACTTGGTTTGAGCAAGATCGAGTGTCCGGAACCTGATGCTCTGTCGGAACCCTGCAACGCTGTCCTCTGAGCGGGGCTGGCAACAGCTAGCTTATGAGGGCCAGGGTCTCCCAGTGCTGATTGAAGGGGCATAAGACTGTGTTTCATATGTTTCTCTAATTTCTATGTTTCTCTATATTTTGTATTTCTCTAAGTTTTGTGTTTTGTAATCTTCTCTAACTTGAATCCCAAGGTGCTGCTAAGTTTTACTGTTTATGCTTTTTTCTAATAAATGGTAAACATTTTGAAGGTGTCATTTGTCACTAGCATGAGTTCACTGCTCGGCACAATAGAACCTGTATTCTGGGCTGATTTGGGTAATTTTTGCTCTCAAGGGCTGGTCCCGAGGAAGATTTTCCCCTTTTCAAGACAGTTCTGAGATTCATCTTAAGCCGCACTAAATAGCAACAGGGAGGTGGATGCGCACTCCCCTGACACCCCGAGACAGAACTAGATGTGATGCCCAGCCGACAAAAGAAATCTTAGGGTCTGAAATGCAAAATTACTTGAATTGCATGACATCTTGTCTTACTGTAATTTCAGGCCAGCTGCAGCGATGACGAAAAGGGTGCAGGGCAGCACAGAACACAGAAGGAGATACTACTGCAGACACACCTCAGAGTCTATGTGTTCCATCAATCTTCCCTGGAGACATCACCCTGGTGAAGAATCACACGAGAAAGAAGTGGGGCGAGCCAAGGTTTAACGGTCCCTTTACAGTGGAAGACGTCACTCCTTCTGCAATAAAGTTACAAGGAAGAAGAGCTTGAATCTTTTTGGGTGACATCAAGCATACATCGGAGAAGGCCCCCTGCAGCACCCCAACGCATATAAACTACAGACGATGGGGAAGAACCACAGCACGTGCAGACGAGATCCATGACGAGGAAGAAGGACACATGACCAGCAGCAAAGCAAAGACTAAGAACTTTTGTGCAAAGTTGTGGCTTCATTTTTGAATATTCCTCTTAGCAAAAAAGAGGATAAGGACATTAAAACGGACACTCTGTACATCCTAGTTGCAGGGTGAAAAAGAAAAATGCACGTATAAACCACAACATAGTCTGTTGACTTTGAACTTTGGACTGAGGCACACTGAAGCTTTGACAAGAAAGTAATATGCCAAATTTTGATCGAGGACACATGAATTGGAAAAAAATGCAGTATCCAGATTCTTTCAACACAGAAACTTTGTTCAGACTCACTTATGGTGTCCCACAGTAGTGACATCACTAAGGACATTTTGATATATTTCGAGCTAGTACTGAGATCTTACCCGTCATTGGTGGGGAGGCTCACTAGCATCACTGAATTTCTTCAAGATCTCTGAAAACGAAAAGATGATAAGGCGGCTGCTCACTGCGATTGCCGAGCAGTTCCTCCTGCTCCTGGAGTACAGCGAGGAAAACCCAAATGTCCCAAGCAGAGGAAGAAGCGAATAGGCTTATCAATGTATTGTCCTTTTCCCTAATTGAAGACTGTCCAGAACTTATCGGGAAAACCACGGACGTTTTGACATTTCTTCGAGATCCAGCAAATACAGAATGTTTAAGTATAATCCTGAACGGAATAGTCATCCAAAATGCTCTCCACACACATCAAAATTGCAGAAACTGCTCACAGTGAGTGAGGGCCAAACAGTTCCAAACTTCAGCAAGCGCAGGACAAATGTCCCTGTCACCAGAAGATAGCAGATCGGCAAGTAATGTCTTTTTTTCACATAATTGTGGATTTCCCAGAACTTGTGGGATCCTGCCGGTGTTGATGTCCTCACATTCATCAGAGACCCAGCTAATTCTACACAGATGAGCATGCTCTTGCATGGTATCATAATACAAGTCGAACTTTCTAACCATCAACAGAACTATCGGAGAAGATTATAAACTTTCCGCCGAGGGACAGATCGAGAAGGTACTGCCAGAGGCTTCACGGTTGTTATACTGACAAGAACGACATGTCTTCTTGAGTGAAGCAAATAAGAGGCACCGATTGGGAACTCGTGTACTTTGAACATGCACGGTAAAGAGACTTGCTGAAGTATTACTCGATTTTGACAGTTCCTCATACGTAGGAAAATAAACTATATACAGAGACAATAGACAATCCATTGTTACGGCAAAAAGAGACAATTGTTTTAGTACCTGCAACCCACAAGCAGAAACATACAGAAATAATATTGTCTGATAGTGTATTAAAAGTTAGTATCTTTCAACAGATGATCGAGATGGGGATTCAAAGTAGCAACCTTGTCCTCCCTCATGAGGAGAGACGCTCCTATTTCTCTGGAACCAAATGCTGTAGATTAACCTATAGGAGTATTATGTACGTAGGTATTGTATTCATCCTTGTTTTGCTATCACTGAGGATTATAACTGCATTTTTCATTGGTGCACAAAGCGTTCCAATTCCAGTGCACCCACCTAATGATGCACATATGAAACCTACGAAGGCATCCAGGCCTTACATGGTCATTCCAGTCCCCAGGAGGTCTGATAGTGGAATGAGAGAACTTGAGATGGATGTGATTAGCAATGACACACACACATTTCTGGTAACAAGCAAATTGAAAAGCCGGTGACAGGCTCGGCAGAGTATGAATAAAAAAAGGTGACTGACAACCGCACGCATGCAAATGATGAATGCACACACACCAGGTCTAGTGTCAATAATTACAGAAAAACAAGCCAAAGATGAAAGGAAGGTTGGACAGCCAACAATGAGAAGTTCTAAGATCAGCGAAGTTAAAAGTCAAATGGAGAAGGCAGAGCTCTTGAAGAGACAAAAGGAGTTGGAGAGGAAATCAACGGAAACAACATTGATGAACACCCCTGATACAGCACTGATGGAGATAAAGGCAAGCCCAGAGAAAATCTCACGAGCACAGCTGATAGCAGAATCAATATGGCCGTCATTAGTCAGAGCCAGGAAGAGGCAAGAAGAAAAAGAAAGAATTTCCAGACTTTTGCCTTCTCAATTGGGGCAGATGAAGAGGCCTGCAGTATGGATCAGGATACCTGAGAATCCTCCAGCAAGAACAAGCCATACGGATGCATTCAAGGATGTAATCATCGCAAAGTACATGAGAACCTTAAGAATAAAGAGAAGCATACAAGGAGATGACAGTGAACTAAACGACTGCTTGGACAGCACAGCACATTTGGGAAACAACATATGGTAGTTCCGAGGGGGAATGCTTTGTTTGCGCATTCCTACCTTACAGCATGGGGAAGTCAAAGATTTTTGTAGCTGTAGAAATTGATTCCAGACAGCACACCGTCTATCACACGTGGCAATGTGCAAGACCAGAGGCCAGTTCATGGGAAGTGATGCCTCACTGAAATGGGCAACTGAAGCAACCAATCCAAATGAAGATGATTATGTCCAGGACATAAAGACAAGAAACAATCAAAAAACTAAACACATTGTGATCATATACGAGACGCCTGGAGTTAAAGGAGCAGAAATCAGAAGAGAGGCGAACCAAAAGCTAAATGTCCAAGGAAAAACTCCAGAAGAAGAACAGAGGCCAAATGCAGATTTGGGGAACAGTGCTTTCACCAGATGGATGGGAGAAGGGAGTAGTGATTTGCAGAGCGTGTATGGTCATTGGTCGTTACGAAGGCATCATCGACATAGTACAGAATGGATGTAAGCCATTGTGGCCAAAACTTGCTAAACTACTAACATGGGTCAAAGACAGAGGAGGACCCTTGCAGATAGTGCCACTGGAAAGCCGAAAATTCTGCTTCAGGAATAATGGCACTAGGAAGATGGGAGAGAATCAGAACTCTGGACGAGTCTTTAATGCTCCAAGATTGGTACATGGAACTACAGTGATCATGGATCATTATTTGGCATGTGGATCCAAAGCATATATCAGACTGCCGAGAAACTGGGGAGGTATATGCACAATAGTGAATGTCCACGTTCCGGCATTGGTGATTCCAAAAAGTGACCTGAACACTGACAGTTTCCCGAAAGCAGATGCTCACCTGAGGGAGAAGAGATCTTTGGAACTGATGAATCAAATGAAGAGAGAGAATTACTTTTCTGCCAAATTCATATAAGCTTTTGATGCTATCCCTTATGAGCATAGGTTGTTCAGCCAGACCTCATCAGTGTTCACGACAATCTTCATGCCAAGAATTCAG